>NW_008824716.1:705500-724343 GCF_000699105.1 Pygoscelis adeliae
AGTACAGGGGCATGATCACTTCCCTCCTCCTGCTGGCCACACTATTTCTGATACAGGCCAGGATGCCATTGGCCTTCTTGGCCACCTGGGCACACTGCTGGCTCATGTTCAGCCGGCTGTCGACCAGCACCCCCAGGTCCTTTTCTGCCGGGCAGCTTTCCAGCCACTCTTCCCCAAGCCTGTAGTGTTGCATGGGGTTGTTGTGACCCAAGTGCAGGACCCGACACTTGGCCTTGTTGAATCTCATATGATTGGCCTTGGCCCAAAGAGCATAGCTGCTCTTTTACCTCTGAAGACAGAGAGCAAAAGGAAAGATTTTTTTTTTTAGTTTTCAGCCTTTGAAATGGCATCTAGAAAGACCATTGAAATTAGAAGATTGGAGATGTGATTCTCTGCCCTCTAACTTGAAGGAGTCAACAGAGATCTGAAACCAGAGTTAAACCCCCCAAGTGCAGGCATAACAGGCTGTTTAGAGAACACTGAAGAAAAGACATTCAGAAAAAAAAAAAAAGAGGCCGATTTGGCTTTTACCTTCTATGACATCGTTTAAAGAAAAGATTTTCTTTAAGTAAAGAACAAAATTCTCAGGTTTGATTAGCATTCATGAAAATTTCTCTAAAAAATTTCATGGTACAAATCCCCAAACATTCTTTTACACAAAAATGTTAAGCTTCATTGTGGTGGGTTGACCTTGGCCAGCTGTCAGGTGCCGATCCAGCCACTCTCCCACTTCCCCTCCTCAGCAGGATGGGGGAGAAAATAAGATGAAAAAGCTCATGGGTCGAGATGAAAACAAGGAGGTCACTCACCAATGACCATCACATACAAAATAGACTCAATTTAGGGAAGATTAATTTAATTTATTGTCAATTAAAAATAGAGTAGGATAGTCAGAAACAAAAACAAAACTAAAACCCCTTCCATCCACCCCCTTTTTTTCCCAGGCTCAACTTCATTGCTTCGTTCCTGACTCCTCTACCTCCTCCCCACGCTGAGCAGTGCAGGAGGATGGGGAATGATGGGTTGGGTCAGTCCATAACAGCTTCTCTCTGCCACTCCTTCCCCCTCATGCTTTTCCCCTGTTCCAGCGTGGGCTCTCAACCGGCTGCACCTTCCTCCGGGCGCATCCACCTGCTCTGGCGTGGGGTTTTCCATCGGCTGCAGTGTGGATATCTGCTACACCGTGGTCCTCCATGGGCTACAGGGGGACAATCTGTTTCACCATGGTCTTTTCCAGGGGCTGGAGAGAAATCTCTGCTCCAGCGCCTGGAACACCTCCTCTCCCTCCTTCTTCACTGACCTGGGTGTCTGCATAGCTGTTTCTCTCACGTTTTCTCACTCCTCTCTCACACAGATGCTGTGCAGTGTTTTTTACCCTTTCTTAAACTTGTTTTGCCAGAGGCGCCACTGTCTTTGTCTGAGGGGCTCAGCCGTGCCCTGCTGTGGGTCAGTTGGAACCGGCTGTGTCCGGCATGGGGCAGCCCTGGCCTCTCCTCACAGAGGCCATCCCTGCAGCCCCGCCGCTGCCAACACCTTGCCATGGACACTGAATACATTAATTCATATAGAAAATAATTTTGTTTTAATTTGGTTTAGTTATAAAACAAAGCAAATAAATCTTGAAACTAGCTTTCTCCTGCTGTATGCTGTGATCATGAAATCTAATCAATTTAATTAAAATAGACATTTTCTCACAAATTCTATTGATTTGGATGAACTCCCATTTCTCCATGGAATACTTTTCTCATTAAAAAATATCAACCAGCCAATTATTATTAATGTTTTAAGCCAATCTCAGCAGGCTAACTAAGCATCTTTAATAACAGAAAAGATTTAGAAAACAATCTGCTATGGAAATTTAAAAATTAAAATCAACCCCAAAAATTTCATGTGAATTTTAATATTTAAATGCAATTGAGAAAGACACTTAGCAACTTTAGTCTCTCCCATAACATATTCAGTGATTATATCCTACCAAACACATGAAATTACACATGAAAGTAGATAAGAACATTTTCTCCACTGTTCAGAGAGAGCTGAGTGTTAGGATGTCCATTTTGATGATATTGCTAGAGGAATTTGAGAAGTGCCCTGGATTTGGGGTTCTGAAAGTAACAATAACTGGGCTTTTTGTGCAATAATATTTCCTACTGTGTTCCCTGTCTCAGTTAATGACATCCTTATGAGCACACCTTGAAGAGGCAGATGGAGAATGTGTTCCTGTGCCTCTGTGTAAGTAAGTGGACTCCTTTAAGGAAGAGGATTACCAGTTATTTGCCTTTTAAAAAATAAAAATGAAATAACAATAGTGCATATTATTATAATTAATAATGATCACTTTCATAATACCTTACAGCTTCAAAGCACTATAAAACCATCAAGTAATTGATGTTTACTTAATTAAAGTAACATAATTCAATATGCAAAGATGCTGAAACAACAGAGGTTTAAAATGCACAAGCCAAATCCCCGAGCTCGCCTGAGAAGTTGCACAACTTTATAGTCAGGTTTTACACAAACCCTTGATGTGAGATGTATGCACAGCGTCCAACAGCAGCAGAATAGATCAGTGCAATAAATCATTTGGAAAACAATGAAGTTCCAAAGGAGATCCAGACTTTTAGATGGCTCTCCAGTGGGTCAAAATCACATAGCTTGATGTTCAAGCTAATCATGCTACTAAAAGACAGGAAAGAATTGACCAGGTAAAGGTTTTTTTCTTCTTGTAAACAGTATAAGATTTTATTCCTAATTGATTCTTACAGCTTATTCACGGTATGATTCTGCATTTTTCTATACTTAGAAGTTTCATTGGCTTAAATAGGAGTACTAAGTGCACAAGGAATGGAGAATAAGGCTTTTGAAGTTCAGTATCATTATTTAGATTTCAGGCATGCCTGGAGACAGCACTCTAGATTAATAAAATGCTTTGCTTCAATTAGCTCTGTGTCTCCTGTATCCCTCCTCAATTCCCTCTGCCCTTGTTTAACATACTCCCTTATCCCTTCGCATTATCCAGACAGGTGCTCTCTGCTACCACAGACTGTTGGAAGTTTCACGGAGGAGATTCAGCGTGGGGAGGAGGAAGTGGATGTGTATTGGTTTCTTGGCTCTGATGCAGGATAGGAGAATGTGTGAGTCTGTATATGAGTCTGATTTGTTCTCCCTGAGTATTGTTTCAGAGATCCTTTAAAAATATCTCTGAAAAAAAAAGATCTTAAAAGATGTCTTAAACAGATACGCTCACTTCTATGTATGGCAAGCATATTTTCACAATCTAGCACAGAAAATGTAAACCAAAGGAGTATTACTTCTAGCTGATTAATTTTGGGGGAGAGGGAAGCCAATATAAAAGAAGAAAAAAATATATTCTTTTGTATATATGAAAGAAATTTTTATTGTAGTGAAACTCAGATTTCTGCCATGATTTTCTTTGGTTTTCCACTGTAATAAGCCCCCTCATTTCAGATATCCTTGAAAGAGGCTTAGGAGCATAATGCAATGGCTACTGAGAACTGATGCATCCTGCAAAGTGGGGGCAGGAAATTATAAGTCTTACATTGAGTTCAACGGGAAAGTCATAAGGCCCTGCTCCTTCTCCCTTGGGGTATTTTCCTATTTTATTGTCAGTACTATAATGGGCAATCAGTTCCTGAAATGGTGCCCTGCTGTCTAGATGAAGCATTTATAGGTTTTTTTAAGCAGTCCATTTGAACACTGCAGAATAAAAAAAGTCAGCGCTTACAAGTTCAGATTTTAGGGCCCTGATCCTGCACTGAACTATGTGTCGGCAAACCTCCTGCCCGCTTGGAAGTCAAGGCAGTACCAGGGTCTCGATTTCTACATTTTCTGCTGCAATTCAGACCTTTATTTATCACAGCTGGAAACAACATCACAAATAAAAATGCTTCTAAACCCCAAAGTGTTTGTCCCTTTTAAAAGTTAACTTTCCTAGATTTATGCACATATATTTACATAGTAATCCTCTGAATGGAGATACTTCTAACAAATTAGGGGATTACTACAAAAATATATAAATCATCACAGATGTTTTCCATGCAGAAACACTTTCTTTGGGGGGGAAAAAAAATGTTCAAAACTCAAAGGAAAAAAGTCTTTTTGAGGGCCTAACATCACAAACCAGATCTAGGAAAGACCTTATAGGCTGGATCCAATATAAGATTTAGGCCTAAAATGAAACTAAGAGAATTTATGGATTACTTAAGGTCAGTCTAAATTGGGATTTAGAAGCCTAAACTTGACTACAGCTCAGATCATTATGTAGGTCATCTCTTTTCAGCACTGCCTAATCCTTACAATACCTAAATCTATAAAATGCCTTCCTGTGTGGCTTAAAGTTTGCTACTGCTGAAAGTGGCCATATTTGTTCAGACCTAGTTACTAAAGATGTGCCCATTGCCCAGATAAATTCCAGGTTTAATCAGAGGATAGTAAGTCAGTGAGCTTTCTACTTCTCCAGAAAAGTCTGAAAATATTGCTGTGTCTTTTTTCACATCTGCTTAATTCTCAGAACTCTTCTTCAGAGAAGCTAGAGGCCCATTACCAGCCCTGAGCCAGCATTGGCTATAACCTTAATGGCAGCCACAGGAAAAGGCATGTTCCACTCATCTGTTGAGGTGGGACCTCTGTGAAGCAGGAATCATGGTATTAGAAGAGATAGCAAGTTTATGAGTGCCTCTTCTAGTTGTTATGGCATTTAATAGGAAAGAGGTAAATCTGATTTTTTTTCAGGTCTTCACTCCCAGGACTATTGTCCTTGTAACCAAATGGCATAGGAAGTACGTATCTATTCTGAGATGGAGCAAGAATATAATTTCTGTCCCACTCGAAGGACAGTTGGAGAACCCTTTCTATGGTCACTTGACTTTTCTGGATACAATGGCTTAATTGCAAGAGCAAAGGCAAACATTTATCAGCAGCTTTCCTCACCAACTTGCTGCTCGTGTCTCAGGAGGTCACAGAGCTTGGTGGTTAAGGCCACTGCTGTATGGGGGAACAGGAGGCATCAATTGCTTCAAGATTTGAAAATCTGCTTTCTGGATGAATGGTTTAACTGCCAGCCTACAGTCCAAAAGACAGGGACTGCAATTTATCACCACTTTTCAAACTCATTCCCTTTGGTGCCTATTCCCCCAAGGTGCATAGGCTCTGAAAATCAGCATCTCACTCTTTTCATCTGAATTCTTTCACATCAGAGCAAGAATTTATTCATGGGAAATAGCTACTTGCTCTCAGCTGAGTGACATATACCTGAGTTCACCATACCATTTTCATTCTTGGGCTCAATTAACCTTGTCTCATGAAAAAAGAAAAAGAAGGATGATAGCATGAGCAGGACTGAATTTTCTGTGAAGCTTTTTTTTTTTTTTTAAGATACATTGAAAGACTGAGGATGTGGCTCCATACACAGATGTAAAGATTCATATGGCAACCTATCCCAGATTTCATCTGGCCAGCTATAAACTGAGTCCAGTTCCAAAGCTGGGTGGTAGTGTTAACATGGCACTAAGCCCAAGTTAACCAAGCATCAGGAGGCTCCTGAGAAAATGAGAGCATTGGCAACTTTATAATTTTGAAAGGCTTGAGACTGTGTTTTAGTCACTCCCTCGGCCTCAATGAATAGTTCTATTCAGTAGCAGGTGATTATCCTTAAGAGCAGGACCTATATGCACTCTGATAGAGAGCTAGTAGAGACACCCTACTGTGACTGTTTTTTGGCAAGCCTCACCAGAGACTTTGGCAGCCTCTCTTCCTCTAAAGTGCTACTGTGCTTTTGCATGGTTGCATTCTTCATGCACACAATATCAATGCCAACCCTAAGAACATGAAGAACTGATAATAATTATTGTTTTCACTGCTGGATAGCAGAGAACAACTGCAACATCGAGAAATATCATGCTTTCTGAGCATTTTTTTAGAAAATGTATCTATTTCTTTTAGCTTAAGTAATAAAATCCAGTTATCTGACAACATATTTGAGTTGTGTTTTCATTATACTCATGTACATTTTGCAATGGATTACAATTTTTAATTAAGGCCCCATGTGGTTATCAGAATAATCAGTAACTTCCAATAACAATTTTATGTTAATGTTTGTGAAATAAAGTATTAGACAATTTTAGAACAAAATAAAACAAATTAAAATGTGGAATGTCTTAAAGATCACACCGTTTAAGCCCAAACAAAATGTTTCTTTTATTCAGGTTTTTTTACTCCATTCCATGTTTGACAAAGTATTGTTAGTAGATATATGTTCATATCATTTCAAAGCTGGAAAATGTTTACTTGCTTGGATTGACAGTATCTCTTTACAGTATTTCTAATGCTCCTGGCCTCCTCTGGACTATTTTGTGAAGTTTTAATTCTGGGAAGAAGGGCAAAACAAAGTCCACAAAAAACTGTGATAAAGAAAAGAGATGAAAAGGAAAGAAATACAAATGGAAAGAGACATAAAAGGGCAAATGTTTTTAGAAATGGAATAGGAGCAATACATCATCTATTCGCAATGTTAGCAGTGAAAATTATTTCCAGCTTTTGTAGCAATGGTCTATCGTTTGCATGAAACATAATACTCAGTCTAAAAAATCACTTAGGGCAGGTGTCTGCCTAACTTCTACTAGTGTTAACAGCTGTTGGGGTGGGAATAAGGAGAGTTTTATTGCTTGTCCGCTTGCCTACAGGCTGCAGCTCTTTGCAACATATTCCCTTCATGAACGTTCTTGGCCAAAATCAGGGAACTATAAGACCTGTTCACAAAAGGAAAAGTCCCCTGTCTCTAAAAAAGATAAAATGTTCTTGGCAAGATGACTCTAAAGGTTTTGCTGAGACAGTGAAAATTTGTGCTGGCCTGAAGGCTTTGCTCTGCCAGGCAAGCACAATTTATTCTGTCTTGTGAGGAATGCCATAGTGAGTGTGCAGGAAGCAGTGAAGTTTCTGCTAGGGAAGGTGAGAGTTCCCATCTCCTAGAGCTTTGGGTTGTGATAGAGGAAAAGTTTAGACTGCCAACAATATGTTTGCTAATGACTAGTCTTGCTTCCAAGATCTCAGTGGCAAATGACTTATCTCGTGCATCACAGTACCTCCTAACCTCTTGACACTGGCTAGGTGCTAGACAGACTAGAGACCTATTGGAGAAAAATGTTATTACAAAGCTCTGAATTATGCCATATTCTAAATCTACCAAGGCTGACAAGGCCATGTAGGTGGAAGATGTCATTCGTACTATATGCATCCTCATTACTGAAATTCCCACACTATCTCTTTTTGATTCCAAGCCTTTTGTTTACAAATGAAAAATGGGATCTCTAATTTGATAATTAATTCTCCCACCAGGTATTTTTTACTGTGTCTTTTGTTTACTTGTATCTGGCATGCAGGGTTTTTCTGGTATAAAGGCCAAGAGACAAGACATAAGCAAACAATGACATAAGACCTAACCACTACTTATGTTCATTTTTGGTGCCTGTATCCTACAAGTAACCAGCATATATGTTTATTTTTTATTACAGTTTTAAATTATTTGGGCCAGCAGCTAGAAAGCAAAGGAGGATACTGATAATTTCTATCTGTGGTTCTCTTGTCATCCCTTTGACTCCAGCATAAGGTCTATGGTTTTTATTTGCCTTCAACAATCTACTGATCAAATATTTATCCTCCTAGTTCTCTTACCCTGATGGAGGAATGCCATTGGTATTTCCATGGGAAATTCTACTTCTTCAAAAGGAATAGGAGACAAAAGTTTTCATTATCCCAGTGCCAGGATGTATGATCTTAAAACTTCCCATTTGTTAGCACCTTCTCCCCCACAATCTCTCCAAATACCTTTTCTCTCAGATGATGTAAATGACTAATGTCACGAAATTAAACTCAGTGATGTCTTCAAATTAATTTAAATTTGAATGTTGATATTTCTATTTCAACACTGTAGAATGTTTACATGCGTGCCTTTAAGTTTAGTAGTTATGAGTTAATCTATTGTAAGGCATCACTAGTCTCACTTACTCAGCAAGAATTCCTGTGGTTTTTGTATAAGCAGGAGCTTTGGAGGAGACACTGTCTAATACTGACAAAAAACTTAGAAGTAAAGGGGTAGAAATGAACCAGACCCAAAAAGTTTTGTCTGATAAGTCTCCCAAGATTCCATGTCATCTGCTTCTCAGAAAAAAGAATCCTACAAAATGTGCATGTCTTAGAATAGAGGAATATTTTCAGCAGTTTGGAAGATTTCAATACAAATGAAAATTTCAAACTTAGAGTTCCTTGTATGGAGACATTAGTATTTCTCTGTTTCTACTGTTTCTCCTGGAGTAATTTTACCTGATACATACTAGGGTTGTAATTGCCTTTTGAGGGAGCTGCTTCATGAGGGAGTGTTGTTCCCTGATAGGCTATTACAGCTAGTTCTTACTTCATTTTTACTCCCATCTGATTTAGCTCCCAGTTTATTGCTCTCGAAGATAATGATACTGTACTCGACACAAGTGTGTTTTATTCTCCTTCTACTCTACAGTCATCCATGTACTCCATTTTTTCTTATATCATGATATTCCATTGAACTGGTGATCCCTCCCAATGCTCTGTAGTTCATGACATTTATGCCAAGGTCATCAACGGAATATAAATAAATTCCCATCAATGATGGTCCTGGATCTTAATATTTTTCCTTCTAACAAAAACTCTTTACTCTAAGGAATGAACCCTTGTTGTTTTTATTCACAGAAGTATTTTCAGATGTTATCAGACAATGATCCAAATTGCTGTAGAGATTGTCTTGAGGAAAAAAATCCTCTTCAGACGTGCAAATAGGTGGCAGCTTTAAATGACTGATAGTCAAATCAACTGCTGTTTGTTCTAAGTCAGATTCTCAGACTTAATACAGACTAACTTTAGGAAAAAACTGGGCACACACTTAAATCAAACTTTTGCTTCAGAAGAGCTTGGAGTGAATTCAAAAGGTGGCTGCTGAGCAGGAATTTTACATTCACATACAACAGCTGCGGAACAATACAGCACAGTGCTTGAAGTACTCAATGGCAGGGGGGAAGTGGGCACTGGCTTCCCTACCCAGTTTACATTAAACTGCCATTATATAAAAAAACTTGTGGTGACAGCAAGAGTATGGACCAGAATGCAAAACTGGCTCTTCTCTACTCAGTGCAGTGACTTATGAAATAGGAGAAATAGGTTTTATTCCAAAACTCCAGCTTCTGTGGCAATTGTTCTAACCACCAAGCTACAATGTGAAAGGCAGACTCCTAAATGAGGTCCAGCTTCATCCAGGCAGCTAATTGCGTCTCAGAGTTAGGTTCTCAAATTGGAAGGAAAAGGGTGTTTAGACACCTATTTTTATCATTTCTAGTTGACTGATCCTGAAATCACCCTGCTCAGTACTCTAACATTGTATATTCTGTTCTTAGGTGCCTAATTCAGCAAAATTCAGTTCCTGGGATACAGCAAGTAACCTACACTAGCACATAAGCTTTCCTTTGGAGCTGGTCCTTAGGCTACAACTACCGCTTTAGGTATCTACATCTGAAGGTTTTGTAGCAGTGACATTTGCAAATCTCTGATATCACTTAGGAGGTGACTAATATTTCCACTGGTAATATCCCCACTGTAACTAAGCTATTGCCAGAAGCCATGCATATTAACACCGAACTTCTGACAGCATTAAATTGGTAAGTGCCTAGATCATTAGATTTAAAATTCATAAAATAGACATTACTCAGTGTACTCCATAACAAAACCTGAAACACATTTTGAGCATTTCAGCTATACTGGAATATCTACAAGAGCTTTGGCAGGACCCCAGATCAGCCAAATCTTTGAGGTGGACCGGTCTAGCTCTTTTCCCTAGAGTGACCTCTCTAAAGGAGACTGAAAACACAGAAAATCCAGGCTTTAACAGTCTTTCAAATAGGATAGCTATTTTTCTTTTTTTTTTTTTAGACAGAAAAATCCAACGTGACTAGGACAGATAAATAAATAAATAAATAATTTATAAACCATTTTCCCCCACCCCAGTTTCTCCATGATCTTAAAGGTAGGTCCTAGCTTCTACACTTTATTTTAGTCAATCTGGCAGCTTCCCAGCTGGAGCAAATGGCACAGTCCTCTGCAATTAGTAAGGACCTTTCTTCTGTCATTCCTGAAGCCTCTAACAAGGATTTCAGTTTGCCCAAGACTTGCAGGATCCCAATTCATTGCTGTACCTGTCGCTGCCTCATACTCCTCTTCTCTCTCCATTGACAATCACCAGAACTTCCTATCTCAGTGCTTGCTCAGATGCTCTCCAGAAAAGGTCCAAACTCCCCTAGAGAAGGAATCCATGTGGCCTAATCCTTTTGAAGGAATATAAACATAATTTTCAAGAATGAATTAAAATAAATTTAAAAAAAAAAAAGAAAAAAAGAAAATAAACACTCCCTGAAGGATTTACAGTTGTGAATCCTACCCTAAGAAAGTGATCTTTACAGCAGGCAAGTAAACACCTAGGTCAACCCATTTCTTCATGGCACTCTTATTCACCATCTCCTTGTTCAGCGTGCTGGCAGTTTTGTATCCCAGGCCTATCAGCCCAACACACCCTTACACTGCAGAGCAAGGATAGCATCTAACTCTGCAACACCGCAGCAGCAGTCAAGGGCTGCAATACTCATTTGTAACACTGCTGCTGTCTTAAGAATGATGCCCAGAAGCCTAGAGTTCCTAAAGAAAAAGTGACATCATGACTACAGAAATTGTTTGAGACACAAATCAAGCAAAGCTCAAATTTGAACCTATATTCAAACTGGTTTGGTTATTTTGTTTGTTTTTTTCAAATTTAATACTGCCAGCAACGTTTACAGGATTGGTTTCATAAAGGGAGTTTGAAGCCATTGATTTCATATGGGCATTATTCGATCTCATAGGAGCAATGAAAAAAAAGAAAAGATTCTACGCAGAAATGTTTATCCATTGGTATTCATCTCTTAAAGCTTTCTGTACTCTGTGATAACGTGACCTCTGTATTTTTTATTGACCACCAGACTTGTATTCAATATAATACTGTATTTAAACATTAATGTATTAAAGCATATAACTATACCATGTTACCGTTTTGTTCCATTTCTATCTTAACTTATACTAGAGGGTTTAGATTTGAAAAAAATGTGAAATATGTCCTTGAAAACTTGTAACTAAATCTTTATAAATATTACAAAAACAATAATTTTGCATCAGTATGGTGAACAAGTAGCAAAGTGCCTGAAGAATATAAATTGAATGTTCTCTAGAAGAATCAGTAAAGGTTAAAATTCATCATTTTAACTGATAGGCTTTCTTTGGGAAATAACTGATGCAGTGAATACGAAATGCTATGATAATTTTGTGTTTCTCCTCAGTGTTTTTTTTTCCTTGAAAAACACTATCTCTTCAATAATAAAGCATACCTTTTTCCATTCATTCTAGAACTAAAGTTTCCTACAATGCTTGTCTTCATACACAATTGATAGGTTTTTTCACTTTAAATGGAACCTTTTTATCTGAATGGAGTGAAGACTTCTGTCCATTTCAGGAGAGGCTGCAATCCTATAGGAGATACACTGTGACTTAGATCTTTTTAGGAAAAGATTTAACCTAGACATGGTATGAAGACTGGTTGCTAAATACCACATTTACTACCACAGTTTCCATAGTGATTTTCAGACTGTAGCAGGCTGGAGGCTAAACTAGAAAAATAGGCATAAATACAATTTATGCTAGAAATAACAGCAGTATTTAGAAGCACCTGTTTGTCCTAGGCACTGCACTAATGCCAGTAACAGATCTCTTTTCTTTCCAAAGTCTTACTGCCTACTAAGTGAAGTAGAAAGGTATTGCCATCTTTCTAGAGTTAGGAAATAGAATTACAGAGACATTGAATGACATTTTTTTCACAGACATATAGGAAGACTGTCACAGAAATTAACCCGGGTCTGTTGAGTTTCAGTCCAGGCTATAAACCGGACTTCAGTTTTCCATCAAATAACTTTAGTCCCTTTAACTATTACTCAAACTGCAGATTAACCTGCTGTGCTGATGGCCTGAAGCAGCTGACTTGCATGTAAATCAGATATCAATTTGTGGAGATTAGCTAATTCCAAGTAATATTATTTCTTTCTACCATGTCAATACTTCTGCCCACAAAAGACTCTCAGTACAATGCACTTTGCTAATTCGGGGCGCGAAACAGGTTTTTAATTGCTTTGGCGATTTAAAGCTTACTAGTATGATTAGATAGTAAAACAGGGCCGTACAGGGTCCAGATTTGTACTTAGCATTGCTGGCAATCTGACTATCACTAGTTCAAACATTTCCAAACTTTCTCCATGAGATAATCATTACCCACTCTGAGTGTCAGGCATCCCATGATCCCCAGGAACAAGCTCTGTGGCAGACAGACCCAGTAGCTTGGCACGAAGCACCATTTAGGTAGGCTGAGAAAGGAGCTGCAGGTACATGTACCCAAGCCCCATGTGCAGAAACTGCACTGTAGTGCTGCAAGTTAGGGATGGATTTTGCTTTCTTAATTCACCTTCAGACAGACATATCCCTCCCGCTCAAATCTCTCTAAAAGTTCACCACAAAAGGCACAATGACTCCGAGTGTGTGTTTGTGTGAAGTTCACCCCTAATCTCTACATGAGCTAAGAATTATTCCTGCTCCCTTTATATCTTTCTCTTTTTTTTTCCTTTTCTTTCTGCAGGCTATTCAGATAAGGATTTTCATTGTCACTGTTCCTGCTTTACTCTGAATAAGTGGAGTGTATGAAAAAGGAAAACTCACAAAAGAATGACTTGCAAACACTGATGCCACCGTTGGACTTGAATTTAAAGCTACCACACAAGGACACTGTTAACATTTATCCTCCTCTCTGTAGGCCAACAAATTAAAATATTACTTGAAGTCTCGGATCAGTTTCTGCTACAGCATTTCATTTTGATTGATGTCCTCTATTAATATCAGTGATGCTAGTTAGCTTTAAGACACCCCAAAGGGTAGTCAACTAGTTAAAACCCCAAATGAACTTCATGCCAGCTGTTTTGCCCCTTGAAAGTTTTGCTGAGCATTGACAGAAGACCTTATCAATCATTACAATTAAGCGCTTTCAGACTGTCCCTTCTAAGGGGAGTCAGTCGAAGTACCATCTGCTATTTTGCTTTTAAAACTCACTGGTCTCCTTCTCTAAGGCAGCCGTTTCACTTTTGAAATTATGTTTCTTTTGCAGGAGAGTGATGAGCTGATGAAGAAAACTTTTTGTTTTAACAATCAGCAGTTTCTCTGATGTGACATAATTTTTGCAGTGCTCAGGGCCTTTTACAAATCAAAAGGAATCCAACTAAAACAGTAATTAATGTCAAATGACTAGTCACATATGGCCCTATTTAATTAAAAAGTTCTAATCTTTGATTAAACCTCACACGTTCTTGTGACTGCAAACTGTTGTCTGAAAAGAGAAAGTAATTGGGTACATAATCTATTGTGTCTTCTAACTGACACCTGCTAATTGTCTCAGCAGCAAATGGAAACAATTTAATTTAGGAAGTTAAAAAGTGTATCTTAAATATTCAGCAGATGTTTTTTTCCTGTATTATGTATTCCTTTCCTACACTGGGAAGATCTCTTCCTGAATTTATCCCTCTAAGAATTTTCTGCTCTCTAAGAAAATTATTCCATTGTTTTTTAACAACATGCTTTCATATAGCAAACACAAAACATGATTTACTGCTCCATTCTTTTAATGTGCAGTTAATGTTTTAAATGCTAGTATTCATCTCTTTTTTTTTTTTTTCCTAAATATTGACTAATCTGCACAGCAACCATTGCAAAAAAGTTTCTATACCCATAGCTTACAGGAAGAAAACCAGGCGGAATGAGCCACAGAAATTACCTCCACAGGAATTTTGACTAATTCAGAATTTCAGCTGGGGAAAAACTGGCAGCTATAACCACCTTCAGCACTCCCCTCTTCCTCACCCTTTTGGTATCTTAGCTTCAGCACTAGCAGTACAAAGACGACTGTTAAGGCAAGAGCGCTTCAGAGGAAAGAATAACCTTTAGCAGCTTCCACCCTTTTTTTTTTTTACTCATCAGTGCAGAGTCTAACTCTGTGATTTAGCAAAAATTATAGTCACTATTATGTCTGTGTTTACTGCTGAGGTGCTCTTGCTTCCTAGGCTTACGGCTAATCTACCAGCTAGATTTTTTTTTTCCTGTCTTATACGGCATGATCATTTGTTGTTTGCAGCTTTTCTGAACTAGAATTGTGACACTCCAAATATATTGGTACTCCCAGCCGAAATTCCCAACAAGTATTTTGTCTGCTTTATGTCTTATTTTACCAATATTTTAAAAAGTCCTTTGGCACGTTGAATGAAGCATTCTCAGGGAAGAATACCGCCACTGTATTTTGACAGCACATGTTTCAAAGCCATGCATAATCCCCCAAACCAACTGGTAGGTGAAGTGTGTCTGCAAATATTTTTTGCTTGTGATAGCTTCAGATACAGCTGAGCTCTTACACCTCCAGTCAAAACTACCTACTTAGGCACAGCCATTTTCAATTTTCTTGCAACCCCAAACACATCCAGACCCACCCCAATATCAGGAACCGGTATTCTGACACTATAAAGGGACCGTCGCATCCCAGTAGTGGCTGTGAAGGTGTCCATGTGGGATGGCCTGGGGGCATCTTCTAACCAAGCTCTACAGAGAATTTTAAATCCACTGAACAGTACCTATCCTTTTTTCGTCTATAAATGTACAAAGAAAGGAAAAAATTGCTTTCATTCTTTTACAGATGGAGAAACTGTAGCACAACAAACAGATATAACCTGTCCAAGATCACAGGGCCAATCAGTGGTAAAGCCAGCAAAATAAACCTGTGTCACCTGATTTCCATATTGCTGCGCTACAGTCAAAATACAAAAATAGCTGTCTATCAATACATGCAAATCTGTAAAGACAAATAAAATATAGATGATCTAGATAGCTTTGTGACTTTTGCTACAGCAAGTTAGCTGCACCTTACCAATAGAATAGTAAATAAACACAGCAGAAGCCTTGAATAAATTTTTTTCACATAATCATCGACTTTCAAATGTCCAAATTTGGGCTTCTTGGCCAAATCATATCTTTTCTCCATCTACAGTATCTTCAGTTATTCATCTTTTTTTCCTCCCTGCTTTATGCCTTCATTATCTCTCACCTGCTGTGACCTCTTAGCCACTGTAACCTTCCCTCTAATCTCTCTCCTCCAGTCCACTCCAAACACTGCGGCCAAGGTTATCTTTCTTGTTCACCACTCTGATCATGTCAAGTCATGTCTCAGTCCCTCAGGTGGTTTTCTGTCTCATTACACTACAAGGTCAAATTTTTTCTCTGCAATTTCAAGGATTTGCAAGAGTCTGCCTTAGCCTACAACTGGACTGAGTCCTTACTCTTTCCTTGGCTCAGATACTGTCCTGCCTACTGTGTGTATCCATATCTCATGCATGACTTCCTATTTCTATTCCCAAAACTGTTTTCAGTGCCTAAAATATCCTCTCTGCTCTACCATGCCAACCAACCTCACTTTCCTCTTTCAGGTCTCCACGCATTCTGTGTAAATTTGGTTATGAGTGCTTTAGGGCAAGAGTCATGTTGTTGAAAATACGAGGCATTTGTGAAGTTGCAGGTATAACAATGGCATTGAAGAAATAATACATATGAAATTTACTTTGTTATCTTGCACCACACTGTAAATAAACATACAGAGTAACATTTAAATATATTCAGACTAAGTAAACAACAGAAATGTCTGCAATTCTCTTTTCCTCAAGATTTATACTCAAGCAAAGGAAAAGGAATAGTGGCTACTATGTGTGAGTCATATATACTTGACAAATTTGATTCCCTCACCAGATTGCCTTTCCTTTGAAAGTTGACCACAACCAGCTGATACATATTTAAACCACAGCTTTGACTTGATCATGGACTAAAGCATACTTTTGATTCTTATTAAGACAAGACCCCTGACAGCATGCTATGAGCTCTGTGACATTCTCAAAAGAAGCTTTAGCCATAGTTTATTCTGAAATAAATATGCTGCCTTTCAACCAAACAGCTCCTACTGCAAAAAGGCAGGTACACCTAAATCTGTAAAACAAAAAAGTAGAAAGTGGATCACGGAAAGAAATCATAGGCAAGGCTTATATCAATTAAAAATGTTGGAAAAAAGTTTATGGCAGCAGTTTGATCTCTCTTCGCTCAAAAAAAAAAAAAAAATTAGGAAAGAAAAAAAAGCCACAGACACAACAGAACCTTTTATTCCCAGGGGTTCCCTCAGGCAAGGGGCATTTCACCTTGTTTATCATACAAATCTTTCCCATAATTCAGTTATTAGGCAATGAGATTCTATAATCTATTGTCAGTTAAATTAATGTATGTAAATATTTACCACTGATGATATTATAATACCAGAAGCATCTAAGGGCAACTGCTTTCATTTTTATTGACAGAAGCAGTGGGAAATGGAAGCAAAAACTTGCAGCAGCAAATCAGTAACTCTTTCTAAAGTAAATGTGGTGTATGTGATCCATTTCTTTTAGCTAAGCCATGAAAAGAACTAACAGAAGAAATAAAAAAAAAAAAAAATCCTGGCCACACAAGGTTTGCATCTTGATATGTAATTAACTTGATTAATTAACAGTATGCTTCTTAAACTGTAATGTGTAGATGGGTTAAGTGAGAAAAAAAAATCCACTAAAAATTTCTGTATCTGATGCTGTTGTGGGAAAACAATCCCCCTCCCAATTTATCAAAGTAATTGAAACAACAAAAGAGATAAAAATGTGTCATCATAAAGTGATATAGAAATTAATCTGCTTGAGAGCTCAACATGTTATACTGATCACTAGCTGCCTAAATTCAAACATGCATTCACATTATTTGTGACATATACTCCACATATCTGGAGACATAGACTATAATGCATGCCAAGTCTTTATCTATCTGCTCTAACAATGTTGATAGAAGTTTGCTTATTATTTTTTCTTTGAAATACAGCAACAATGCTAGAAACATTGACATCTACAATTAAAATACATCTTGTTACCTGTTAAATTCAATCACACCTGTTAATGTCAGGTGTGATTGCACTGGTCCTATAAAAAATGTACCAGAAACTCTACTCTCCACTTTGTGGTGCTAGTGAGTCAGTATTGATAATGAGTAAGTCTAAATATTTTGCTTGAAAGTATCTTATTTGAAAAAAAAAAAAATCAAAATCCACTGGAACAGACTACTTTTTATTTTTCAGCATATCTCTGAACCAAATTAGAGCAATATTCCAGTGTGGCAGCCTAGTATATTTACATACTTAATTTTAACTAATTTATATTACCTTTTACTGGGATAGTTTTACTCTGGCTGATATGGTAGAAATCTTATAAATTATTGATTGCAAATGAAATCATTATTGTGCTCACCTATATTAAGATAAAAAACCTATTTTCATTATCACAGTGTGTACTTTTGCTGCCATGGTAATCAATGGCAAAATTCTATCTGATTTCAGAAGGATGAAGATAATTCCCCATGTTTAAATCTGGCTATCTGTCTCGTAGACTTTCCTTTCTAATGAATTGAACACATTTATTCAATGCAAATTACTCAAAGTTATTTATTTGACTGCAAATAAACAACGTATAATTGGAAGTGAATTCTCATTTATGTTTTTGCAAAAAGTGTTCTATGGACAGAAGCAATGATGTAAAAACATCCTGATATTTTTGTTAAAAAAAAAAAAAGAAAGAAAAAAGTTATATGCCTTTGTTTAGGATCTGCCAGTAGTCATCACTGGTTTTTAGCTCATGGGTCTCAGTTTCCTTGTTGTTGTGGAACACATCTTTCCATTTAACAGTCCAATTTTGTCCCTGTGTGGTTTTAAGTATTATGGCATTTAGAAAGGATGACAAAACCTCAATACTTGTTTATTCTGTAGGTCAATATTCCAAATAATTATCCTGATACATTAGAAATTTTAGCTGCATTACTGTTAGTCTTGACACCTACTATTTACCCCACAGAAGGGAAAAAACACATCTTTTTCTTCCTAATTAATTGCATAATTATGCTTAATACCAGAAAAGGCCTGTTAAAACCAATGAGAATTTGTTCTTTTATTCAGTAGGGTAAGAGTTAGGCCTTGGTTATACTATAGCCAACTATGAAGTGATTTAATAATTTTAAATTCATGCCAGTCATACACAACAGAAAGTCCCCCAAAGTATTAGTATTTGCCTAACTCCATTTGTTAATCATCTCTGTGATGTGATCAGGTGTGAACATTAACTATAGCCATTTTTCTTTTTGGTCCGCTGACTGGAAAGAGAACACGTGTATTAGAATCTGCCAGAGAGTATCCACAGCTTCAACTCTAAATGAGCATACTGAAAAAGTATACTTTCACCAAACAGAATAAAGAGACTAAACATTAATCTGCAAATGAACTTTGTTTCCTAGTAGAGGCTATATACTTTGTGCAGGCGGACATTTAGTGATGTATTGCTTAGGTCTGCCTGCTGTAACTTTGTGCTATTTCTTATTTCAAACTCTTAGAGCATAGACAAAAATGTGGTCCTTTTAAGGTCTTTCAAAATCCTCCTGTGAATCTACTCTGTATTTTTTACAATTTTTCTTTTAAGCACTTACTGTATGATAAGTGCCTTTTCAGAGGTTTGGGCCCAATTCCCAGGGTACTGTAGCCAGTTGTTTGAGGCAGTTTCTGTTTACTACAAGACAATAAACAATGGCCCCTGTTTG
>NW_008824716.1:724366-729521 GCF_000699105.1 Pygoscelis adeliae
TGTTATATGAAACACTTAAGAATAGTCACAAGCTAAAACTTAGAATTCTCCTCACTCATTGGTTAAAAAATAAACAAAAAAACCTGAAAGAAGTTGTGATTCAAAGTTCATTAATTAACTAAATGTGTTTCTCTATAACTTCAGTTGCTTGGAGACTTCTTTGATTTTTGCATCACACAGGCCAAATGATAACAAGATGATCATGTAGGTGAAGGCTTAAATCTGGCTGTGCTTTGATGAGCCTTTAGTAGGAAAACTCAACAAGCAGTTACTTGGTAAAGTTCTGCAAGAGAGCAGAATCAGGATTACAGCCATAATACCGTAGAGACAATTTACGTCTGCTGAAGAAGTGAATGCTGTACTAACATGCCTACAGCCCCTAAAGATCAGAGACAATGATCAGGAACACCACTTTCTCTTACAGAAGAAAATAGCAAAGCAATTTAAAATGCACTTCTTCAGCAGTTTTCTATATGATTATGTCTTATAATAAGAGCTCAATAATGTCTAACTTCAGACATTTTGGTGACCTAATACATTTCATACAACTTAGGTCCTTGACACCAACTATTAGCAGTGATTTTACATTTCTTTTGGTATATGTAGTCTTCTCTTCTCTGACATACAGGTTTTTGATAGACGTTCATCATTGTAGCATGAGAACATCTAATATTAATGTATCAAACAGTACAAATTAATCTATTTTAATTTTGTTCTGCCATCCTTGCTTCAAAGAGAAAAGTGTGAGCTGTTTTGTCTTAATAAATTAAAGTTACCTACATAGAAATTTTGCTATATATTTCCATTAAAGCAAGCTAAGTAAAGAGAAAAGCCTTGTACCTAAAGCAGAAACTTGCTGAGGTGTAAAATGGTCATTGTTTCTTGTGGGATTTCATTCCACGGTACCACGTCTGTCCACCAAAGATTCTTCTGCAAATAAACTATATTTATGGCAGCCTGCTCTACTGGGACAAAAAAGCAAAATTGTCAACCACAGCCTTCATGAGGGACTCGATCTTTTTCGCACCCTGAATCATTAAGCACCTTCAGGTAAGGGTGAGATGCTGAACTTGACTGATACACCCTGAGACAGGCTTCGTGCTCTCACCGGTCAGGTGGCAGCCAGCGTGACGGAGGAGTTGCACTGCAGCACCCTGTCAGCTGGAGTTTCTCATGCAATGAGGGTGTATGGCCTCGCCACCGCAGAAATGAGGATATAACTGATGCTGGGTCATCATTCACCATAACAAAACGGCATGTTCTAGTGCCCCAGAGGTGTTTACATGTCCTTAATTTGGCATGTAAATTAAGTAGTTAATTAGAAAGTAAATTTTACTTCTTCAGTAAAACTTTAAATAGCAATTCTCCAAAAAGCATTTAATTTAGGTTTAATAGGAGTTACTGCACGTTAAACAGGAACTAGTTATTAAGAGATACGGAAGTAAAAAAAGGATAAAAATCAATTACATAGTCCCTACATCTGAATATATATATTTAAAATAACTATCCTGTTTTAGTAACGTAACTGACTCATTAGATCCAAATTAAACACCTGTAGTGTAAACCAAATCTTAATTTAAAATATTACTCATCTTAATATCGTACACTCCCCTTTACACACTACAGTGGACACATTTAGTGGAACAGGCAAATGGCAGAAGTTAGCCATTTAAATATTTAATGATTGTGCACATTAAATTAAAACTGTCTGCAACATATATTTTGTAGTGATTTATTTTCAATTCAGATATTATCTGTAGACATACGTAAAGCTGTTAAGTCTGCTAACAATTTAAGATATTATAATAAAACAGAAAATTGTAGCAATTCATTTATGTTAATTTATTGTCACCGTAAATTCCTCAGGGCAGCAGCCATGAATACACTGTTGTGTATAAAACTAAAAACTATTTTGGTACCTAACAGATAAAACCTAACCATAGCAATACTAACTAGGATTTATAGATATTATATTATATATATTTGTATAACTATACTTGCATGATTTTTTTTTTCCTGATTTTCTTTTGTTCTCTATTTTTTATGTAGGTATTCCAACAATATGGGGGGGGTTTAAGATTTTCAGAGTAATAAGTGATCTTATGTACTCATCGATAAGATGCCTTAAAGGACCTAATTTCCAGGACATGGAAACTGCAATTTTACAAAATCAAGCCTCTTTAAAACATCTTTCATAAAGACAGATAAATTCACTAAGCATTTTTTGTGGTCTCAAGGATATAGTATTTCATGCTTTAATTTTAAAATCTGTTTTTGTTTTTGCAGCATGTTATAGGATTTTTTAAATGTTAATTTTGCACCTTGGTTATTCCATTTGGTTCTGGGGTTTTTATAGCACTGGATTCTGACTAATCACTTATGACAAGACTGTAAGACAACAGTTTTCCTGCAGAAAGGGGGATGCATAGTAGCACCATCCCAGGAGCAAACGGAGAAGGGAATTATGACTTTTAGAAACGTAATTTCCTCGCTTGCTTGCCCCTAGCTCTAAGGGGGGTACAAATTCCTACTGCTCTGTGCTGGCAGCCAACTGTCAGGTCAACTAATCTCAGATGGCCAATGTGTTGAGGGGATGAAGCCAAAGCCCTGCATGTCCCTGAGCGCTGGCTGCCAATGCCCCATCAGGACAGGGACCAGTGGCCCCATACAGGCTGCTGTCATCACTCTCCAGCTTGCGCTGTGACCTGCAGTCCCACTAGCCCATGTCAGGAAGCAAGCCCTCAAGTCTCCCTTATTTTCCTGCACACTGGGGATAAAAGCATTTGACAACCCTGTTTGCCAGTTACGCCACTGAAACCAGTATTGAGGCTTCAATTTGGTAGGCAAACAAGGCGAAGCAATCATCTGCTACCCCGTCATCCAGCTGTAGCTATACTCGATATAGTATGGCTATATCAGGCAAAGAACCTCATCTTGTAATTCCTGTGAGCACTTGCAAATTCATCGGAACTGGGGCCATCCCCGAATCCTCACTTGCCATCAGAAAATGAAAGGGAGCTTCATACAAATAAATGGGTTGTGTTGCATCTACAGACGTGTCAAACTTTGAAAACCTTATGCTCCAGACAACCTTGCCTTGCTGCTAATTGGTATGTTTTTCTTTAAAAAGTGAAGATTCTAACCTTTTACTTGACAGATATGTGGGTAAAATGCCACATAACATTTTGAAAGCTTATCTACAGTATGCTGTTTACGAGTCTTGTTTATGCTGGAGCTCACATAAGAGTATACAAATGAAAAGGGTTAGCAGGAACAAAATGAAATGGTTGGTTTCAAATAGATGTGTAAACTAGCAAAGAAAGGTTTTCACCTACAGAAAGTCTAAAGATCCCTTTTAAAAGCAACCATACAAATGTGACACTTGACTCAACAGAATTTTTTATTATAATTACTTATTCCTATTAGTGTCCCTGGTCTTTTGGGGTGGAGAGTAGAGACAGTTTGATTACCTGTTTTTTTTGGTTTGTGGGGTTTTTTTTTTCTTTCTTTCTTTCTAATCATGAAATTGCAGCTAGGAGAGAGTAAATGGGATTCCATTTCTCTGTGAGATTTAGCAACAGAATTGTTTACACTGTTGCAATCAGTCATGTTTAAAGTAAAGCTACTAACTGCATAACTGAATAAGGGAATACTTTGGAAACAAAAGGTTTGCATAACAGGCAAATTTAGCTTGTAGAATCTTTAGTATGCAATGTATAAGAAATTTCATAAACCCTAGGGAGAGTTTGCAATTTTGTCGGTGGGTGCAAAATGCTAACTTAGAAAAACTAAAATGACAAAAATATGGAAATAACTGACAATCAAAAAGCTGGCTTAATTCCTTTTTTTTTTTTTTGGTTATTTTTGATTTTGTTTCCAGCAAATGTATACACACAGATTACTTTGCACTTATAGTTCAGGCTTATTCTCTTCAGGAAACTAAGCACTGCACTTCAAAACCAGAAGTTTCAAAGACGATGATATCTTCATCCCACTTGGGGACTAACTCTAAGAATACCAGCAGAGGTGAATTTATGGTTTGGCTTTTATGACAACGGGACATTCTTCGATGACAATAGCCTGTTAGGGAGGGATGGCACCCACCTGTCTAGAAAAGGCGAGGGAACCTTTGGCAGCAGGCTGGCCAACTTGGTGAGGCGGGCTTTAAACTGAAGGACTCGGGGGGTGGGGTCCAAAGTGGCAACACTCACGTCATTGCAACCAACTGGGGAGTAAGTCAGGCCAGCTAGAGCAGCGACAAATGTTCCTTAGCTACCTCCCAAGATGAGAACCCAGAAGACCAATGACCTCAAGCATATGTATGCCAATGCAGCCTGAGGAACAAACAGGAGGAACTGGAGCTCCGCGCCCAGTCAGAAAGCTATGATATCATAGGAACAACTGAAACATGGTGGGACAACCCACATGACTGGAGGATCATGATGGATGGCTATAGGCTGTTTTGTAAAGACAGGCAGGGAAGAAGAGGAGGAGTAGTCATGCTCTATGTTAAGGAGAACCTTGAATGCATAGAAGTCAACTACGGTGGTTGTGGAAGCCCTATTGAATGCCTCTGGGTCAAGATCAGAGGGGTTATCTCCAAGGGGGATCTTACAGTAGGCATTTGTTACCGACCTCCAAACCAAGACGATAAGGCCAACGAAGCAATATTTGGGTCACTTAAACAAGCTTCAGGTCAACAGAACCTGGTTCTTATGGGTGACTTCAACTACCCAGACATTTGTTGGAAGAACAATACAGCAGCTCACATGTCATCCATCAAGTTCCTGGAATGTGTAGCAGACTGCTTCCTCATACAAGTGTTAGATGTACCAACCAGGAATGAGGCACTGCTGGACTTGCTACTCACAAACCACGAAAATCTGCTTTGTAATAACTCGGTTAGTGATAGCCTTGGCTGCAGTGATCACAATATCGTGGAGTTTGGGATCCTGCTGAGCACACTGAAGGTTAGTACTAAGACAAAGGTTTTAGATTTTAGAAGAGCAAACTTCAGCTCACTCAGAGCTCAACTGGGAGGGATTCCGTGGGAAGCTCCCATGGAGGATAAAGGAGCTAGTGAGTGCTGGGAGTTTTTCAAGAATGCTCTCCTGGAAGCACAAAACCAGTTCATCCCCTTTAAAAGTAAGGGAAG
>NW_008824716.1:730629-738251 GCF_000699105.1 Pygoscelis adeliae
CCTGGATGATGGGATCAAGTGTGCCCTGATGAAGTTTGCCAATGATACCAAACTGAGGGGGGAAGAGGACACTTTGGAAGGGAGAGCCACCCTGCAGGAAGACCTGGATAGGCTGGAAGAGTGGGCTAACAAGCACCTTGTGAAGTTCAACAAAGACAAATGTAAGGTCTTGCACCTGGGAAAACATAATCCAGGAGTGCAGCACAGGCTGGGATCTACCCAGCTGGGGAGCAGCTCTGTGGAAAGGGACCTGGTGGTCCTGGTGGACAACCAGCTCAATATGAGTGAACAGTGTCACTTTGCCGCTGCTGCGGCAAAATTTTAAAACATTAAAAATGTTTTAAACCCCAAAGATCAGATTTCACTACAAAACAAGCTTCCTAAAACATCCGAAGTGAGACAGAATAGTAAAGGTGTAGATGAAAATCCTGTGGTTTGCTGCTGCAGCAAAGAAAGCCAACAGGATGCTGGGTTGCATCAACAAGGCCATCACCAGCAGAGATAAAGAAGCCATTATCCCACTCTCCTCAGCGCTTGTCAGGCCACGCCTGGAATACTGTGTTCAGTTTTGGTCCCTGCTATGCACAAAAGAGGTGGACAGGCCGGAGAGGGTCCAGAGAAGGGCCACAAAGATGATCAAAGGACTGGCAAGCCTGCCATATGAGGAAAGGCTGAGAGAACTGGGTTTGTTCAGCCTTGAGAAAAGAAGGCTTAAGGGAGACCTTATCACCATGTTCCAGTATTTAAAGGGTGGCTACAAAGACTATGGAGACTCCCTTTTTACAAGGAGTCATGTGGAGAAGCCGAGGGGTAACGGGTACAAGTTACTCCTGGGGACATTCTGACTGGACACAAGAGGAAAATTTTTCACAATGAGAACAGTCAGCCACTGGAATAATCTCCCCAGGGAAGTGGTGGATTCCCAACATTGGACGCTTTTAAGATTCAGCTGGGCAGGGTGCTGGGCCATCTTGTCTAGACCATGTTTTTGCCAAGAAAGGTTGGACCAGATGATCCTTGAGGTCCCTTCCAACCTGGTATTCTATGATTCTATGATTCTATGTGACTCAGGATTATGTAGTATTTTACATCTAAATTATTTTCGAGTCTTTGTGACTCGAAATCCTCTGTTTCCTGCCGCTACTTGGGTGTGGCAGCACCAGCTCTGAATTTCCACAAAGACATTGGTCTTGTCTTCACAAGCAAATTGGTGACCTGTCTGACTGATATTACAGCCTTCAACCTCTAAGTAGTGCTTTGAGAGGAAAAAGTGATGCATTGAACTCTACTACAATTCCTTGGCTACTGCCAGTAATCATTAGCTCTGAAGCAGTTGTAATACTGAAATACTAGAAGAAATTGAACAATAAAAAACTAGCATTCCATAAGAAGCAATACCCTGATGCTTAAAAATTGGGAAAATGTTTTTAATAAGTGACTCAAACCTCCTGCAGCTTGAAGGTGTGAAATGTGGGAAGCCTGCGATGTTCCAGTTAAAAAATTTATTGGCTCTGTTGTGCTAGCCAGAGATTCAACTTGACTCAACAACAACAGCCTGCTCTCAATAATATTGTAACTTACAGTTGCAGTTATTTTCTTCTTACATGAGGCCCAGTGATACACTATATTGAGATTTCAGTGAATTCCAAATTATTAATTGTTATTAATTTTTAATAATTATTATTACTAATAATATTCATATCTTAATATTATTAGGGACATTCCTGCGTAAGAAACATGAGAAATATCCAGCAGCTTCCACAGACTCTGTTGGGTCAGTAATCTTGTTTGTTTAGTCTTTTTGTTTGATTGTTTTTTTAATGAAGAGAAGGAAGAAGATTCATTCCATACCTAACCTCACTGAGCATAACCTTAAAGTCTAATTGGTAGAGCATCTTTCTCACAGTTCCATGCAGCACATGCTTTTGCCCTTAGAGTGCTCTCATGAAATACATTTGTCAAGACTTTCGTCAGGGCCCAGACTGCATTCCCATTTTCTTTGACTTTCCTGACCTTTCATATCATCAGGTATGGTCTTCTTGAAATGTTACTTTAATTTCGGCTTTTCCAGCTTTGTCCTCTATTGGTACTCTACCAGTACTTCTATCTGCACAATGTATGTCACTTAGCCAGACCTTTGAGCTGGATCTGCTTCTACCTTTTCCTTAAAACAAGCACTACCAGTGTTCCCAGAAATGTTTTAAACCCCAAAGATCAGATTTCACTACAAAACAAGCTTCCTAAAACATCCGAAGTGAGACAGAATAGTAAAGGTGTAGATGAAAATCCTGTGGTTTGCGCTGCCGTGACACGGCAGTTCCGCTCCTCCGTGTATGGTCTCAGTCCAGCAGCTCCGCAGGTTTGCAGAGAATTACGCACTGTCCCCTCCCCAAGGCAAGAGAATATATTCTTTCCTTCCCCTCTGAGACTTGAAGAGCAGTTCTGTTCCCTGCTTTTCTCAGCACTTTCTGGAGTTTCTGCTCAGTCTTGTCTTCCCCCCCCCCGCTTCTCCTTTTTTATCCTGCACTTCCATAAGTTTCTTCACTTGTGCAATGTCAGGGAAGGCACAATCTCCCCCTTTCCAGAGTGCAGCCTCACCCAGAGGGGAACAAGAAGACAAACATCTGTTGTGTCCTGCCACATAATCTTTAAAGGACGTAGGAGACATTAACCTACAATAACTGCAGACAAACTAAACACCATCTACTAAACCAGGTATATAATGAATTTCAATGACGTTTTTGAATTTCTAAACAAATATTTAAATCATTATAATAATAAAGGGTGTATGTGCTCTAATCTCTAACAGATTTGTCACAAATAATTCACAAAACAGATTTTCATCAGTAAAGTACTTCATTATTCAGTGAAACAAAACATACTGCTGAACTCCATAGGTTTTAATGCAATTTACCATGAAAACAAGGTTTAAGAAAAATCCATAAAATACTTGCTTCAGAAAAGTTTCTAAATGTTTCAGAACATGTCCTTCATTTGAAAATGCAAATATTTTCTATTCTATGTTACAAAATTTAATGTCTATATTTACACAGTATATTCCTAACTCACTGGTAGTATCAGTGCATGTATTATGACAGCATGTCAAGTCATATCATATGATCATATTACTATGCCATATCATAGCCCCAGGATTAGCATCATGTTATAATAAAATAGCTAAGATATTTTAATTTTTAGTGTTCTAGTTTTTTTTAAAGGAGGCTATGTAAGTAAACAAACAGCCCACTTGACCATTACCTGAGTGTGTCTCTGTCTCTCTGTCATTCTGCCCAGTAACTTCGTGACCTACTGGCCAATTTCAATCAAATTGGCAAGTGGGATAGACATTTCAAAGGTGATCATGGTTTAAATTTCATTCCAGTTGGTGGGTATGTATGGGAGATAAATTGATACCCTAACTATCAAAGTAGCTGTTGTACCTTTCCAGGCAGCTGCTGCCTGGCCCAGCAGCATGTCCCTCTCAGCCAGCCACTCACATCTGCAGGGCAACCATCACTGAAGACACAGGAGGAAGCTGGTAGTAGTGGCAGTGGACTATGAAGAGACACACCTGTAGGAAACCAGTTTTCATTAGTTTGACTGCTCTTAAATAAATTGCTTTATTTTTTTTAAATCGTTAAGAAAACTTCTACTTAGTCTGAAACACACTGGGTTTGATCTCAAAGTGTGTCCTGTTTTCACTGTAATAAAAAAAAAAAAAGTGTTTCTGTATTCTGTGCTAAACAGTCATTAGATAACATGCCTGAAAAGAGGCATGAGGATCCAAGTCCTAAGCCACTTATCTGTGCCTAACAAGTCACCCTTTCTGTAAGCCTAATGAATCTTTGTGTGTGTTTGTTTGTTTCCAAAATGACACAGATACAACCGTAAAAGTAATACTTCCCAGCTAGATAAAAGTAAGTATCAACTGTTTCAGTCACAATCTCAGGCTTATCTCCTACTTGCTAATTCCCTTCACCTGAAGTCTTTTTAAATAGCCCTATGCCCCACTTCAGCACCCTTTTCCTATTTCTCTCTCTTCTTGGCCCCTGACCCTCCATTAGTCTAGCAACATCATTTGCAGACACCTACCTTCTCTTGCCTTTACCTACTGTACTGTTATTTCTTGTTCCCTTTCTTAGCAACTACCCTCTCTTCTACATGTCTTGCTGGTGTGGACTCACATTTAAATTGACATAAAACTGCTTACATACAGAGCGACAAAAGTAATTTTATCTATTGTTCTGTTGCTACTTTGACACAACACTAATAAATGGAAGAAATGTCCTTTTAATCTATGTAAGTTGTGCTACTTTGTTATTATGGGATGAATCAAATCAGTGGAAAGATTTCTATTGATTTCATTGAATTTCTGGACAGTACTTCTTTTACATTTCTCTAGATGCCATATAATTTCTATTTTTAATTGTCATTTTAACTAATTTTCCTAGTACTAAAAGTAAAGCTTGCCACACCGTAATTCCTTGATCACGCTTTTAGTCCTTTTAAAAGACAAACAGATTTTGTACATTTTAATTCTCACACATAGTGACTGATCTTAATGACTGCATATTTTTAACAGTTCATTTACCTCATTTTCAGATTCTGTAAGAACGCTCGATGACTACCATTTAGTTAGATGTTTTTCACTCTTTAAGAATCTCTCGGTTGGCACCTCAGTACACACCCACATCTCATCTTTGTTACTAAAAAAAAGTTGACCCGAGGAAATGTCTTCATTTGCTGTGAGTACTAGAGTACAGAAATTTAATTTGTCTGCAATGCTTTTTCTTTTGTAGCTGGCCAACTAATAGACCCGCCAATTCTGTCATGGCTTCCTCATATTGGTAAAGCATATGCTTGTTTTTTAGCAGGTAATTCATTCTCTTATACATGGATTCTTTGTTCCTCAAATTCCCTCCTTGGCCTTTCTAATTTTACTTCTTTCTATTGTTTTCAAGATGATTGGATTTGGGCTTTCCCAATGATACATTTTAGGCTCAAATAACTTAAATATTGAACCTTGACATTTAACTATATTGATCTTTTCCTTGCCTTCCTATTTTCTTTCATTTGTTTAGGGATATTTGTTCTGAGACTTTTGTGCTATGCTTAGTACCTTCCACGCTGAGACTAAAGATTTTCATTTCTACACTCCTGATTGAGGATATTTCTTATTTATTTCTTTTTTTGGAAGTAGGAAGGTTTACCTGTCTTTGCTGAGGACAGAATAATAATTTACTAAATTTTGTTATGAACATTTCCCTGAAAAAGTCTGAATACTGTTGTATTATGTTCATGATTAATCAGCATTTTTTAAAAAGTTGGTTTTGAGATGTGTCCTGTTTCTATCAGTTATTTTGGTTGATGTCAGACTGCAGCTTTCAATAAACAAACATTTCAAGTATCAAAAAGTAGTTTTCCAAAGCATAATTTAACCCTCCATATATTGGTTATCGTTAGGGCTGTTGTATTGGACTTTGCTCCTTTGTTGAGCGTCTCCTATACAGTGTATTTAACGTGTTCTTCTTGATCTGTCAGGTAGTGTAAGCCTTCTATATGTGTATTCCTATTATTAAGGATTTGCATTTTGTCTATGTATTAGCCTCTCTACAGTACAGCTTTCTCACCAAGCTGTTAATAAGCATTTTTTAATTTAGTTTTTATTTTGTTTCATTTTTTTCCCCAATAAATATACACTATATATTCAATACCCAGTGACGTGGCACAGCACATAGGTATTATTGGCACTCATTGGCATTACCTTCATACATTTAATTTCTGACCTTTCTATGTGAAAAATAGAGCAATTTCCTGATGAATGTATAGAAAATTGTGATGGCAGTCTAAGCTATCAAATATGTAGCGGGTGCTACAAATTTGACAGAAAAAGCATTTTGGATATACTGTAAAATCATTGAACAAATAAAATATTCATTACTTGTACAGGTGGATTAAAATCAATAAATGCCATTTTGTTGTTATACGCTGTCTGATGTAACAAACCTCAGCCTGGAAGGGGCATATATTCATCTGCAGGCATAATTTTTTATCTGGCTTTTTTTTCCAGTTAGGCACCTAAGTCTCTATTGGGTTTAAGAGCCACAATTTTTAAAGATGTCAAGATTATATGATTTCCAATAAATCATTAGAAATTGCTAATAATCAGCCATACCTGAAAATGAGTATTAAAAAGTAGCTCTGTTGAAGTTAACACTAAAAACCACAGTGACTTGCAGGGCAAGGGGTAAGCGTTTCATTTATGATAATGACCTGGTAGTCAGTCATAGGTTTGACGATCTAGTGCTAGCGATTCAGATTTTATTTTTCCTCTAAGTATTCCACGCATGTCGTTGGTATCAATGGGATGTCGTAAGCTGCAAGATGTTTGATAAAAAAAAGGCAGATTTTACAAGCAAAGACTCCAGTTACTTGGATAAAGGGTTATATAGTTTTCCCCTTAATTCAGAGTCCTTGTTTTACAAACTGCAGAATGCCCTCAAATGTATTGACTTCATGGTGGGGTCAGAGTATTTATTGTGTAATGCTGAGTCATATAAAAGAAGAAAAGCATTCACAAGGCTGGAGAAAAAAGTGATGGAGACACTAGCCTCCTCCTCCAAAAAAAGTCAATTCCTCTTGGGGTTTGTGGCTTTTTTTTTAACATAAGTACACCATGAGAAACATTGTCAGAAATACATTACATGGTATATGCCACTGTAATAGTGAAATTATTGTTTTATCCTGCTGGTGCTCTCCCGCTCCCTCAGAAAGGAAACTATAGAGTTACCGTATGCGTACACACTTAGGCACACACATGCACAGTATATACCCCAAATGCAGCAGTATCTCTAGCACGCTAGAGGGAGCCATTACATAATTGCAATGACCCTTTTCTTTCCCCAATTAGCAGAACTGGCATAGAAAATCTCCGGACATCCTGAGACATCCCGAGACATCCCGCAGGTTCGGCATAGGCTGCGGAATACGGAAAGGAAAGCACAGGACTCAAGTTACAGTGAAGCGAGGTCTCCTGATAGCTCAGGGGCTTACTCTGGTGTTTGTTCCATTTTTAAAATTGCGCTGCTTTTATAGGAGACTTCTCCAAATAAGTGACTTAGCCGAATACGCCGATTTCCATCAGCCAATCTGAAGCCCTCATTCAGAAAGCAAAGCCCATTTTGTAAACATATCCTTTATTTCATCTGTCTGTCGCTCTCACACAGAAAGTTGGCACGTCTGAGAGTAGCGATTTTACGCTGCCACTAATGTATGTATAGTTTATTTATATACCGCATTTTAACACAGCATTAGTTTTATAATGGTTACTAGCAGACTCGGTCTGCACGGCAAACTATCCGTTTCAAAGCTACAAAGAGGTCTTCAGGACGGGAAGATGGGTCTAGAAAGAACACTTATTTGAATTTATAAATTTGTGAGACTTTCTCCAAGTCAAATGATATTTATGGACGTAGTAACTCAGAAAGGGCTGAAGGTTATCACATTGAACAAGGCGAAAGACCAGCTTCCTTAACTGAATCTTTTAAGAGCCGCTCCTAAAATAATTCTCAGGAGCGTCTTATAATTGCTCCAGAGTTGATTTTCTTTTTTTTTTTTTTTTA
>NW_008824716.1:739315-742032 GCF_000699105.1 Pygoscelis adeliae
GCTCCAACTGTTGAATTTTCGCTGAATTCTCCACTTACCTGCTGGTGAAATGGATCTGGTTTATCGGGAATCGGCGTTCCTTTCGCGTGCTGTCTGGCTAAGACTGGCGACCGTCTGTTTGAAAGGGGCCACCCATCAATGAGGCAGAGAAGAATATTTATTTTTTTTCTTCTTTTTCTTTTGAAAGCCTCTCTACCACAGGTTGCAGCATTAACTGTGTACTTTGGGTCCGGACTCAAATAAAGGAGAGAAAAAAAACTGTGCGGGACTGAGACTCGGAACTAGATCTGTGAGATATGTATTGGGAACCTATGTTTTTGTTGTGGTTTTTTTTTCTTTTAATATGAAAGATCTCTGATTTATTTCACACATAACACTGAGGAAAGGTGGTTAAAAACACTCAGCAAAGCAGGAGACAGACGCGCCTCTGTGCCAGTGAGTGGATAACAGCCTTGTTTTCCTGATCCTCAGTCTCCCGGAGAAAGAGGTATAGTAAAAGTGTAGCTGGATCCGACACCCCCCTTCTCTCATTCTCTTTTTTTTTTTTTCTCTTCCCCCCCCTCCTCCAAAATATAATTCTGATTAATTTTATTTCCTGTCTATAGAGTGAGTCAGAGAAGCGTTAGGAGGACGCTGCAACTAATGTCTGTGAAGGGAGGAACATGAGGCGATAGTGAGTGTGATCTGTTCCGCTGGATCTGACTCATCCAGCAGATTGAAACACCTGCATTTCTGGATGTGCCATTCATTTATTTCTGGTTGTTAAAAGAACCTGAAATAAAATTTAGTTACCCTTCCCCAATATCTACCTATAAACCGTAACGCTGGGAAAGGTATATAAGAGAGGGGGAACGCATCTGGCGTTGCCGCCGCTCTTCTCCCCTGTACCAAGATGCCCAGAGAGACTGCTAAAGCTTGAAAGGACTGCAAAAAATGCATCACACCAATCGCGGAACTGCTTAGGTTTTAATATAAGCGAATTAGTCGGTTAAAAGATCTCCCACTTTATTCATCGCCAGGATTGTTTTTCCTCTTCTTCCCCCCTCCCCTAAATGAAGAGGACTAGGCGGCAGTGTCATTGGAAGGAGATGCTGAATAGAAAGAAAAGAGAGGCACTTGACAGCGCAGCCCTGTGAATACAGAGACTGTTTCCCTTTTAGCGAGAGGCTGAGAGAGAGTGTGTGTGTGTGTGTGGTGGCTTTTCATTCTCTCTCCCCCCCCCCCCCGCCCCTTTAATCTATGCGTCCAGCCATGGGTTGCCTGTTGATTTCCTCTCGGCTGGAGAGAAAAGCAAACTGGAATTAAACTGCATCGAGAAAAGTGCAGCTCCTCAGACACGCATACTACGCACACACGCATAGATACACGGAGAGAAAGGATGTGGTGGTGGCGGCGGCTACTGGTCTGTCTTAAAGAAACCTAAGTGTGCATCTGATTGAGCACAGCCTGTGATTTCTCTCAAAATATATATTTACTGCTAATGATGACGGTCAGCTGGTGGGTTTCTTAATTTTTTTCCCCACAAAAGGACGAGGGGGAGGCTGGTAGTAGAGGGGGAGAAAGGAAACTACAAATCCGGACACTAGTTTTTGCTGGGGGTTTTTTGTGTGTTTTGTTTTCCCCTCTTGCCCTGCAATTCTCATTCCCTCGCCTTCTGATTCGGGAAGAAGTGAGGGTGTACGAGACAGAGAGGGGGGAAATACCGATGGCAGCGAGATGCAGCTCTCCGCCGCAAGCAATGCAAGATTAGATCTCTAAATGCAGCAAAACACTCCCTGAAAACCAACAACCCCGCGGTGCAATCAGACATTTCACTGCCTCTCACTGCACACGAAGAGGGCTTCAACAACAAGCTGAGACTTTTTTTCCCCCTCTGTCTCTCTCCCACCCCTCCACTCCACTCCATCAATCGCATCACAAGCGATGAGTAGCAAATAAGCTTTTCTATCCCTGCTTACAGACCTGTGGCCACCCCCCTTTCCTATGTATATATAAATACACATATTTAAAAAAAAATCTTTTTGATCGTTTTTAGAGAAACAACCACTACCGCGATTTTTTATTATTGTTATTATTTTTATTATCCTTTGTACATCTGCGGGGATTCAAGGATCGGGAACTCTTCGCCTGCCCGGAGGAGAAGATCTTTTGCAAATTTTCTGATTTTTGAAATCCTTCCACTGCCGAAGTTGGACAGCCGAAGTAACAGCGAGGGGACTGCAAGCACGGCAAGCGCTTGCTGAAACGCTGCCGAAAGTGCTTCCCCCCCCTCTCCGGCCCCCACGATTGCTCCCTCCCTCTGAGCTACATGGTCCATTTGCTGCCTCTCATCCTGTGTCTCTGCAGATGTTTTAGAGCAACAGGTTCAGGAACTTAAAATATAGGGGTGGGGAGAGAGAAGGCAGGGAAAAAAAAAAAAAAAAAGACAGAGAGAGAGCCGACGGAGGAGGAGGAGGAAGAACAAACCCAGCGCAGGAGGCAGAGAAGACGGGGACAACCCTGGTCGCCGCTGCAGCTGCTGTCACCCCCACCCCTGCTCGGGGATGTACCTTTCCATTTGTTGCTTCTTCCTCTGCTGGGCTCCTGCCCTGTCGCTGAAGAACCTGAATTACTCCGTGCCGGAGGAGCAGGGAGCGGGCACGGTCATCGGGAACATCGGCCGCGATGCGCGGCTGGCGGCGGGAGGCGGGATGCTGCCCGCGGAGCGCGGCGGCCCC
>NW_008824716.1:742046-759450 GCF_000699105.1 Pygoscelis adeliae
CACCTTCCGGGTGCTGGAGAACTCGGCCCCGCACCTCCTGGACGTGGACGGGGAGAGCGGGCTGCTCTACACCAAGCAGCGCATCGACCGCGAGGCGCTGTGCCGGCGGAGCGCCAAGTGCCAGCTGTCCCTCGAGGTGTTCGCCAACGACCAGGAGATCTGCATGATCAAGGTGGAGATCCAGGACCTGAACGACAACGCACCGGCGTTCCCCTCCGACCAAGTGGACATGGACATCTCGGAAAACGCTGCGCCAGGCACCCGCTTCCCCCTCACCAGTGCCCACGACCCGGACGCCGGGGACAACGGACTGCGCACCTACCTGCTCACCCGTGATGACTACGGCCTCTTCTCCCTCGATGTGAAGTCCCGCGGTGATGGCACAAAGTTTCCAGAGCTAGTCATCCAGAAGCCATTAGACCGTGAGGAGCAGAGTCACCACACCCTGGTGCTGACGGCACTGGATGGCGGCGACCCACCACGCTCGGGCACAGTGCAGATCAACGTGCGCCTCATTGACTCCAATGACAACAGCCCCGTCTTTGAGGCGGCCTCCTACGTGGTAGAGCTGCCGGAGAACGCACCACTGGGCACTGCCGTCATCGACCTTAATGCCACTGATGCCGATGAGGGTACCAACGGAGAGGTACTCTACTCCTTCAGTGGCTACGCACCTGAGCGCGTCCGTGACCTGTTTAGCATTGACCCGCAGAGTGGCCTCATCCGTGTCAAGGGCAACCTGGACTACGAGGAGAGTGGCCTCATTGAGATCGATGTCCAGGCTCGGGATCTGGGGCCCAATCCCATCCCTGCTCACTGCAAGGTCACCGTCCGCCTCATCGACCGCAATGACAATGCGCCCACCATTGGCTTTGTCTCCGTTCGCCAGGGAGCACTGAGTGAGGCTGCCCCACCGGGTACTGTTATTGCCCTGGTGCGGGTTACCGACCGTGACTCGGGCAAGAACGGGCAGCTCCAGTGCCGGGTGCTGGGTGGTGGCGGTGGGCCTGGAGCCGTCCCTTTCACCCTGGAGGAGAACTATGACAACTTCTACACTGTGGTCACCGACCGGCCCCTGGACCGCGAGGCACAGGATGAGTACAATGTGACCATTGTGGCACGTGATGAGGGCAACCCCCCACTCAACTCCACCAAGTCATTTTCTGTCCGGATCCTTGACGAGAATGACAACCCACCCCGCTTCAGCAAGAACCTCTATGTGTTACAGGTGCCCGAGAACAACATCCCTGGAGAGTACCTGGGCTCCGTCTTGGCCCAGGACCCTGACCTGGGCCAAAATGGGACAGTCTCTTACTCCATTCTGCCTGGGCATGTGGGCGATGTCTCCATCTACACCTATGTCTCCGTCAACCCCACCAATGGTGCTATCTATGCCCTGAGGAGCTTCAACTACGAGCAGACAAAGCACTTTGAGTTTCGCGTGCTGGCCAAAGACTCAGGTTCACCCCACCGCGAAAGCAATGCCACAGTGCGCGTCACCGTGCTCGATGTCAACGACAATGCACCCCTCATCGTCCTCCCCGCCCTAATCAATGACACCGCCGAGCTGCAGGTGCCACGCAATGCTGGGGTGGGCTACCCTGTGGGCACCGTCCGTGCCCTGGACAGTGACTTTGGGGAGAGCGGGCGCCTCACGTATGAGATTGTGGAAGGCAATGAGGAGCACCTCTTTGAGATGGACCCCACTAGTGGTGAGATACGCACCTTGCACCCCTACTGGGAGGAGCTCAGCCCTGTGGCTGAACTGGTGGTAAAAGTCAGTGACCATGGCAAGCCCAGCCTCTCTGCAGTGGCCAAGCTCATTGTCAGGGCCTTGGCGGGGCCCCTGCCGGAGGCTGGTGAGCCACAGGTGAATGGCGAGCAGCATCGGCGACCACACTGGGACTTGTCGCTGCCCCTGATCGTGACGCTGAGCACTGTCTCCATCATCTTGCTGGCTGCCATGATCACTATTGCTGTGAAGTGCAAGCGAGAGAACAAGGAGATCCGCACCTATAATTGTCGCATTGCCGAGTATAGCCACCCTCAGCTGGGAGGAGGGGGAGGCAGTGGCGGGGGAGGAGGAGGCAGTGGCAGTGGAGGGGGCAAGGGCAAGAAGAAGAAGATCAGCAAGAATGACATTATGCTGGTGCCCAGTCAGGGCGAGGACAGCCGGGGCCCCCTCAATGTCATGAACGTGGTGAGCAGCCCATCCCTGGCCACCTCACCCATGTACTTTGACTACCAGACCCGCCTGCCCCTCAGCTCTCCCAGGTCTGAGGTGATGTACCTGAAGCCCGCCTCCAACAACCTGACTGTACCCCAGGGACATGTGGGCTGCCACACCAGCTTCACAGGGCAAGGGACTAACGCCAGCGAGGCTCCCCCGAGCCGGATGTCCATAATTCAGGTAGGAGACTTTTAGAATACCCTGGACCTCACTTTAGACGCTGGTTTAACTTCACCTTTTGTCTGCAGTGAAATCTGCTGTAAGGCACCACTGAAGGGACCAACAGAAGTCACTAAAGAGAGGTCGACTTAATGAAAGTGGAACCAGACCACATCTGGTGGGTCTGGTTCTGCTGTCACACTGGTGTTTCCAGTGTGATTCAAAAGTAAATTCCCACTGAAACAGAGTTACGGCAGTGCAAAGGAGGTGCATGTGAGAGTGCAGGCAGGCGTTTAGTACATTTGGGGCACGCTGGGGTATTTTCCCAGAAGATCGTCAGACAGAGGGGAGCACTTCCACAGGTTTCACTTTGCTTTGGTTTGGGGTGGAGAAGGGGGAGGGTGTTTCTGAAGCAGTCATATCATCTGCAGTAACTTAACAGGACGTGGGAGAAACTCTACACACTGAGGACATCTATTGCAACAGTGTATTATAGCCCTCCAATCCTGTATGTAAATATGAGCTATCTTTACAAGATGTATGTTTTTAATTTTTTTAATTTCCTTCTTTAGAATATATATACACATAAATATTTATTTTTTTTTTTGACGCAGAACAGTATCATTGGGGCCCCATTGCCTCCTCCTCTCCCCATAAACAACCAAACCTTCCGCACTGAAAATTTTGCTTAGTCAAATAGAAAGAAAATGTATGTGGTGATTCCCTCCTACCCCCAAATGTTAACAAAACTCACATCCTGTCATAAAACAGCAAAACAACTAGTCAGATTTCCAGTAGCCTGAGTCAATATTGATGATTGCTTTATAGTGAAAGACTTACATGCTCTTTCTTCTACCAAAGCTCATTTAGAAATTACAGCTGGGCTGCATTCTGCTGCCAGTTATATACATACTGTCCTCTACTGACTTTTGTGAATGTGAGAAATGGCAGAATTTGGACCATTGGATATCGGGTGCTAATCAAAGAATGACTTAATTTTTAGCAGGTAGTTTAAAGTCCAAACTCAGAAGATGTATTCCAGAGCAGTGAACTCACAGAGTGAAGGTGAGGGCAGAATTTGGCTCCAGTTGATTTAAGTATCACTTCATGATTAATGCAGCTTAATGTTCAAATGCTACAGGTATGTTCCAAAGTGATTTTTAACGTTTGGATTGAAAGCAGGCTCTGGATAATGACTATTAAATATATTTGAAATGTCATATCTGTTTTATCCTGTGGTTCTCCTAATATGCTGTTCTGAGTCATAGGGGAATGAGCTGAGTGTATCAGAAGTGACACAGACTCATTTTGTGTATGCAGCTAGTGGGAAAGAACTTGCACTGTAGACACTTGATGTACCAAAAGAAAATTCATAATACCTTTGAGTTATTATACCCTGTGGTCTGTGAACACCGAACATTCTAGTTGCCAGCTGCATCTAATTTTTTAAACTAAATAGAAATGGCCATCAGTAATTAGCAGGTTAAGTAACCAAAATTCCAGTAACTGATGGCCATAAATTGTGGGGGGGGGGGGGGGGGGGGGGGGGGAGAAAAAAGGCTGTCTTTAGAAGGTCACTGTGAACTAATCCTCAACCCACTATTGAGTTGTGTCACAGAAACAATTTCATTTTATGCCTATCATGAATTTGTGTTGCTATCAATTAGGTGAGTGGAGCAATACTTAAAATCTGAAATTGATTTTAACAAAAAGTGACACTTCAGGAAAGAGTTTAGGTTAGGGCACAACCGGAGATAATTTGATTTATAATTCATGCTTTAAAAAACAAATAACTTTCAATGACACTTGTTTAAGTAATGTCAACTTTTTAACTGTAAAATGGAGTTGTCAGAATGCTAAAAAAAAGAACATTTTTTTCCTACTGACAAGTGTAATAGTTACTAAAAGACAGAAAATTATACTTTCCTACAACCATGTAATATCTATATAAAGCAATTAATTCATGTATTGATGCTACTGAGTAGTAAAGATTCAATTGTAGTGTAAAATCCCTATGGAAAATATGATTCCTTTTTTACAGTGTTCACTGTATAATATCAATCATGATTTTTTTTTTTCCTGAGATCTATATAAAGCTAAAAGAGGAATTTCCTCCCTTAAAAAGGTGTGTTGTGGTTTCTATAACAGTTTTCGTTATGACAACTGTGGGAAATGTTAACCGTAACTCCTCATAGCACATACTGGTATATCTAATACAGTTTTTGCTTTCCCTGAACATCAACACAGAGTGTTTTGGATGTTTAGATGGTCCAGACAGTAGATTAAGAAACATTCACTTTTCCCTAGTGAACAACCTGTTCAAAGATACTTATTGATACTATATTTTGTAGTTGTATTGACAAAACAAATACACAGTATGAAACAGAGTAGTTGGTTGCTGTTTAGGAAAGGCCCAGACTTAAAGTAGCTAGATGAGAAAATCTGATCCTCTTCACTACAATTTTGCATTACTAAAATACATTTTGTATTCTCCATCTCCACATCCCTGGAGTAAATTTTATATAAAATTTGCATTTAGAATGTAGATACTACTTTGTGTCTGGTCCTGTACTTCTGCCTCATGTAAAATTCAAACTTAGGGAGAAATAGTAAAGGATCAGCCCTCTCTCTGGATCTACTATACCCTTAATCACTCCAGGAAACCTGTGTCTGGAGAAGTAGATTGCACGGTTAGGAATCAAAGGTATAGCCAGTGGAAAAAAGATACAGAATCCAAACAGCTGCTTTATCATCTCCTTTCATTAGTCAATTCAGAAAAGCAGTTTTCTTCGTTACCTCAGCGAGGGAAAGGTAAATGATTGTGTAAGTGTTCTCTAGCGAATATTCACTTTAGTTTTTCCAGATATATTACTGAGCCATGATAATCTCACACTATATAATTCATACAATGGAACTGCTTTTCTTCACTTTCATTTTCTCGGCAAGTGTTTAATGGCAGAATTCTCTAGCAGGAGCCTGTTACTAAAACTTTATGTTTGTATATATACATATGTACATATTTATATATCCATGGATATATAGATACATACTAAATATTATATTATTACTTAGTACATCCAATTGAGTCTATAAATATTTAAAATCAAATAAATAATTTCTATCTCAGTAAGATCAAAATTTTCTCACTCTTATTAGGAGTACATAACACTTTTTTTGCTTTGCAATAAGAGCTAGTAAAGTCAGTAGGCTTTATGATTCCCTTATTTCTCATGAATAGTATTTTATTCTACAGATGGCCCAATTTATATCAATGAATACCTGTGGAGTAAAGTGTTACTTAGTGACTATGGGTTTCAAACTGACCCAAAATGACCAGCAGTTGAAGAAAATATTGCCTGATATGTGTAAGAGCGGTGTAATCTTACCTCTCTTTAAGTGGCTTCTCTTATACATTAGTCACACAGTTTAACAACTTGTGTGTTTACTCACTACTTCGTAGCATCCAGCTATGTGCCATGGTTGCATGTGTTAGTTATATGAATCAATGAACTTCTTCAGTACCACAAAAATTAAATAAATTAAACATGTATACATATATATATGTATAAAATTTTGGATGGATAGCCAAGGATGCAGTATACCTCCTGCTTTTTTTGATGCAAAAGACTTGCAAGTGCTTAGGGCCTCTGAAAATAGACCATTTGTGATTTGATGCACACATGTGGTTGATGTGGATGAAAAACAGTGTTTAGTAATGTACTGGGAAGTCAGAACAGCTACACTTTAGCATGTTTCTTTGCTTTTAACTTCAGCAATCATATTCTAAACATATTTTAGAAACAGTGCTTTCAAATGCAAGACAGTTAAAAATATTTAAACATAGGCCAGTGCTATACAATTCTCATTGCCAGATTCAAAATTCCATGCGACCTTTGAATCGCTTATGGTCCAAACTATTCATTTTTATTGGGGACAAAAAAGAGGAAAGCAGGAGAAAGTGGAAACTCTACGTGGCTGAAAGAAGATTTCTGTTCACTCTAGACCTTAAAGACTACTGGGCAAATTCTGTTCATCTTATTCTGGTGAGTAAATCAAGCTGACCTACTCACCTGATTAAAAGAAACAGGATTTTTCTTTATTTTGAAAAGTAGATTTAGAAAAAGAAATACCATGTACAAACATACACATATATGTTCATGTCTCTCCTACTAAAAAGTTCTGAGTTAATCAGTTCACCTTTCCCTGGATAAACAAGTCACAATTTCTTCTTGTAGGTTTCCAATAGATAAAGGAGTGGATGGATAAAGGGAAACAAATAGTTTCTTTAAACAAATAGATTCTAGAAATAGGTTCCTCAAAGTGACGTAAGAGTAGTATAGAAAACTATCTACACATGCAAGGAGTGTTGATCATCCTAGAGATTATTTATTATTATACTTGTGGTGCAACTTGGAGAAGTTTGTAAATATATCAGGAATGAGATGGGAGTGAATAAAGAAAATGGTGGTCACAGCTTTTGCTAAAAAACAGCTAAAAAAGAATGACTGTGTTGCAAGTAGCTCGCAAGCTGGGAATCGCCGTAGCTGCTGTACTAGGCAGTCCTGTAGCGTTTTAAGATAAAGTACAGATCATTCTTAATACTTCAGGCACCTGATGTTTATGATGTGTCAACAGATCACTGTCAAGTCCCAGTGCAGCTTCGTCGCCAGGTGTCTAGTGGTACCTAAGAAGATAGAGTCTTCAGGGGAAATAAAAAACATAAGCTATATTAGTGCTGCTCTGTCTTTAGGTATACTATTCCATGCTTTACTTTGAGAAACTTCAGCTCAGAAATTTCAAGGTTGCAAAAAGAAGTCTGCAGCTGCTGCAGTATAAGGAGAAGCAGCTTTCCTCACAGAAGTTACGTTTGTTCTCAGTGGTTTAAATTCCTATCTGAAAACAGAGGTATTCATTTTTTAATTTCTATACCTCCTGCTGCAAATGAGGAATATTATTCTCCCTCACTAGAGCTAGTAGAAGTTAACATTTTGCACCAAGAGGATACTGGGGCAGTTCTACACCTTTGCAAGTTTGCAGGTTCGTACTCTATAATTCCCAAAATTTCACAGCTGCATATTCTAGGGCCGTATCTAAGGATGCTAAATTGTCATCAGATGAAACTTCAGAACTACCTGGCTAAGATGCATTATGGTAGTTTTTACAGTGTTTTACAAGGTTAGATGTTTTGCAAAATAACTCCTGTGAATGTTTGCATTGTGTAATACAGCTTACAGTTAGTATGATTTTGTGTTACATTGTTCTGTAGCTTTAGTTTTACTTATTCAGTGAAGTCAATAACGGGGTTGGCTGTGTAAGAGTTTCAGGACAGGATCTTTTCTATATTTTTGTGAAGCATTATTTCATTTTTGTGTCAAGATACACCACACAGTACTGTGACACAAAGTACCTATATTTTAGGACCAGATCTGGCAACATACTGCTCACTATGGCATCCGCCCTGGCTGCTGAAATAGACAGAGGAAGCAGAACTGGGCTCCTGTCTCGTGTTACATCTGCTCTGGTCTTGATCTTGAGCTCCTTGACAGTATTGTTTATAGCAATATTATTTCAAAACGATTATTCCTGATATATAGATCCATATGAGAGCTAAAGAACTTTCCAAGATGAAATGCCATAATAGAGAACAATAAACAAAATAGAGAAAAAGACAGTTTAAGAGTCTGAAGTAGAATATTGATATTAGGAGAAAGAAAATGATATTGCCAGAACAGAAGTTCTTGTTAACCAATAAATTAAGAATAATAATGTCTCCATAGAGCTTGCTGTTTTACGAAGTATAAGAGTTGAAGAAAGTGCAGTTAAAATAAGACATGAAGCAAGTCATGCAGGAGTTACTGGATCACAGCTCTCAACGGCTCTTAAAGTTGTCTGAGCTCTCCTTATTTTGGTGCTCACTGTCACTGTCTAATCTTAAATGGGAAAATCCACACAAATTTGTGATTACCAGTGCAATTTTGATGACCGATCCTTTGAAGAGTTATCTTTTAATGATAGATTCGGTCAGGTTTCTGTTACCTACGTTGATGAAAAGGCCTGTTCTTACTCATATTTCAGTCAATAGCATAATTTCGACTTTATCAATGATTTCAGTGGTTCAAGAGTAAATTGTGACTAAGAGCCTTACAGAGTGCAGCTAAGAATAGTATGATTTGGATCTTTATTTTTAGATTTCAGCCTTTTGTGATGTTTCCTTACAGCTTCTTTACAAACAATTAAGGATACTGGAATTTAGAAGATTTTGTAACTATGATGTAAACTATAACATAATCAGGTGTGCAGCTGAAAGAAGAAATCAAAGACTCTTTTGAACATATTGCTGAACATATATTTTCACATTTTCATATATTTTTGAAAGTGTGCATAATACAGCATTATTCTTAAAATTCAGCAAATATTGTTACATGCAAAATTATCATTAGGTACATGTAAAATATTTGCAAATATCACTTGGTATTAAGAAAGCATAGATACAACCTGGATTCACTAATGAGGTAAAAATGTCGTTAAAAAAATAATTTCTTCCTCAGTCACAACATTTGACTGTAAACCAGTAGGGATTTTGTTTTCAAATGAATTTTTTTGTTTGTTTGTTTCCCCCCAGCATTTTTTCTTCCTTTTCACTACCTTCCTCACCAGGAAACATTAACATACTGGATAATATTTACACATAAGTTTTTAAAGATTCTGCTTAATTTATCTTTCTTTCATTGTTTCTACAAAAGTTAAAATGCCTTGAAAAATTAGTTTTAGGTTTCACTATACAAGACACTCATTCTACATATAAAAAGTGTATGTATATGGGTTGTTGTTTTCTTTCTGAAGAAAACATATAAGACACATGACAGAGGTCTTGAGATACCTCTTTAAGACTGAGGAGTGCCTGCACATGTAAAGAAAAGACATTTTGACACTAGTATTAGTATTTTCCGACAGGTAAGAGTTTTCTGTGAAAAGAACTTAAACAATGATTTGTTGACCGGAGCAGAAACACAGCTCTGTTTTTATCTTTAAAAGTATAGAAACAATCCTTTGATGTCAAAAGGTCAGAGTAGAGCAGTTGGGACAAATTTTTGCAGCAGATAGCCTGAGAGCTTTATACTTTCAATTGTATCTCTACTTCAGCTGTAAGAGAAGTGGTGAAATTAATGCTAAAGGGTTCAAAAATATAGGAAACAAGTGAAACTCTCAGGGGACTGCAGGCTCTTACCTAAATAGCAAAAAAAAAAAAAAAAAAAAAAAAAAAAAAAAAACAAACGGAAGAGAGGGGCAAAATGATTTTGGGGAAAAAAAAAAAAAAAAAGAAAAAGAAAAAGCTACTAGGAAGAGAGTGGCAAAATGATTTTGGGGAAAAGTTCCTTGAGTTTAGGTGTTTGATTTGTTATGATTTTAAAGGAGCAACAAGGAGATTAACTAGTTGTTGCTGCTTTTGCTGATATGATGAGATGAAATGGAGTAGTGTACAGCCTGCCATAAATCTTCGCCAGGATGCGTTCTAAGCCTTAGTAATATATTTGTCATGGTCTTATTAGTGCAACCTTTGTTTTTTAGTCTGCTGTAGACATTTTTATTTTTAACAGAAGACAACTCTGGATTAATTACTGTAAATTGTATGAGAAAGAAAAAAATAGATAAATTATTAAGCATTTTAGATAAAATACTCAGTATTAAGTACTACATTCAAGAACAAGCAAGTTCATATGAATGTCCCTGTTAATTAGGATATTAGGCAGTGCTTTAAATAACCTCTTTGAGCAGTCATATATTTTCTAGCTAAATCCCAAAGGCTGTTGATACAATTCCTACTTATTAAGGTCACACAAGAAGCATCTCTTTCTTCTACTGAATTGCTACTGAATAGTCAGTCTTGTTACCTGTACAGAAAGGATAACATAAAATCAATTCATCTCTCACTTGCTTCAGATGAGAAGATAGCTCCTTTTTTGGTGATGTACCCTCAAAATTGAGGAGTCCCTCTACATATAAAGATATTACTGCGTGGTTTCAGCCAATTATTAGCGTTACTTGTACAAGACAGCATAAAGATCAATTTGCATCTCACTTCCGTGCAGTGAGGGGATACCTCCTCTTTCAGCCCTCAAGACAATCAGTCCCATGCTGATCTATTTTCAATTTAGTATGCTATAAGGGATCTAGGCAAGTAAAATCTCTCAAGTGAACAGTATTTTATTTTAGCCATGGACCAGCCATGGACCTTCCTACTGGCTTTGTGATGTATGTATCAGATCAGAGTTCCTCTGGTTCATACTTTTACCTGTAATAGAAAAGTTTCTAATCGCATCCTGTTCCCTGCTGGGCGGTTGCATGCTGCAGTCTCCAAGGCAGGCCAAAGGAGGACTCTAAAGGAGAAAGGAAAAGCTTTGTTACAAGATACAAATGCACAATTTCAGCTGTGTGGGTGGGACCTCTGATCGATGCATTGTAAGTTCTTGCATTGATAGACATGCAAAATTAGTTTCAGGCAGTGCTTCAGACCATCTATTGATATATATGTGACACACTTGTATTTGCCTGTACTAGTTCTAGTGACACTATGATTACTGGTATTTGCAGTCCTTGCCCTGGAACGCTTCCAGGCAGTTTTATTGTATTGAAATGGCTCTTACAGTTCATTGAGCATCCAGCATAACACTGCTGAATATGATTGGCGTGTTTGCATATATTTATTCAAAAAAAATCAGGCAGTTAAACTGCATAATTATGGGAAAACGAATCATAACAATAAAAGACCATTTAAGTTAACAAGCTTTGTGATCAAAGGATAAATACAGGTTGGATAAATGAGACTCTAGATGTAACTAATCTACATAAATAGGCTTTGGTCTGATTAAAGGAAAGGAATATATTAAAATAATCTAAAGGTATTAAAAAAAGCGTTTTACTTCAGTACTTTTATAACGTCTAGTTTTATTTCATCATATTTTTAATATTTCTACTCAATAAAAGTAGCTGTGTTCAGTGATAAACTACTTTTATGTGTTTTTCTTTCTTGATTAACAATGTTTACAGTGCAAAGAAATTCTAAACTAACACAAGTAAACAGAAGTAACAAGTTTTCATTCTAGTTTGAATGCGTCATGTGTCTAAAACCTTAAACATTTTCTAATGTCTTAATTTTAAAATTTTTAATGTTGCAATGTTTTTTGATTGGTTTTTAATTAAAGAAAAACATTAAAGGGAACATTTAAAGGACAATTTCTTGTTTACTGTCTTTATCAGCAGAGAGCAGCCTTTGTAGTGTTTGAAAGCTGGTGCATTAAAAATCAATTTCAAGTCTTCAAAGGTATAAACTCTTGCTTGCTTTGTAGTTATATACTGTTTTTAAAATCATTGGAAGCACACTTGACAATTGAATTAAAAACAAAAGGTAAATAATGGCTTAATCAAAATTTGAAGGATTTTAATGTATTTTTAATAATAGCTAAAGGATTTTTTAGAGAGACGAGACATGTGAATCACAATTTGTAGCTTTTCAAATGCATAATTTGTTCCTAAAGACAGTTATATGTATTCTTTTATTAATAGAATGTTGTTTCAAACTTCTGTTGGTGCTATTCTGTTGTTTTTAATGAATGCCACGATTCAAATAGAGAACATGTCAGTCAGTTTTTACTTACTATATTTCTGTCTTGTTCTTTGCTGATTGCTAAGCAACCACTTATGGTTAAGATTGTTTAGCTACAACTCGGTTTAAAAAAAAGGTGAGCTGAAGTGGGCTAAACGAATTTTCATTAATTCTTAATGAAAATATTTAAATTCTATAAAATTTTAAAAGTGACAAAAAAAAAAGAGTATTGATTTAATAACGCATCTCAGATTCAGCACTTGGGCTTTGTTCCTACTGGTATTGAGGAAAAGACTGCTTTTCCACAAATCTAGAAAGAGCAGGATCATGTCCTTAATGAATGCATAAGTAATTTTGAGGCCTATGGAAACTAACTTATATATGTATAATTGAGTTAGTATTATGTCTTTCAAAGCATGATCCTTAAAACACTTATTCGGTAAATATTTTAATTTAGGTCAGTAGCACGACTGAATTAAATAGATCGCTTACAGGAATGTGCAGAATTCAGCCCAGAATCTGTGAATCTGTGTTAGCTGAACTGCTCCCTGTTGCTTCTCTCCTTTGCTTTAAAAACACTGCAAAGCTGCAAAAGCTGTTCATTTCACTTAGCCTCCAACTGCATTCTCTAGTACTCTATTGAGATAGTCCTGATGTCTGAATATTTGATATTTTTGCTTTTTCACATAGACTTGCATAATTTGATATGCAGATTTGAAGATCATAAAAACAATCCTGCTTTGATGATCATGAGCAAGATTATCCAGCCACAGCTGTAAAGTACCAAGTGTGTTCTTTTCTGATCTCTTCATCATTTCAGTGGATCAAATGACAATAAGAATATAGTGGAACTTAGAGTGCTTGGGAAATAACGAATTTGAAAGCCTTTTAAAAATGGCAGCCACAAAGCCTTAGAAACTATTTAGATTTCTAGATTATATGTCAGATAATATAACTGTGTGTATGAAGGCGTATGCAGAGATACATAGAAAGAGAGCAGCATGGATTCAAAAGAACTATCTAGCTGGATAAAAGGCGTTATCAATGACCAATGCACATCTAATTTTTTTGATATTGTGTATGATCTGTACATAGCTGTGTAACAGTGTTTTGGAAGATGCCGTCAATCCGCACCTTTTGCTGCAACCTAGAAAGCATCATGTTTAAAGACAAATGCTGTTGTCATTTTTTTCCCGAGGCAAGAGTATAGGTAAGAAAGGACCTCATTTTCCACTTCATGGTGGAAGTTATACATCTTGCTTAAAACTGTGTATCGCGCTATCAGACTTCAGGATTGAGAGTAATGATGAAAAGGAGGTATAAGTCATGTGACACGTGAGAATAATCAGCACTCAATTGCTTCCATCAACTGTGTTAGGTATTAAAAAGCACACGGTAATTTGCATCTCATAGCTCCGAGGCAAGGAATGTATCAGTCAGCTTTGTAGCCATCGGGTGAAAAAGAAGGGAAAACAAAATGTTTTATGTTATTTCTTTCAATGCATAGTCTTCATTTTGTCTAAATCTGTAAATGTATTTTGTCTGTTTAAACCACCTGTAGCTTCTTTTCAGGCCTAACAGGATATAGTATTGCAAGGGGCAGAAGTAACTGGATGAATTTATTTTATTATTTATTCATTGGTCATCATATATATGATCTTTCCCAACAGTATACGTCTCATTATCGCAATAATGTGATGGTAATGAAATAATAATTCCTTCAAGCATGAAATAACTCATTTTAAGGACTTTCCTGTGCTCATTTGTTTCAAACAGGCTTCCAGAATTTTGAAGAAAACTTTAATTTCAGTTCATTTAAAATATATGTAGATCACACACGCTCTTTTCCTCATCCCCTGATACTGGCAAAGGAACCTGAGGAACAAGTAGCTAGATTTCCAGATTTTGACCTACTTGTTATTCTACTTTACTTGCATGAAAGTAAAGCAAGAGAATGCTGTTTCTATTAAGCAAATATAAGCCTCAGGAATTTTGGTTAGTACTGGCAAAGATCATTAGATAAAGATAAATTGCTTGCAGTCATACTGGTCTTGCTGATACCAGTATGCAGAAATAAGCATACATGTTGAATAGCTGTGGGAGGAGAAGAGTTTATTTAAAGGAAAGGTTTTGTTCTGATTTAAATTTTGAGCCATAGGTTTTCTATAGTATTTTATAATAAAGACAATTACATAGTAATTTGGGTTAGAATGCATGCCCAGTTCCCCATCTCAAAACCCAATTTCTTACTACCTGTGGCTATTTCTATTAAAAAAGAAACATAATTACTATGAGTCTCAGCAGTCTAAGAGTAAATTTTTGCAATTACAATACCTCCCTTGGGCAGATGTGTGAAAATGGCAGATTAATTCCTGGCAGTATCTGTCTATTCCTTGCACATTCTTAAGGTTGCTGGTAGCTTGGATTAACATTGTATTGGTGCTGTTTGTTATGCTGTGGTTAAGGTTAAAGCAGCAATCTTATTATAAATCTTTAGGAATAGGGCTCTATACCATTACCTTGGAAAGTCTCTACACTGAAGTTTGATACACAAGGTCCTAGGAGTAACATCCTAATTCTATTCCCCTGGAAAGTGAATGAGTTTGTTCTTGATCTGAGCATGTTTTAGAAGGGCATTTTGTACTTTATTACTTTATGCCTGAGAAGATTTAAATAAAAACAACCAATAAACCCAAGTTTACTCATTCTTAGGAATTTATGGTGAAGTTAATAAAGTTGCATGTGAACTAAAGGCCATATAGTAGTCCCTTAGTATTGTAATGGCTTTGGTTTTATTCCCGATGGCACAATGGTGTGTTTTTTTTTAGAAAGAAGCACCGGTAAGTTAAAATGGCCTTGAAATTATGTCAATTAATAACTTTCCATGGAAATAATCTAATTCATCTCCTAATGAGCTTTTCTACCTGAAAACAAGTTTTGAGGGCATATGTGTAGAAGAATTGCATGCAAAAGCTCCGCTCCTGGAGATTATTTTCTGCAGCTAAGCACCTAACTCCATGTTGAATTCCAGTGAAGTTGGAAGTTGGTGTGGCTTCATGTGGGCTCATGATCCACCTGCAGGGAGCAGCATTAGTCTGTGTTACATATTATCCTGTTTGGATATTCAGGAAGAGCAGTATGAACAGTCTTAACAAGTTTTTTTTTCCTTTTTACATGAGTTTTTGTTTGGAATTTCTTGTGCTGTACCTGTCATATTTTCATTTCTTTCCCCATTTTGAAAGAGACTTCCCCCGACACACACTTCTTCTGAATGTTGGCTTGAGGACTTTTGTGATGTGGACATTATTTACAGAAGGTTGCATTAACTATTTTATTTGAAAGTTCACAACTAAAAAAAAATAAATAAAAATAATATATATATATGCATCCTTCTATTGCCATTGCATGCATTCTCTTTGAAAAAGGTGCTCACATGCTGGGTGAGCATCCTGCTAATTATATACAAAGGCAAACCTATAATTTAATCACTGTATTCTAACTAGCCCCTCAGTCAAATATTAACATTCATGTTCAGTCTCTCTATCCCTGGTGAAACTTGCAGCAGTGTCCTACATGTTGACAAACCAACACCGGTTTGGAACAGAAAGAAGACTTTTCCTAATCCTGGAATCTTTGCAGAGGATATTTCTTATGTAGATCTTCCTTATCTTAACAGCAAAATCTGATTTCAGACTCTCGATATGGCAAGTTTTAATAAAAGGGTTAATCCAGAACTTTTTTTTTCCCAGGCTGTTAAGAATTTACAGGTCAAAGTCAACCTTTAAGTACCTATGAGTTTATAGATTACCTGTGGATATCCCTAGATAAGTGGGTGTTGTGTTCAAGACGAGGTGATCCTATCAAGAAAGATAACTGTTTTGTTTGCTTGTTCTGAGTCAACTTAATATAAATTCCTGTATGAGGACATTGCAGTACATTAACGCTGAAGTGACAGAGTCGTGGGTGGTTATACAAAGCCCTGTAGCTGAAAGGCCTTATTTTTTCTGTCCAAGCCTACTTGACCACTGCTACTATATTCATGGTGTATTCGATCAAACTTTCCATTTTATGAGGTACCTCATCATATGCACATGACTGTTGTGGCTTTAAAATATATTTAGGGACAGAACCTCTTGCTAAATTTGTGCAAGCCTAAATTATTTATCTTATGTCACAAATAATAAATCAACTCATCACCATTTTACAGTTGAAAATCTCCTTGCACAGGCATGTGAGGCTGTAAAGTTTGATGATCTACTATTCTGTCATAAATTCAGCCATTATTTTGGCAGCATATTTAGTGGTGTGTCTTTTTCTAGTGCTAAGAGGAAATAATTATGCCAAGGTATTTGAGTGAAAGTAGGGATTTGTATCCTGTCACAAGCTGTTTATAGAATACATTGTTGGGGATTTTTAACAAAATGTTGAAATAAATAGTTACATGACCGAAATAAGAAATTAGGCAGAAGGTAATAATGTAAGTTTTAACATCTGTGATTTTCTTCCTAATTCCTAAGGAATTTAAGTGAATCATTGTTTTTCTGTGGATTTTAGGAAGAGGAAGGGGATAAGGTTGCAGCTTTAAAGGAAAGGAGGTGAACTAGATTTAACTCTGTTTTTCTGATCGTCACCTAGGAAGAAAGCTTCAGAGCTCCTCTTTATGTGTGTTTTCTGTGCAGACAGGGTGGCTTCAGAATCAAGTCCTGCTTTATCTTTGTTGCTAATTTTTTTCACTCTGTAGGGAAGAAATGTAGAACTGGAGTCTTGTGCCACATACAGTGTTTGCTGCCTAGCTAATCACCTTTCCCTGTCACTGCCATTACAAATCTGTTTAAATGCCGTCCATAGAGAAGACCATATGCTGGGATAAAGGAATATAAAGTTTAAGAGTTTCTTCCCATTTTCTATCACTATTGTAATCTTCTTCCTGCTCCTTTGCAGCTTTCTTCAACATACAACATACGTATCTGTGGGAATGTAGCACACTATGTAAAGACTCGCTTATCCCATAATTGAAGTAAGCAGACTGATCCAAGGGCTATTGAAACAAATTTGAAAACATCCATTGATTTCAGCGGACCTCAGGTCATGGCTTGTGGGAGTTTTATTGTTGCCTCTAGTGAGAGTATGGGTTGGACAGAAGAAGGTAAACATAGTGGATAGATGTTAACACAAACTTAACAGATTTAAAATATCCAGTGTCTCTGTTTCCCCTTACTAAATATTGTGAGTACAAAACAATGTCAGTGTTAAAAGGCCATAATTTGATCTCTTTCTCCACCATATAGTACTGCAGTGTTTATAAGCTTTTATCTGTTCAGAAAACATTTGTGATATGTTGCTCCTAGAAACAGGAAAACAGCAGCGGTAAGAATAGGACAAATTCTACAACACTTTCTAGCTTCACTGGG
>NW_008824716.1:759490-762375 GCF_000699105.1 Pygoscelis adeliae
TGTCTCAAAATTAAAAATAAAATGCCAGGAGCTCACAATTGCACTGTAGAATCTGTGTGCATGAAAAAAAAGAAAGAAAAGATAAGGTTGTTTCCATACAGAAAAAACGGTTCTAAACACAAGGAGAGAAAAATATTTTTGAATTTATAACAAGTACTTTGATCATCTCCTTAAATTTCAAGGCACTTTTTTTTTTAAAGTATCCCTCTAGTTTTAATGTCTTAATTTCCAGACTTCATATTTAACATGTAGATTGGAATGAAAAATAAAAAGAAAACCCTAATGCTATCAAAGATACATGGTATGATATTCTTAGAATAAGCTGGATATTGTGATAAGTGCAGATTTCATTCTAGTTAGCTAATTGTGGTTGAGTCTGTTATGCAGTAAACATAATATCTGTTAGGAATACTAAGGTAGACTCAACATGGTGGGAGCCATAGATAAAAGGTGCATTAAAGCGTTTCAAATTCAATCATTAGGTTTCATTGCACCCATCTGCTATCAGAAAATATAACTGGCAACTTGATTCATTGACCTTTAACTGTCATTTTGGACCATGATTTTTTAAATGCATATTTTCAAGTTAGACCTAGAGAGTTAATTTGATATGAGAATGCCCAGTACATTTTAATGCAATTATTTTTTTCTTTTTTCTTTTTTTTAAGCAAAAGGTTTTTTTTATATAATCAGGTTTAATGGTCTGTTGTATATTCTGCTAATCCAGTCAAAGTAGTTATTTAATATTGAATGTGGTTAAAAGCAACTAATGTTCAACTTCATTAAGGCTTCTATTAAATAGGAGGCTTGCTGAACTTCTACTGTTTTTTTATGCACGAACTACTACCTCTTATTAATTATTTCCAGGGGTTTCTGTTACACTAGAATTATACTTACAAGCTTCAGTTCCACCAAGATTATACAGCACAGTACAAGGGCTAAATAAGCATTGAAATTGTGGAGTGCTTCATATTTTGTTCCTAAAATGTGTTTTATCTCTTTCTTTTTATTTTCTGGAGCAGATATTATCTTGTGCAGGTGGGGTGGAGTGCATACATCTCTTAGCAGTTCTATATGTGTGGCACACAAGTAGACTGTCTTATAAAATAAGTGTTACTTAGAGGAAGTAGGAAACATAATGTCATAAATGAGGATCATTTAACGTTTTCTCAGCAATGGTAAACAATTATACTATTCTGCCACCTGAAATTTATGTAATGGAAAAACATGATTACATGTGTTTCTTTACACAACAGGATACAATTCCTGAAAAATTTATGTAATACAGAGACAGATGTATGTAACCTAACCTTATAATCCCATTTCACAGCTTTCCCAAATACTGGGGAGCTCGATAAATAGGAAGCCGATTATATTGGCAGTATAACTCCATTAATAGGATTCAGATTTGCCTTATTGACAAGCCAGTACTGTTAATATGATCCAGTATATTAAATTGACAGGAAAACTGGAGCGGTAGAATGTATCTGCAGCCTAATTGACAGGGAAGCTCTTTCAAAAGGTTCTTAATGTGGTTTTTATTGACAGAGTAGCTTCAGTAAGTACATATCATTGGTGAACAGTGTAAATACATTGGATGCAACTGTACTAGCAGATTCAGGTGAAGCAGTTATTGTTCTGCTTTCCCATACTTCCATCTTTACTTTGATATAAGTTGTATCAAGCTCTCTTAAATGATCTTCACGAATGCTTCTTAAAGCACCAGTGTAACTGCACTGCTCACAGACATCTGACAAGTTGGGAATTATTTTAAATGTGTTCATCATTTTTACATAAATAGAGGCAATACAGAGCAATGCAATAATGTGTCGTGAATTTCATTATGTTTATTTATTGACGTTGTGATAGCAGAAACAGAGGTACTGTACTTTCAGCTCAAGCTCTTTATGTGGTGTGATGTTTGGCACCTCTTCCTACGTTCTGATCTTGCACCTTTTCCAAAAAATAGTTCATCTTAAAAGCTCATATTACAATTACATTTTCCTAGTCTCATCTGACAACTTTCCACATTCTCTTCCCAGACCATGTTAATTTCATTAGATGCTTACATTTCATGTTTCTCCAGTGCAAAATAAAATGAGGCTCAGAAATCTGAAACCATTGTGAAACAAACAGCAATTGGAGTTTCATCCAGAAAATCTTCTTGATTCCCTTTTCAGTGGAAGGAAGTTTTTGGTTCAGCTTCCACACTTTTTCCTAGTCCTATCTTTCTTAGAGAGAGAAGTCTGCATTTAAACACATATCCTGCATCTGCTCTGTCAGGGGAGTTGAAGGCTTTCGTTAAGCTGACTTCCCCACAGAAGAAGAGGCAAACTTGTTCCTGAAAGGCTTCAATCTTTCATTTCATATTAAAAAAATCTGATCAGGGTCTGGTCTTACCCCATCTTTTGAGCGTCTTTTAAGTCTACTTTTTTACCAGGGTCACTTAAAAATACATGTCTCTATAGTGACCTTTTTAGCTTCTTCAGCCTTCAGGCTTGGTGCAACCACCAATGAGGTGAGAGGAAGCTTGCCTGGGCTTTGTGACTCCTAATCCTTGCACTGTATTAAATCCCTATAGTCTAGGCTTCTCTCTTCTTTTGTGCCTTGTACATTGCAGAGTAAACTCTTGTAAAATTTCAAGAAATAATCGTTTTCAGTAAGCCAGTAGTACAAACACAACTTAAATATCTGCAATACCTTAATATGAATGCTTAAGCAATAAATCAATAATTTTTTTTTGGTAACAAATATGATTCTTGAGGAAATAGTACATGGACCAGGCATTTATATGGGGAGAATCTGTATTCCTTCACTTACAGGAAAGGATGGTAGTCTTTGTCCCCAGAGTTTCACTTTTCCGAAGTTATTGTGCGTTTGATTGA
>NW_008824716.1:762408-763391 GCF_000699105.1 Pygoscelis adeliae
CTCACAGTTTTGCTTTTCTCATTCAAGAGAAAGAGAAAACACGAGCCACCAACACTCTTCAATAAAGAGTACAGCAGCCTGGTGAACGATATTGCCTTGTGGATCTGACTGTTTTTGTTGCCCTGTGTTTTTAGTGTGCTTTTGAAGAATGTTACATATGTCAGAAATTCACATAAACACACTGTAGGTTTTGTAACACCAAAATACACATTTTGCAGCAAGTGTGAAGCTTCCCAAATATGTACACGTCATATAAATTATGTCTCAAAAATATTTTCAAAATAATGAGAGTGGAGAGCACATATTAGGACAAGATTTGTTAAAGCAACCTATTTAATTTTGTCCTTCAAAGAGGTAGAATAACTTATTAGAAGTTTGTGCCCAGTTTTGGGGTTTTTTTTTGCTATTGCTCTAATACATTTTCTTAATGAAGGAAGTCTGGTGAAACAAAAAACTACTACTTCAGGCTAAGTATATACAGTCACTGGCAGTCTTAAAGTGAGGAGTCTTTGTGAAAAATTGTACTATGTTGAACACAAACTGTTCCTAACAAAATGAAGACAATTGTCTGCTCTTTCAAAACTAGATTTAGCAGAATACATTTCTTTTGTCTTGAAAAGTGATTGCCATTTATATAAGATCTTTGTTTCATGGGGGAAGGGTGAATACTCAGAATTAAGCTTTTCAAGAAAAGACACAGGAGATGCTTGTGTTAGATATTAAGTGGCAGTCTGATAAAGGGGAGAGATGTTTCATTTCATTTTTGCATTTAATGTTTAATTAAAAAGAAGTTAAAGTCAGCAAAGACATTTTGCTTTATTATAGTTCCAGGTATGAACACCTACATAAAATGGAGTTGCACTGAATCATTTCTGAAAATGTGATACTCTGTAATTCTGAGAAAAAATTATGAATATTCTAGTAACCTAATATTCATAAATCTGATTAATGTTTAAGTCCTTTTTTTTTTACATTTTAGAATA
>NW_008824716.1:763414-795270 GCF_000699105.1 Pygoscelis adeliae
TCTGGGCGTAATTTGTCAAGAATACTTAAATATTGCATTTCTCCCTCTCCCCCCCTCTTTCTCGCTCTCACTTTCCCTGTCTTTTTCTTTGTAGTCATGTTGATTTTAAGATTTTTTTTTTTAAGAGAGAGACCTGTTGAATTGAAAACTTTTTCTTTTATTTTTCTCTAATTTTATTCAAACAGTATGGAATACACCAAAGATTGCTAGAAATCTTGTGGTGTAACAAAGATTTTGATTAAAAATAAAAAAAATGGAAAATAGCTAGGAACCTCTACTTTTTAATAGACAGCCTGCTTTTTATAGGAATTCTTGAAAGCAGAAGCCTTGTGAAGTCCTCTGCCATTGTCTTACCGAGCAATAGTAAAATCCCTGAAATCTGATTGATTACTATGGGGCTGTAATTTTAATCCTGACTTTTTTTGAAAAAAAAAAAAATGTGTGCAGAGCCACAGTGGAAATCCTTTTTATTTATAAAAATATCAAAACATTTCAAGAGAAGTAAACACATATACCTTGTGAACATGAAGTTATTAAAAAACAAAAAGGAAAAGAGATTAATGTAGCCCATTGCTAAAAATATTCCCCCTAATTCATTGTGTAATGCTTTGCCCAGGCTGGTTCCAACTGTTTCTAGTGATGAAGCTTTCACTTTTTTTTTTTTTTTCCTTATGAGATTATTTAAGGTTAATGGATCCTATAAGGAATTTGTTTCTGATACTCTGCTCTTGGCCATAATTTTTCATTTTCCTTTCTCTAAATGAAACTTTTGGAAATTATAGCCATTCTAGAATTAATTAATAGAACCTTAACAGTTGACTTTCAAACTACTGAATGGTTTTATTTTGAATTTATAAAATTCAGTATTCCAAATTCATCATATGAGAGAGATACTTAACAACTACTATAGTTTATCTAAACTCCTGTGTGATCTTAATACACAAGCCCTAACACCTGTAATAGAATGAATGGTTTCACAGACAGTTGATGATAGCACTTGAAGGGTGTTCTACGTATTGTTCATGCAAACACTGGCCAGTAAATGATTCTTCAAGTCATATTATTAAACTGTAGCAATTATATTGTCACATCTGAAACCCCATACTAGTAAAAGTGTGTTTTGCACAGGTTTAATTTGCCTATTCTTTTACTTTCCTCCTCCTCAACTCCCCAACGAAAAAGGTAACATAATCAAACTGTAAGATATTTTGTGAAAGGTAGTAACCCTCTTTTTAAAATTTTGGCAGCTTTTGAAAGGTATATATGCATTCTGATCTCTTTCAAAATGGCATTTTTTATGAGCTTCATCTCTCTGAGAAAGATGTATTAAATGTGTGTACAGAAATCCTCAGGAATTTTTCTTCAACATCGCAGTAATGGCAGTGTTCCTAAAATTTCAAATTTACTCTAGGGTCACATATTAGGACAGATAGATGGAAGAAAGCATTTTTAAGGGGCCATTGTAGCAACTGTGAAAAAGTATATATGTTGAATGGTTTAACAGCATACTCTCATTGGAAATGATCTGGTTCCACTAATCTGTGAAGATGAGCCATAAAAACAGGACCTATTCTCTAGGGGAGCTATGGACAGTTAGGTTGACATCACAGATCTTCAGTTCTCCTGTATCTAACCAGGGCAGTGGACAGTTCTGTTTTTTAGTTTTGAGACATTTGTCCCAGTATGTTTTCTTCCTACTGAAGAACTTACATCTTAGTAGTTGGTGATCTAATTAATACTCCAGCCCTCAACCTTGAATCACAGAGATAGAAAACATATCTTTACTATTTAACTCCAGTGACTTTTAGAGATGGATTGTTTCTAGGGGTTTTCTTGGGGGAGAGTGAGGCTGGAGCTTGTTTTATTTTGTTTTTCAGGAGGTTAATGGTGCTGGCATTTGAGTAATTTTTGTTTATTTATCAGGAGATTGTAATTCCATTTAATTCACTTCTGATACCATGCATCTTACTTAGCTTTAGCTATTACACTGAACATCTTGCTGGTACGTACCTAAAGCTAGATGCCTAAAATGGGATGAATTATCTTGTATGCCTCTAATGCTTATAGAGGGATCTTAGCTGATTAGCTTAGAGCAGGTGACTAGCTTTTAGATGGTTATCTGCAGGTGAACTGAAACCTACCTTAAAACTGGAGGCAAACAGAGAGACACAGTGTTTCTGATTTCCTAGAAAGGGCTGTATACCCAGCAAAGAACAAAGAGTTTATTTGCTGTTGATTGATAGTTTTTTAAAGTAGCACTCATTTCTTAGAGTTACAGCTATGCAGCATAAAGAGGTATGATTAATGCATGAGCTGAAATGTGTAATATCACTTCCATAGATGTTAAAGTGTAAAAATTTTAAGTATATGACCTCTCACTTCAACTGGGATTAAAAAAAAAAAAGTGTTTAAGGGAGTTAGACATTCATATCTCTCTGTAATCCGTTGTGAAGTGGATGCTTACCTTTCTAAGATTCCTCTAAACTGCCTAGCCTTAAAATTAAATGTTTGATTATTATCCCAATTTTTGTATAGATATTATCATACAAGAAGCAATTCTCTCTTTGCTGCCTGTATCTCAGGGTGCTCTGTTACAGCTCAACACAACCATCATATTTTCATAGTTCATAGGAGAAGGTCTAATGCTTTTAGAGCAGAAGGAAAAGAATTCAACTCTGAGCTCTGTGGCTGTATATAGTTATCAAGTATTTACATTTGTTCTTTTGCAGCAATGAACTCACTGTAACATGTCACCCAACCATTTGTATTGCTGCAAAATACAATATGAAGGAAATTGGTCAAATTATTATCGAGTTAAAGGTCATTAACAATTACCACAAATACAGAATTTCTCAGAAGTACCTCCCATTTTTAGGATGGCAGCTAAGTTGCGGTCATAACTTCTATTTTAAAATTTATATCTTGGCTAGTCCAGGGTGTGCAAAATGCTGTTTTTGCTATGAAAAAGCAGAAACAAAAAGTATGACCAGTTCTTACTGTGGTCCAGCTTATAGATAAGTTCTTAACACCATCTTTAAGGAGGCACTATAATTAATTCCAGGGTAAAAGTCCGACTTTTCTAATGTCAGAGAACTGATGAAAAGGGAGTTTATAGTGGGCATTTTGCCTAACAATGACATGAAAAATGGAAGTGTTGATTCTAGCAGCAGCTGTGTTTAGGAGGAGGCAGATTTCTTATGTAAGTAAGAGCATAAGGTCAGTTTTCCTGGGCATCAATAGTTGAGATATTAGACCTAGAAATAGACACGAGTTCTGCAATTGTAAAGGTTTCTTTGAATTGAGAAGTATCGGGCTCTGTGAGCGTCATAATAATTATATGTCTATATGGGGTGGATTTGCTGCACACAAGAGAGATACTAGCTTATAATTTGAAACGAGAAAAGAATAAACGACAGAGTTAAGGCTGCTTCCAACAAATGAATAACGTTTAAGAGATAACATATAAGAATGCTGAAATATTTGTCTTTGCACCTCCATTTTTTTGTTTGTTTTCAATGTTTGTTTTTATAACTTGAAACATGTTAAAAGTTAAGACAAGCGTTTGTTCTAATTGCATACATTATAACCAGGATCTTGTCTGTTTTTAAGTGCAAAGCACTAAACTGCCCTGTAATTGAAGTGGCCAGATTTTAAAAAGTTTGGATACTTGTAGCTGAAATCATCAGCTTCTGAAACGCTGACTTGGAAAAGCAGTGACACAGCACTGAGTTTGATGTCCCAGATCTTCAGAATTCTCCTTCTGTAATATAGTGTATTGTTTGCATTTCTTAGGTAGTATTTAAGAACTTTCATAAGCCCATCTTTTAACAATGCTGCTGAAGAACAAGTATCTAGTTGGACGTAAACACCCAGATTTCCAAATTGTGTGCAACTTTGATATGATAAAAATAATTTAGAATTATAATTATAGGCACTTTATGCTATATTTTGAAAACAGATGAGTAAAACCTGATTCTGTCATAGTTTATCATAAAGGAAATTTCACTGATAAAACATCAGATTATTTTTGTAATGACATATACAATGCTATGTACTGCACAGCTTAAATTAGAAACAGCTTCAAAATGTGAACACGTGTGTTATAATACTAATTTTTTAACCAAAGGATTTAACTAGAAAGAAGAAAGTACAGTGTAAATTGACTTCATACATGCCAAACAGAAGATAATTCTTTATCTTCCATCCCTTCCCTAAATCACACAAGATACCCATGGTATATAAGAACATCTATTTCACATGTACTTTGAGAGTGGCAGGTGGCTACCTATTTTCTGTTGCAAACAGCAGAGACTCATAAATTTCAGATGTAAGCTCATGCATCTTTTCCAAGCTCCAATATTCCAACCATACAAGCAGTAGCAAATATTTCTAATGACCACCTACTTAAGAAACCAAACCAAAACTAAAAAAATGGAGTGGGGAGTGGCAGGGAAAAACAGCTATCTAAGAGACCAGTCACTTGTGTAAACACTTGTTGTGCGACATTAAACCTTACCTTAGGCCTTCTGCTCCATTAATTGAGCTCTGCCTGTGTTACCAATACTGATACTCTAGGTGCTGTTGCAAAAATCATAGCTGCCCCAAAGCATAGTGGTGTGATATGAAGTGATGCAGAAAACAGTAGAAGCTCTGTCACTAGGTCAGCTGCAAGAAGTGACGTGTGTGAATGTACAGTATATGGAGTTTTGTGAAAGATGCAGTCTCTCTTTCTCCCAAAGAACTTCAACTGATGATACAAGGGGAATTCAGTTCCCTTTGGCAGGACTCCATGTTGGTCTGGATGCTGTAAATACTTCTGCTTCTACAGTTACTTAGCTCATGCTGCTAAAAATATACTCATGACAGACTTAATGAAAGTATCTTCTTTTAAAAACTACTTGTCTACAACAATCACTGAATGTTCTTGTTTGCATGTGTGGTTCTCATTATTCTGACATAGCTATTAATACTGATGAAAATTAAAGAGAGAAAATCCAAATATTTTCATACTTGCACTTTTCCAGTAGCATTTTAAAAAACCCCACAGCTAATCAGCCACAAATTTTCTTGATTTTTTTCTTTTTTTTTTTTTCAATTCAAGAGTAATATAGCAATATATGAAATTGTATCACAGCAGTAAGGGCCTCAGAATCCCAGTAGATGATGTAATTATGATTAAAAATTAGTATTATTGAATAATTCACTTTTGTAATATCCAAAAGTAATTTTTTTCTCTCATTTTCAATAACCATCAGTCTTAATAGCTAACTAATGAAAAAACATAAACAGTGTCATCTGTCAGGTTACTAACAGAGAATGCCACTTACTGGAGCCTCATTGTTTACTTTAGCAGGTAATTTGTGGACCGGAATCATTTAATTGTTCTGAGCACATAATTACATGCCAGCATTTTCCAATTTAATTAAAATGTACAAATCTGAAGATTAAGGGAATTTTTGAATTATTAATCATTTCTCCTCTAGGAAATCTTGTTGCTCTGCAGGAGATTTGTCCAGTGTACAACTATACGTATTTTTTTCCTTCTCTTTCACAGACAGACAATTTTCCCGCAGAGCCCAATTACATGGGCAGCAGGCAGCAGTTTGTTCAAAGGTAAGGCCTATTAAATAACTTTCTCGGCTTCCCCATTTGCATTCTTGTCAAAATTGCTTTGCCAGAGAGTACAATTCAACTTAGAACAAGTAAATACAACTCTCTCTCTCTCTTTTCTCTCTCTCTCTCTCTCTCTTTTTTTTAAATATGTATTTCAGTAGCTCCACGTTCAAGGATCCAGAAAGAGCCAGCTTAAGGGACAGCGGGCATGGGGACAGTGATCAGGCTGACAGTGACCAAGACACTAACAAAGGCTCCTGCTGTGACATGTCTGTTAGGGAGGCACTCAAGATGAAAACTACTTCAACTAAAAGCCAGCCACTTGAACAAGGTGAGTGAAGCCTCCAATGCTTACAAAAGCGTAAAGTTTAAGCCGTCATTATAAACCTATTAGTATTGCAGTTGCGGTTTATCAGGGTGGAATAGCCCACTGATAATACTATCAGAGAAAACTGTAAATCTTGTAGCTAGCCCAGAGCAAAGAACGCTCAGTATCTTTCGTAATGAACATGAAATGAAACCGCAAGTATCCAAAGTAGATTAAAAAAAAAAAAATTAGTACTTTTCTAAAATGATTAGAATATACTTTATCTCCACTGGCATTGCCTGTGATACATTATATACAGTTCTTCTGCCAAAGCGTGATTTGGAAATTCAAACTAGACATGACTGCAACAGATAAAAGAACGCCAGTCATTTACATTCCTCATGTAGTTTGGAGATGAGGAAAAGAAAAGAGACTTGGGATATCAGACAAGAGTAAAAATGGATCAGAAGATGTTTTCATTTCATGGATGTACTTTCCTATTTGTAATGTTGATTTCACAATTAATAGTAATGTGAGAAGTGTCAAATAATAACATAATCTGATTTTCAGTATAATTTCATTCACATCCTGTGGAGGTACCAAAGATGAGTGTCTGTGAAACAGCTAAAATGACTTATATCAGGACAATGACAGTGCTTTCTGCAAGCATTCATTCTGACAAGCAAGCATGTTTATTTCCTCAAATTCTGTGTCCAATTCATTTTTTTTCCAGATGTGTTTTATCTAATTATGAGGTCTTTTATTTCAAAAGAGACACCTCTTTTTTTTTAAAGCATCAGACAGCCTGAGTAGCCCAGCATTGTGTGTGTTTGTGTTTTGCTTCTAGGCTGCAAGAAATAAGGAAGCACACCACTGAATTATTTTTAAATGTTTTGTATGTTTGCTATTATTTTAGTTTGTTGTGGGGAAGATGATTCAGTGTTAAAAGTATTTAAAAGATTATTAAATAAGTCAGCCTTAATAAGGAACTATATAATTAAGCAGAAATAGATTATAAGCTTTTTATTAATTGTTGATTAATTAGACCTAGTTTTTTTGCTTCTTAACCTAGTCTGATCTGTAGTACAGTCGTCAGAAAATACATGTTTGACTTCATTTTTCTGATTATGTTGAGATTGCAATATAATTTTTGCTGTGTAGAATATTTAGAATGGTGCAGTATAATTTATTCTGTCTATATTTGAAGGTTGACCTCATATATGACCTTATTTTCCAAGTAATAAATGCCAGAAAGATTATTTTTTCCTGACCTTTTGCCACAGCAACTCTCTGCTTATAATTGGACATTGATCTGTATAAAGATGCAATACTGGGCTTTTTTTTTTTTTTTTTTTTAAGAAGCTGTTTGAGTGTGTGTCTAATTTTCTCAGTTTTGTCCAGAAAATCCTGGATTTCTATCTATCAAGTATAGCCATGAAAGAGTTCCAAAATTTTAAAAGTTTCATTAGGAAAATTATTTACTACTCAAGTTAAAAATGTGTGGTTTTTTAGAAAAGGACTGTGTGGCCAGACTTCATAATATTGCAGTTTGTCCAGAAGCAACAAGCCCAATACTGGTCAAAATAGAAAAAATTTAGTAAGCAGATTAAGCCAACCATTCCTGTTGCTTATTTTCATTGTAATGCAAAGAGTTACACAAAGATTTGCACTTGTCATTATATCTAGATGGGGGCCCTATTCATCAAGAAATAACTTATTCCAGTGGCTTATAAGAATTCCTCATATTCTTATTAAACATATATTGAACAGTGAGTGTTAAGTACTATCAGCCACTGAACTGCAGCAGCAGGTTTTTATGTGAATTTTCTTACTGAGAAAAAAAAAAAGAATGAGGATAGAGAGATAAACTACTTTTTTTTTCTTTTTCTTTTCTTTTTTTTTTTCCCCCAAATATAATTACAAATGGTACTGATATCCATTTGTTTACTTGTACGAACTCTTCCGTCTCAAGTGTGCTGTAATAAAATCATTGAGATATTATGAAAACTGAACCTGCAGCGAGCACCTTATAGGGTTACAGATCATTGCAGTAACAAATATGGTGCAATGTGGTGTTCCCAATGCAATCAATGATCGCTTGTCATTGAGCTTAGTACGATTAGGACTCTTAGCCCAAAGTAACTTTTCTCTTTTGAAAGAAGATAAACAAAATTGCTTTCTCTAGTCATAAGCCAAGTTGAAGAAGGGTGAGAAATATGATATATGTGATTAGGATTGCATTTTCTTTAGAGAAAAATTGTTTTCCAGGAAAAGGAGATGGATAGCTTGCTAGAAAAAAATTGTCTACGGCAGCGCTTGAAGCAGTATCAGAAGTTGTGGTTCTGTCATCGTTCTGGGTTGTGGGGGGATGGGAATTCACTATTTTGTAGCAAAGTTTCAGGCTTAATTATTGTTGTTTCAAGATATTTAAAATAGTTTAACTTCTGCTTTTAGAACAGTGCTAATTATTAGGTCTTCTGGCATTTTTGAAAAACGATCAGGATTAACTGTGAATTCAGGATCTTGACTTGAGATTCCCAATTTGAAATGAGTTAAGTTTGAGTTTGACATCCTCCGTATGTAATTCCAAATGCTATTGTCACAGGTCCAATTCTACCCATGGCAGTAATAAGAATGCTAGCAGTACCAGTAGCTTAACTACAGTTTTGGGCAACTCTAGCCTAGACAGCTTGAAAATTAAATGATCATATTGAGACAAAAATTGTGTCAGTAACATTACAGTAATTGTGCTTCTATCAGTAATAGAGAAGTAGGAAATTTTACGAAAAAATAATTTTTGTAGACAAGACATCTTCTGATTTCAGCATGGGATGGGAGACAATCAAGCTTACTTTATGATTTGCATTAAAATAGTGAAAACAGTGGATGATAAAGCCTCAGTAAGTTTACTATTAAAATATTCGAATTCAAGGAAAGTATCTCCAGATAGCAACTTTTGTCTGGTGGTGATTGTAAACATTCACAGAAGTGGGAAAAATAATGCAAATTAGATGTCATTATGAAATGCTTATGAAAGCTCAACACTTGGCCTTAATGGAAAGAAAGGGGAAAAAAACCCAACCCAATAAAAGTTATCAGGACAGTCAGTCTTGTGTTAAAATAAGCATGTCCCATTTTAGTTATCTCAACCATATATCCTCTTGCTGTGAATTCCAAACCACTTTCTGTATAAAAATATCTAGCTGTCTCTTAAGCTTACTTATGCTATATGAATCAGCTGTCTTACTAAGCAGCTTGTTCCATATGCCTGCTACTCTTTCAGTAGAACGGTTTTAAACAGATTTGTTTTGTTTACCTCTCTTTTTTTCTCTTCTGTTGCTGAGACTTTAAACCCCATCACTAGTTTGTACAGTTTGAGATCACCCTACTCAGAAGTCTTACAAGAATTAATAGTTTTGAATATATCTGTCGTTACCTGTTTTTTCCACCTGAATTAGCATATATTATTCACATTTTATGGTTAAATAACAGAATAATCTTTTTGTTTGGTATGGTTTAAGTATAACAGCAATAATCTGTATTTCTTGAAAAGATACCCAAAGCTGAAAATGATATCATAAACCATAAATGATATCTACAAGGAAGCAGTACAACAGCAAGATGTGCATTTTATACTTTTCTTAGTGAATCATAGATGTGTTTACCTTATAATCAGTAAAACAATATATAGTTATGGACTTTATTGTAGTTACTCATAAATCATCATCTTTGTTAGATTTTCCCAGGAATTTTTCTTTCCTTTTTATTTTGGTTTTTGCTGTCTGTGTTTTCTTGCTTTAACATATATCTACATTTTCATGTCATTCTTAAAAATATCCAAGGGATTAAGTACCCTCAAATTCGGTAGCTTTGTTGTTCAGTTTTTGCTTTATTACTGTGCATTGCGTCTTTCTTTCAACACGTTTGCTTGCCGTTCACACCTGCATCCCATAGAGGGGGCATTTCTGCATGTGCTGTTGCCTCGTTAACAGGAGCACGGATCCTGAGAATAAACAAAAAACGGAGGCACCTCCTCGGAGGAAGGGTAAAAGAAAACTCTTCAGCGTTGGTGTCAGAGACTCCTCTAGGACCTGTATTGCTCACCAGGCTTCTCTGTAGAACAGCACCATTTTAATCTAAGATATAGGTGACTAGTATAAAAGGATTGGAATGTATCATCAGGGAAAAAAAGAGGTATTAAATATAACTTAAAAATACAATACTTCTTTCTTCATCATCACAACAAAAATACATATGTGTCACTACTGATGCAGTCCTGCATGCAACAGTCTTAGGAATAAAAACTACATCAGTGTTACAGAATCTCTATGAATACTGTTAACTCTTGAGTTTGCCCACTGAACACATTCACAGAATGAGTCTGTAGTAACTTGTACATTTATATTCTCAGTTTCTAAACAAGAATGATCCCTGAAATTGAGTATCCTGCATTACCCATCCACAGCAGAGCAGAAATTATCAGATTTTTTTACCAAGATTTTTTCTGGACTATCTACTGATTTTCTTGCCATAATCTTGCTTGAGTCTGTAGGATAATTAAAATCCATTCTGTTTAACTGAGTGAGAATCAGTCTAGACTGATAAGTGCAGAAAGTTCATCAAGCAAATTTCTGCTGTCTGACATCATCACCAATGCTTTCCATGCCATTGGGGATGATGGGTTCTTTTATAAGTACATCAGCTTAATGAGATAATGAAAAAAGAAGATTGTGGAGAAATATTTCTTTTCGAAGTTCTCAGAGCTGGTGATGGCCTTTGCTGAGAAACTGATGGAGTTTCAGGAACTGATGATCAGGAGGCTGGGAGTCCCCCCAGGGCTGACACAACCTGTGAAATATTTTGTTCAACATTGCTTCCTCCTGTAGGTTTTTTCCCCTGGACAGAACATCCCCTATCACATTCTCTCTATGCCCAGAATGTGAATAGCTGTCAGACTGCACTACTTGTTCTGATGCCATGTAAGAGTCTTTATATCCAAGACTATCATCCCTTCCAACTCGCTTACCCCTAGCATGGTCAGGTAAGATGCTAACTTGCTGTTGTATGTCAGGACTTGCACACAATACCCATTCTTCACTTTAACCTGATTAATTGTTATCCAGGCAAGCTAGAAGAGCAACTTAATTGTACTGAGAATCTCTTTCCTTTTCTTAGTATGACTTAGTAGTAGTACCTGTTTCTAGAACTGTAAATTCTAGAAATGGTTAGGTGAAACCCACATAAAATGAGATTTTTTTTTTTTCCCCTTTCATTTTTTCTTTTCCAGATATTTTTCTCTCTCCTTTTTTTTTGGCTTCTGTGATTTATGCGAGCACATGTGTGATCCTAGGTGAAGACTAGCATAGGACAAAGACTAATTTATCTGTTTTGTTAACTTATCTGCTTCTAATTGACCAGATTTGTTATCAGCACCCTGGAGATATTTGATTTTGGCCTCATTCTAATAGTGTGATTTTTAATTTAAGACTCAAAATTTACATAGAATTACGGACTTTTATGAAGAATAAGGACATATTTATATTCGTTCGATGTCCACTCTGGTGTATTTAACAAATTCATTATGACATTTAAGCCACTGCCAGCACTTCCTTCCTACTTTTCTGCTCAGTACATGTTCAATGAAAGGGTACTTCTGAATTTAAGAGAATTAGCAATATAATTTTTGGTCTCATCCTTCTTACGAAGTCCTTGGTGAATGGGAATATTGAAACTTCTATTGGTATTTGTCATGGTTTAACTCCAGCCGGCAGCTAAGCACTATACAGCTGCTTGCTCACTCCCACACGGTGGGATGGGGGAGAGAATCAGAAGAGTAAAAGTGAGAAAACTCATGGGTTGAGATAAAGACAGGTTAATAGGGAAAGCAAAAGCCGCACACGCAAGCAAAGCAAACCAAGGAATTCATTCACTTCTTCCCATCAGCAGGCAGGTGTTCAGCCATCTCCAGGAAAGCAGGGCTCCATCATGCGTAATGGCTTACTTAGGAAGACAAACACCATCACTCTGAACGTCCCCCCATTCCTTCTTCTTCCCCCAGCTTTATATGCTGAGCATGACGTCATAGGGTATGGAATATCCCTTTGATCAGCTGGGGTCAGCTGTCCCAGCTGTGTCCCCTCCCAACTTCTTGTGCACCCCCAGCCTAGTTGCTGGGGTGGAGTGAGAAGCAGAAAAGTCCTTGACTCTGTGTAAGCACTGCTCAGCAGTAACTAAAACATCCCTGTGTTATCAACACTGTTTTCAGCACAAATCCAAAACATAGCCCCGTACTAGCTACTATGAAGAAAAGTAACTCTCTCCCAGCCAAAACTGGCACAGTATTAAACTGTTAAATTAATATATTTCACTTTTCGTCAGAGAAGTACTCATAAAAGTTTCAAATTTTCTAACTGCCTTGATCTCAAACACTGATTTAAAGATGATCTAGGTAACACCTTTGCAAGAATTCCTTACCTAGGCTGAGCTAGGCTATGCAAATATTCTGTAATGCCCTTTTTTGAGAGATCAGAATAATATTCTCCCTTTGAACCTAAGTTAATGAACTAGAGAGAGGAATACAGGTCAGTTGCCTTTGCTATAGAGATGATTATCATAACCTTTCTCATGTTAATACCCAGTCATCTATGACATCTGTTACTGTATCATGTATTGAGCAAATTATATGATGGATTTGGGCAAAATAAAGACAAAATTCTTCTATCTACCAACTTTTATTTACTCAGAGTATTAAAGGTTTTTTATCCCCTGTTGCAGTCATGTTGAATATCTTTCTGGTTTTAAGTTTTATTTTTAGACCGCCTACTAGTTACACTTTAGTTATTTCAATACTGAGTCTAGATTTGAGGGTGACACTGTGTGATGTCAGGTTGAATGATAATCAGGTGAGCTTTGAAGCAGAGTCCAGTTTGTTTGGTGCTTCCTCATTAGAGATGGGAGTATTCCCAGGCATAGCTTCCCTCTGCAGTGTGCTCTCCTCCTAAGTATATGAGCAGATTTGGATTTCAAGCAAGGCTATTTTGGTGAGGAAGGAGAAGTTTGAGGAAGCAGATGTTTGTCCTAAAAGAAGTCAGAAAAGGAAGCGAAGTGGCATTCTAATGGAGAAGGGATGGATTAGCTTAATGCCTCGACTACTTACTTATCTGCCTTCATTGATACAAAATAGAAAAGCAGTGCAAACATTCTGGCAGCTGAAGTGACAGTGAATACACTTTGCATCAGAGTATCTTAGCCTATTATTGCCGCCTGTTATTGCCTATTATCCCGCTTTTCAACTGGAGTTGAATTCTGCCAAACCAGGTTTTTAATCAGGTGCGTGTTTCAGCATCTGGCAGATTATTATCATCATGTATCTGGTAGCAGTGAAGTTTTGTGAATAGCATACCCCCCATTTAATTAATGTATTTAGCCACAAATTAGGGGGAAATTTCTATAACTGACTTTCAAAACATGCGGAAAGAACTTTCTGCATCAGTGTACACACAAAACATGTCAGCATGACACAAAGAAGGGATTATAGCCATTCAGCACAGCTTCACCTAGGTACCATTTGGTGTGTTATGCTACATTTTTCAGGTAATTTCATTTCTTCCCCCCCATTATTTTTACTTATTTTATAATTACAAGTTAATTCAGTGGTTGAAAATTATCTGTATTTTTGCCCTGTATTTTGTTTCCATTGGAAGCTTCACCTCTGAATCAATTTAGATATATCATTGCTAACACCTTAAAAGGTCAAGACTGTACCAATAAAAGTATTAATAAATTTTAGAATAGTTTTCTTCGATGAGCTTATTTGCAAATTGATACATAACATGCACTTGAAGATCACAAGTCTGTTACCATAAGTCTCGTGTCTGAGATGTGAGCGCAAATTCTAACATATGGGTGCTGTAGCTGTTTGTGCTCATTTCTTCGTGCTTTACTTTAGAGGCAACAAAGCAGAATATCCCTCCCCTGTCACTAGTGTAAATCTCATTACTTCCTTTCTGTACTCCCTGTTTTGACACCGCCTTTCCCGGGGCTGAGCACAGTCATTGTACTGCAGTTTGTTCTTGGAAGGCTTAGAATCCATAAGTTATCTTTTTGCTTTATTCCCACTAGAAGAGCAAAAGAAGGATTTGCAGTTCTCAGTAAGATGAGGCCCTTCTATGTCAAAATCATTATCTTCAGCTAACATTTCTTCTTTTCATATTCTTTTTATAAATTGAAAGAAAAGTGGGGGCATAGAAAGATCAACAACTTTTGAAACGAAGAAATCAGAAAATAGGTAGTTTTTATTGTTTCAGGCTTTATGCATTTCCCTGGGTGGTAAATGGATGTTCTCTGCCTGTGCTTACTTTTGTTAATGAAAATTTTAGGGCACATATTCATATGTTGGATGGATACTTAATATCATGGAAACTATTACAACAGGAGTAGAGAGTCTATTCCTGCCTCTTAGTCTGTGTCTGAAAATCTCCTTGTATTGTGTACTTACAGTTTTCTTTAATTAAGCTTGCACAGAATTATAGTTTAAAAAAACATATATATACAAGACTGTGTGTTTATTCAGTTATATAAAGGAGACAATTAAAATAAATACAACACCTTCTCCTCTCTTTCTCATTTTAAATCAGCATTGTATGATTGTACTCCTTTTATTGAGTCAGCAGAAAATACGGCTATGATAAACAGCGATAGTAGTCAAGTTTTGACACAATCCCATTGCATATGCCAGCCACATTCTTGTTACCAAAACCAAGGAATATTCTGCAGATATTTACTGTAAAGCTAATGCATATTAGCTGGAAACCTGAACTTGGACTGTAGTTATCAATAGTTTTATGTCCAGCTGGGGAAGACATAACAGAAGTGTCTTAAATAAGAGACGGGAGTTAATTATTCCATTCAGTAATGCTTTGGTTGGAATAATACTAATTGAATTTTGTTCTTCTGGAAAAAAAGAGTATCTCCTAATTTCTGTATACGGTAATCCACTCCATCCTTTTTGTGGTCCTTTTTCTGTGTACATACTACTGTTCTCCTATGCCCTGGTCTCCAGAGGGCAAAAAGTGGTATAATTTTATTTGGGCCAGAGTTGCAGCACACTCTAATTAGTGACACAGCTGCCATACTCAGTTTGTAGGGATATTTTTAAGGACGATCTTGACAAATTCAAAATCAACAAAGAGGTAGAATCACAGCAGAAAATAGAAGCTTATGAAACATGGCCTGTGGGTGAAGTTTGAAAGAAGTGTTTGTTTAGAATTTGTGTTTGTTTAAATGAACAAAGACTGGGGGGAAACATAATAAAAGTCTTTCTGTATATAAAAGGTTGTTATAAATAGGATGGTGATTGCTTTTTCTTTCCTCTCCTTTTTGTTTAATTTACTGGGAGAGCTATTTAGGTTACATATGAGGGAGAACTTTGCTATAAAGATAGCTAAGCACTGAAACAGGTTACCCACGTGAGTTAAAGAATCCCCCTTCCTGGAGGTTTTTAAACAGGTTAAATACACATTTGTCAGTGATAACCTAGATTTATTTTAACCCTCCCAGGGCCAGAGGATCCACTCTAGTCCTGCTTTTTATGATGCCATAATTAAATGTGAGGATGCGATATAGTGTCTAGTCCTGTGTTAAACATACAGAAAGGGAACATCTGCACTGGCCTGTTCTGCAGCCTTTTGTCTGCAAACATCTTTTATGGGATGAGCTCACTGTGTTAGAGAATCGCAGGGAACGTAGATCATGTAGTGCTTCACAAGAAGAATCCCTGATATAATATAATAGTATTTAGCATTTAACATGAACTTTGCTCAGAGACAGAGCTGCAGCATGATTAACTAATTACTGCTCAGTGAAACTTTGTCTATTCTCTGTACATCAGTGATATACGCATGCCGTGTATCAGCCTCTGTGCACCTACTGCCCATCCTGATTTCCAGAATGGCAGAACAGCTGGTTTCCATTCCCTGCTGCTGCTTTCTCCTATTCCAGCTGCTGCACTCAAATAACCTCCCTTCCCCAAGTGGGCTTCATATGGTTTGAAAGGGACTTAATGTACCTCAGTGCATAGGGAACTTCTGATGCATATTTCATCATGTTTCAGTTCTTTCTACAGGGAACACTGCATGTATAACAGATGTTCCCTGACTACTACCCTTTCCTGAAGGTGACATGCCCTTTTTTGTGTTTCATCTCTAATGTATATGGAGCTGGTAGTGCCTGCGTGGTACTAAAAAATACTGCTCCATGGCTGCCCCTGTGCTGCATGCCAAGCTATATTTAATTCCATCTGCTCCCCTCTGCAGCATGAAATGGAGAGGAGCATATGCCCAGTATAGCCAAGTCATACTGTGGCACAGAAAAAAATCCTTTATTTAAGACAAGTAAATGTATTTTTTAGATTTAGGACTATATTCTTCCAGCTTTTTATACATAAACTGTCTCATATAAATCAGTCACATGTTCATGTGACTACATGTGAAAAACCCTTCATCTCTTAATATTTCTTTTAATATTAATATTGTATATGTATATGTAGTATGTGTGTGTTTATATATGTACACACACATGCACAAATACAGAAATAAGACATTATTAACTGATGTCCCTGAAAATTTGAGTTTGTATTATATATAAATATATATCTTAACAGTATGGAAAATTGAAAACATTGTATGCTTGTGTTAAAACTGCAAATATGAGAACAATTCACAAGTTTATTTACATAAAACACTTTTCATCATAAAGCTTGTTTTGGGAAAGTATAATAATACTGAGGCAAAAGCTGTCAATCTAAAATATAGCACACAGTTGAAAAACAGTACTTAAAAGGTGAAGTTTTATATATAGTTAATAATGTATATTACTGTACATAAGGTACATATATATGTATATACACATATATAGCTATATATATAAAAGTATAATTGCAGTGTCTGCTTAAATATTATAGGGATGTGCACCTTGGATTTTTAGAGGGTAATCTATCAATTTAGCTTATTGATATATAGTTATAAAACTTCTGAATTTTGCCTATGGATAACTTTTCTTTATATGGAACTATTGATATCCATATTTTTGTTACCTTCAGGTCTGTTTATTCATTCTTTATTATTAATGTTTAATTTTATCCCTTTATTTTTAATTTTATGTGTTTTATTTTGTGTACATTCACATTTTTTCTTAGTATATGGAGAACAGCAGAAACATATATGTTGTTAGGATTTTGACACAAGAAAAAAAGTCTCTCAAAGACAGGTTAGACAATCAGTGAAAATTAGGAACCCACCTTCCTCTTGTTTTTAAGAAATCTTACCCCATCGCTAATTCACTATTATTTTACAGTGATCTCAGGAGATGTGTAACCTTTTTAAGTAAGACAAATTAAGCTACTATTTAAAGCCTAAAAATTTCTTTGCTATTTAAAACCTAAAGATGTATTTAAATTCTTTAAAGACAGCTTCAGATGTCAGTAGAACTACAGATCATTGTAAATTTATTACATTTCTGCAGCTTTTCACAGGTATACAGGACAACAGTAGCTGGTTCATCCTTTATTAAAAAGAAGACTCATATTTAAACTTTTTACAAGCACATTTGAAAGATAAGTATCATACAGCTGCTTTTCTTATTGTAAATTGATTCTTTTTCCGATATGCAGAAGTATGTAAAGACAGAGAGAGAAAGAGTTGCAGGAAGAAGAAAGAGAAAAAAAAATTAGAAGTTTAAGGGTTGGGAAGATAACATGTAACACAGAGAACAAAAAAAGCAAGTAATCAAAACACACTCAGCTCAGATTTCTTAAGAAACAAGAAACTGCCCTACTGTTAGAGGTAGTGTGCTTTTGTTGAATTTAATTCTCTGCCAAAAGTGATCAAAATTTGTGTTTTTTCAATACACTAGCTGCAATTAAATAATCCTAAACCAGAATACCATCCATATCAGACAGGTGCTTACGGTTTTGCAGTGGAGGTTCATCAGATTCAGCAGAGTTGTACCACTTTGCCCATTTTGAACCAACAGTATGATATATATTTATTGTTATAAATCAACAAAACATAACTTTTTATTTTTAATCCAATGTCAGGTAACATATTTTTTTTGCATAAGCTTTCATAGCTGAAGAAAAATTAAATACTTCCTCAAAACATACATGAGGGTATTTTTACTTAGGTTTTGAGTGCCTTTGTTCCATTTACTGACAAGATTTGGGAACACATTACTCTGGAAAATATAACAAAGGTAAAAAACTTGTTACGTTCAAGACAGCTAAAAATACTCTTCACAATCTTAATGAAAACCAGGAAATACAAGTTTATGGCATCTTCATTTAGAGTGAATTTTACCTTTCCAAAATAGATTCAAAACTAAGGCTCAGATTTCTCTCCTAGATATTTAGTCCTTTATAAGTACAAGGAAACTGGAAAACTTAGACCTCAAGGTTTTGTTAGTTAAGAAAAGAAAAAGAAAGCTTAACATCCCAAACCTCTACATTTTTAACCCTGTTGAAGGAAAGAACAATCCACAAGTTCTCAGGAACCTTGTCCCTACCATCTTACCTACATCTGAGCTAGTTACCCTGATTCTTTATAGCTAATTAGTTGACGAGCACTTTAGAATTAATGAGAAGAGCAATAGGTACTTCTGGAGGATGATTCATTTGACCTATTTTAGGTGAATCACGCCCTCAAATGCTCATTCCTCTCTACTGTCAGTAAAAGATGACTAACTCAGATGTAGTTCAATAATTGCAGATATCTCAAGTTATGAAAGGTGAATTGCAATTCAGTGTTTTTGCAGAAACCGGCTCTTTGCACACTGGCCATTGTTTATCACAAATTTTTGGCTTCCGTGTCTCTTACTCATGTTACAAGTGTTAATGGTTCCAGCCCAAGTTTATTCTGGAGTCATCATCATTAATTTATTCAGCAAATCTTTCCCATTTCATCAGTCGTGATGTGGAGGTGGTGAATCTCTCTTCCATGTGAGAAATATGATTTCTGTTTGCACAGCTGTTGTTCCTTCTTCCATGTATTTGGAGTTGGGAACTGTTTCTTCACTCACAAGATTGGGTGCCTGTGCAAGGTTTATAGTTTTCAATGCTTTGCTTAAATATTCATCTATTTGGCTTTTCTTTTGAATTCTTATGGCCAAATTGCTGGTGCCAGAAGCAATAAAGAATAGCATGTTGGAGGTTTAAAATTAGAATCTGAGATCAACCTGTACTTTGGCTTCTAAAAAGCCCTACATGCTGAAATGCTTTACTGAAATGACTCAGAGAAAAGGAAAGGGATGGTCTTAGATTACGTGGACCTCTACTTAAAATCAAAATAAATTAACATATTTATCTGACCACTGAAACTATTATAATTTACGTTAATTAAATATCGAGGGATGAATAAAAATATATTAATTTAAGGATTAACCTCTATATAAGATATCTGTACCTTACATAGCGTTAATCTTCAGTAAATTTTTATCATTTGGTGAGTTGAAATAATTAGTGATCTTATTAAGGCTAACTTCTTATTACATATAAGGCAGTTCTTGTATGTTCATTAAATAGCAATGGATACTGGAATAGCAGTTAATCCCTGGCAAATACATTTAAGAATCAACTGGCTTTTCATAAACATACAGTAACAATCTTACTAAATCTGAGTAAATATTTATTTAAGATACTTGGGGTCTATCCTGTTGTATCACACCTGCTGTAGTATGTGACATTATTGGTGGTAAGGTGAGGTTTATCTGTGGGAGTACACCTGTCACTCGTCTCAACTCCATCACCAGAGCCAGCTGCTGGAGACATTGCACATGCTGGCACAAAGAGGTCTCCTTCTAACCTTTCTGCACTGTGTCCCTGAATGAGATAAACTAAACTAAATATGTATTCATATAGCTACGTGAATGTCAGAGTTTTCTGCCAAATAGCTGCGTGAACTGGGGTTGTCATTTTTTTTCACACTTCTAGATGACCTAGCTTTGCCAGTAATACTTCACAATATAGATCTGGTCTCACAAGTTGCTATTCAGCATCAATGTTATTAATAGTGAACACAGACTGCTTTCTTACAAGGCTCACACAGATAAAGATTGAACTGCATTTTCAGCAAATTGAACCAGATTGTCAAGAATGTGTTACATACCTTCTCATGTTCGGAGTAACCCTAATAGCAGCTATTTAACTCTGTAAGTGCCCCTCAGAACTGTCCCAGAGAGTAAATCTTATGTGTTGTACATCAGTCAAATACCTTTGACTGTCTTTTGCTTTTGCTTTTATGTTTGCTCTTTCAACTTTGTTAACTGATAAAAAAGTAGTGGAGTAAACATCTCATCTGGACACTCCCCCACCCCCCCCCAGGTAGACAGTTTACTTTAGGAAATTTGTCTACTTTATTCTGATGGTTTAGTTTCCTTTTTTCTTATCCACAACACAGCTTTTCCTTTAAAAAAAAAAAAAAACTTTTACAGAGGAAGAGAAGATGGAGAATACATTTATAACAAAACCAAGCAAACAAATAAAACCCACCCATTTTATAATTGAAAACCCCAAGATTTTTGTGAAACACTTAAGTAGACAGTTTTTAATGACTATAAATTTATATTTCAGAAATGATGGGAAATGTAATTCATATTAAGATCTTATACTAATTTATGTTTTGCTATTCACAGTTAAATTTACAGTTCACAAAATATTCCAAGTTTATCTAGTTTACAGAATGAAAAGGCAAAAGTGTGCATTACTGGAAGTAGTATCAAACTTTCTTTAATTTACAGCTTTTCACACTTTTTCATATCTCTGTATGTTGTTTTGTACCATTATACATCAATAGAGTCAATAATGACCAATGTAGTCCCTTAACATTGTGTCTGAATTGGGCTTTAGACCCCGCAGCTTTTTGAAAGTTAATTGAGTTTTTTATTTCATTTCATAGAAAATAATCAGAAAACTTCTTTCTAATAAATGTAAGAATTAAATATTATTATTATTCTATTGATGAAAACAATAGAACAGACCAGATGTTGAAAAGGAAGGAAGTTCAGCTTAAAACAATAATTTAATAATAATAGTGTTCATATTAAAAAAGTATTGAAAAGGTAGCCAAATTTTCTATTGTACATTTAGCATTTCTAGCTATACTTTCTGTGACTTTTCATAATCCTGGTCCCATCTGTCTTTTTCTATATCACTATTCTAGCGTAGATTGTAAAATGTTACTCCTGTAAAATGTATCTTGTCTGGAGCAGTCATGCAGTTAGCTACATATGCATTTGATTTTATGAAACTAAATTCTTAATAAGGAATTATTTTAATTTTTCTGGTGCAGATATTTTAATATATTAAACTGAACTAAGCTAGTGCTTAAAAATATCTCCCTGACATTCAGAATAATGGATATGAAAGCAAGCGTAATAAAAATTGCTGGGAAGGTTCAGTGCAAGCACTGATTCAGTGACTGCCACGCTGATTTAAACATTTTCTTTAGTATGTAAGATATTCATCTGTAAGAATTTAAAAACATATGAAAGCAACCCTGTCTAGTAAGGGTTGAGACATGGAAATTACCATGAGGTAACAAACTACAACTCATCACGCAGTCTAGGGCAACTGTACTATATGTATGCCCTTCACTTATAGCAGCTGAAGGTGATTCAATCATCCACCTAGATGTAACATCTGAGTCGCCTTGTGGAATTTCCTGTCACTCTCGAGGGATTGCACAAAGACTTTAGGACAATTACACCCCTGTGCAATTAAGGGTCTAAAGAAAAGAATGCAAGAAAATAAAAAAGACATTTTTCTATCAAACCTGTGTGGGTTTTTGTTCCATGAATTTGTCTAATTGTGTTACGGACACTTTGCATCCGTAATGTCCTGCACAATGATCTCCACAACTTACTTAGGTGTGTGTACAAACATACTGCTGTTGATTGAAACCTGCCACCTGATAAGTTCATTGGCAGTGCCTAGTTCTTGCTTTAAGAGAAACAGTAAATGATTATTTCCTATTAGTCTTCTCAGTGACAATCACAATTCAAAAATCTTTTCATATTTTCCCTTTGTTGTGTTTTCTCCAAGCTAAAAAATCAGTCTATATAATCTCTTCTCTTACGAAAGCCTTTTCATAACTTTGATCATCTTTGCTGCCCTTTTTTATCTTTTCAGTTCTATTATATTCTTTTGAACATGGCATTAACAGAACTGCATACAGAAGTCTAGACACAGCAGCTGTGAATTTAAACAGAGTAATGTTTTGTGTTTTATTCTCTAATCCTTTTCCAAGATTTCTTCTTATTCTAACTGATCTCTTGATGAGCTGTGAGCTGACATCTTCATTTAACCATTCAGAATAATAAGAAGATCTGTTTTAGAGTCCATAGTTTGTGTATTGAGAGTTGTTATTGTTTTTCATCGTGTATATCACCTGCCTTTGTTGACACTGAATCTCATGTGCCGTTTTATTGTAGTCATTCAATAGCATGACATCTATCTGCAGCTCTTCACAATCACTCTCAGATTTTACTACTCACATTTGTTTAGTACCAAAGCTAGTTTAAGTGATAGTGTTACAATGCTCCAATTTCATATTTGGGTTCCATATGGTCTGCTGATTTGATAGAAGTCATTTCACCTATTTTCTCTAAATTTTAATCTATTAATCTTTCAGTTGCAGGCAGTTTTTAATGACTCATTTCTATCCCCAAAATAACTGCATTATGGGAATCTCCCTAGGCTCCTTCTTTTCAAACTGTTTTTCCTTTTTTCTTTTCTTCTTTTTTTCTTTCTTTCTTTTTTTTTTTTTTTTTGAGGGGTGGGTACTTGTGATCTTATCTTCTTCCAGTGTTGTATTATAGTCTGATTTTCTGTCAGCCCTACTGATCCACTGATTCTCTGCCAGGCTTTCATTTTTTCTGATTTTTTTGTAAAAATTCTTCTCATTTCTTGCTATGTCATGAACAAATTAGCTTCAAAACCTTTTCCATTCTTCCCTACAATATTATAACATTTTATTTGTTTGACTTTATGCATTTTTCTCTTCCTAATTTGCACACAATTCCCACTTCTTTTAAGAGTATCTTTTTACTTCTAATGGCCTCCTTCACTCTGCTGTTTCACCATGCTGGCTATTTTTCTGTCCTTTAGAAGTGTTTTTGATAAGTGGTATACAGTTACTCTGAACTCCCAATATAGTCTCTCTAAACAGTCTGTCATACTATCTGCAAGCATTTAGTCTTTTAGTTGTCCTTTTCAATTTCCTTTTAAAAAGCTTTGTCATGTTCAGGTAGTTTCCATTTTTTAAGTTAAAGGTTTCTGTAGTAATTTTTTTTTTTTTTTTCCTTTTTCTTTTCTACAGAGACATTGAATTTGAGTGCTTTATGGCCAGCAATACAGCATAGCACATAGATAATTACATTTTCAACCTGGCCTGTTGAATGGTAAAAAGTAAATCAAGTAAGCAATGTTTATCCTCTTGTGAACTCTTTGGTTAGTTGTTTTAAGTGCAATGTACTTCATCATTCCTATATAATTTGTATCTTGGCATTATAATTACACTGGGTTCCGCTGGGTATTTTCTTTCTACGGCATCTGTGAGGTATCTGTTACATCACATTCCTTACTTAGAACCAGCTGCTGCAGTTCTTATTTTTCAGACTTAAAAAATGTTTAGAATCAAGTAAATATTCTGTTTTGGTCTGGTTACCAATTTTTATGTGCCCTGTTCAATTGGGATTTTATTTGCTGAAGTTTTTCTTTGCTATTCCCTCTCCAAACATGGTAAACTTTTACTCTAGCCTTCTCTTTTTTTTCCTTTTTGAGTGTACAGTTTGTGACTTCACTCTAGCTGACAAGTTATCTGAGATTACATGCTTTTCTATGCCTGTCACTTGTCTTTAATTTAAAAACACTCTCTTATAACCAATTCAAATGTCACCAGCCTTTTTTCTGTGCTGGCATGCGTAATGCCTAGCCTTCTTGGATGTGTTCTGTTCATTACAAACATTTCCTTTGTTACTAATTAAAATATACCCTCCTCTTATCTAAGTCAATTTTCAACCCAAAAAAGTATATGAGCTTTGGCATCTAAAATCAGAAAGTAAAAACAGAATCTCTGCAGAAATGTGGAAATGTTGCAGAATTGTGATGTCATTCGCAATTTTTTCTTAGGCCATAACTGAAAGATGGGGGGGGAAGACACATTTATTCCAAGTCAATTATAGAGAGATCCATAGCTGTCTCATTTTCATTTTGAATTTTATCTTTCACTTGTGATTCAATCGACTTAAGTTTGCCTCTTCATAACAAACTTTTATGAGAGACTTGATAGTTATACCTGTTACTAACGTTCAAGTAAAAATACAATGTTTTGCTTCATTTTTCTGGGAAAAAACCCACATTATATTGGTAGTCTCCAATAACTGCCACCAATTTCCTGTTTTCAGCTCCTGCTGATTTTTATTCTCACACTTCCTGGGAGTGGCAGGCAAATAAGAATATCATTTTTAAGTACATATAGTGGCAATGTCCATTTTTGCTTGGTATATTAGTAATAATGCATATCAAAGACAATATTTTAATGATATTTTTATTGTTCCTTTGTTACACTATTTGCCAAATGCTTATTTTAGGCTCGTTCCTTACCCTGTTGTCATTTTGACTTTCCTCATCCTTGGAAAAATACTTGTTGAGATCTTTCACAAGTTATTGTTGCAGAACTCTATTCAGGAATACAAACATCTATTATTATTACTATTTTTCTCATTCTAGCACAAGTCTTAATGTTTTTGTCTTTTTCTACACTGGAGCAGCTGTGAAAATTTGTCCAAATTAACATTACAGGTGGATTAGTCAAATCACTTTAAATCTCTATATAGATATCTTTATTTGGGCTTAAAATACACTTACTTTGGCTGAGCTTAAATCCGTTCCTAAGTGAATGAGTGTAAAGTGAATCAGGAGCATTTTAGTTCTGAACAGGAATAAGAATAAAAATAAGGAAAAGAATAAGAGTGTAACAATAAGAATATAAGAATATCCACATAGTGGTTTAATGCGATTGAACAAATCTTCTTTAAATTTGCCTGTTTAATTGATAAGGATTAATTTTACAGAGTGTTTCAGGGTAGCCTCAGACAGAATTACATGTGATCTTATGTGCTCTGGTGTTCACCAATGTGCTGCGGAGGTCTTTCATCAAAGCAGTACCTTAGGCTGCTTGTCCACCTGATGTCCACTCCTGCTTTATGGACTGCGGTGGGATCCATTTGGGTTGCTGTGGCTCCTAACAAGGTTGCCATAGCTTCATGGGGTTTGCTGCAGCTTCATGGCTGGTTCTGGTAAAGGGAGAGTCAGAAGACACGAAAGAAGCATATTAGTAATCCATCTCTATTCACTCTTGCTCAGATCCTGTCAGGTAACACCCTCATAGCCTTACTTTGTGGAAATAAACCATGGGGACTCTGACTGCAAGGGTTCTCTGGCCCCAAAACCGAGCTCACGGTCTGGCCACAGACATACTTGTAGTCTGTTTTACACTCCAGTACAGAAAAGTCACCTGCTTTTGTAATTACTGAGGCTCTTTTTCACACAGAATTTTTGTGAAGGTCCAAGGTAAAATCCAAGAAGAACCAGGAATCACACGGCTGTGATTCCTGGCTATGCTGACTTCTGAATCATGTCTGAAACAACCTGGCAGAATGATAGCTGGCCCAGGCCAAAGGTGTGCCTGGTATCATTCCAGCTGTATGGACATTATAGGTAAAGTAGTTACATGGTATAGACAGTTTCCTGCTGTGGCACTTTTACATTTACCAACCCAGATCCAGCCAAAGAATTCATAGAGAAGGAATCAACATTTTGAGCTCCACAGAGTGTGGCTCACATCTTCTTAGACAAGGATAGGAGTCTTTCAGTTTATCTGAGAGGTTTTACATTTTTTTCTTAGATTCTCATTCAATTACAATATATATTTATTTTAAATTCCTTCATCTGGAACCTTAGGAAAAGCAACCTTCTTTCCATTTCTGTTTAAAAAGAGGTTACAATAAAACCTGAAACTTGTGGAATATTTGACCCAGTCGTGTCCCGTTAATAGCTTGCTTGCTGATTCAAACGAGCAATGCCATCAATCCTGTATTCAGGATTTCCTTACTGAAAAGAACAAAACAGGTCTGAACATAAAGCTATGGTACACTGCACTGTCAGGTTGAACAGCTCAAAGGTAGACAAGGATACCTGCAACTCTGTTCAGCTGAGCTTGAATTCCACCCTGATGCATGCTGAGAATTAGCATTATATGCTTTATTCTCAGTGGTGACTGCCAGCCGTGTAACTCTTCAAGCATATCCTGCCATTTGTTCTATCCAGCAGAAATGGTTTTGATTCCAAAGTAGCTCTTCCAGCTATTTTGTAGGAATAGTGTGCAAGGATAGTGAGTTTGGGCAAATAATAAATAAAATTTGAAAGTAGTGTTATATGAAGGGAAACAAAATGACTCCTGCTTCCTTGTAAAATGCGTGAGGATGTAAAAAATGTTAGTCATATTTCTAGTGAAAAGACAAAGGAAGATACAGCACATTCATTTTGTTAAGTACAGTATGCTAAAGTCCATAGGATTCAGAACTTAACTACCCCTTAATCACATTTCCAGGTGCCTCTTATCACAGCTTGTAAGAACCAACAACCACAATCATTTAGATATCAACATGACCAAACTGTAAGTCCTGTTTGTGCTCAACTGCTTACTGGGAAAAAATCCAGGATGGGACCCCACACCTCTGTTGAATTCATTTTTATCTCATTGCACCCTGGTTTCCAACAAAAGAGTGGGAATTAGGTATGTGGATGGAGAGCTGAAGGCAATATGTACATTCCAGCAGATCCACACCATGCAAGTCTGATGTAGCCATGGAGGTATTAACGACAGGCTCTGCTTTCCAACCCTTAGCTTACAGACGTGGCAGTTTTTATTTACTGCTGTTTAACTTCTGTTTTTGTTTACTTTCATTATTCCTGGCTTTGATTACTTCCTCAATGTAGGAGAATCTGACTGGAGCCCCTGTTTATTTCTTGTGATTCTTCAGGGACACAGCTGTCTCATTATGCAGTGAACAGAATTATTCTCGAATGCGTTCTGCTCAGCAAAGCCTTAAATATTATGGCCAGGTTCTTGAACTGGCATTGAAAGTAAATTGAGAACCAATGGAAAATATGAATTGTTGATATGACAGGTTGTGCTAGCTAGTCCTTTTAAACAACTAATTTTCTTGTTATGTGCATATTATGCTTGTGTTCTCAACTCTGATTTCTACATAATGCTAACTACAATGGTATAAGCAGGAAGAGATTACCACACTGATGGTTGCTATCAAATCCAGCTTTATAAAAAAAGACAATATTTATTGAGGTAAAAACAAGGAATTCTTATTCCTTTCTCTGTATGTCTAATGAGATCTTGAGACTTTGTACTACCTGAGTAAGAATACTGTATATAATTTAAGGAAATAGAAAACCTTCCTTATATATAGATATTCAGAATAATCTTTTGTCTTCCATCTTCACATCCTTCTTCAGCTGGATGACCTTGAATCAGCTATTTTTTACCCTTTAGATTCTGTGACACCTTTGTGATGACTTGACTTCAGAAGCAGATGTAAGCCAAGGTCCATCAGTTTGTGGCTTAGAGCAGCTATGCTCATACTGTCTTTGTAATGCATGTGGCAAGCATGTATCTTGTGGTGCCAGGTTGCATGGGGACACTCATGTCCTCACTGTGAAGAATTCACATCCTAGAAATCTCTTCTGTGATCAGCTTTCTTTGGCAGTGGAAGCAGCTATTGCCTAGGAAGGACAATTCCTAGGAAGACATTAATGTGTTTAAAACAAGAAGGAAACCTTTATCATTAAAGGGAGAGATAAAAATGTGAGTGACTGTCCATGACAAGTGTTAGCTCCTGATGAGGACGTGATCCATCACAGTCTTTCCAATGTTAGAAAGTTACTTTCACAATTTTAACTGGTCTAAATCAGATAAACAGCCCTGGTTCCATCAACCTGTTGTGTTCCCTTTTCTCCAGCTGAAGATTTTAAAGGAGAGAGGGCTCACGTGGTCCTGCAGCAAGCCAGTTCAGGAAGGTGAACTGACAGAAAACTATTTAGGTTTTTTTTTCTGTTCTTTTAGCCACTTGAACCTACTCACCGTAACATTAAAACAGGGTAGAAACTCATTCAGATTGGATGCCAGGAAGTACTAATCTGGCTTAGTTTTACATATTGTGGAACCACAGCCTAAAGAAAGGAGAAATTTGCTTCTGTCAGAACTGTGTTTTTTCCAATGATGTTTGCTAGCCTGAAAGCTCAGGAATTCACACTGCAAAGCTGTTTAAAGCAAAACAAAAAGATGGCAACTGCCATGGTTTTTTTACACCTTTGGATAAAAATCTTACTTTTGACCAGATGAAGAAGTGGACAGTTACTTTAGCCTGTTGCAGTTTATACAGTTTTATGGAATTAGGCACATTCTGACACAGAATTTTTTATGTGCATTTTCACAAATGCTGCAATAGAAAAAAAAAAAAAAACCTCTTCATTCGTCTTCTGAGAAAATCACATCCTTTGAATAAGAGTTCCTGCTAGATATAGGCAAAATGTTGCAAGATAGTCTCAAACTATTTACAGTATCTGTTCCTGCAATTCTGTCCTATTTTATTTTATCTTTTTAATGTAAGCTGTTTTGCGTGCAGCATGAATGAATGCCCATTCTGCGTATGCAAAAAATATAGGTTTTAAAGTCTAAGCAGTAGGTTAGATTTTCAAATTACCAAACCAGAATTACAGCAAGATGGAAATTATCATTGTGTAAAGTATGAGACATCAAACTCTTAAACTGAATGCATTCGTATTACATTGTATTTTAAATCTTAATTGTAAACCTTAGATATCTTAATTCTAAATCTTATTTACAGATAAGAGCTTAAAAGTTCCACTATTATTCATTATTTATTGTGTTATGTTTGTATTACAGGCCTAATCAGATTACAAGTCCCGTTTTGCTAGTAACTACCCAAGCAAATGTGTACTTTCATCACTCTGGACTGAGCAAATGGTACAGATTTCTGCTCAGTTTTTACTTCTGTTTAGGGTGATGACTTTATGCTTTCCCACCTAAAATTAGATAATTACAAGAAGGATATCAAAGAATAATGTCTTTTTCTTGCAAACCATGAAAAGCTACTGTGAAATAATTTGTTTCCCAACAGAAAGTTCAGACTTGTACTACAGAGAAACAAATTTAAAAGAATCTTAAATATTCCAACATCTATAGCAGTCAAATTTTGCAAATGAAATATAAGTGCAGATACAATGCACCTAGTCAAATATATTAAAAATCCCAAGGTGTTAATAGCAAACTTTAAAATTATTTATATTTAATTAGTCTAGATAAAGAAAGTAGACATTCCACTTCTAGAGCATGAGGTCTTTTAACGTCTCTAGTATTAGAGGATATATTTTATGAAAGAATTATAAATGGAAATCTACATTGGGAGGAATTTCTAGTTCCAAAAGGGGTGCAAGACTGAATTTTTCCCCTTAGTAGAACAAGAAGAAAAAAATCAGGCATGAGGACTGCCAGTACTTGCATGTGTTTAAATTCTTCACACATCTCCAGTTGATTGACGTCTTCAATAAGCTGTTAATGATCCACTCCATTTGCTTTAAATGAGTCTTAAATTTTTAGATCTGGTGTAGTTTTGTAGGAAGTTGGAATTAAATAGGTTTAATTGCCTTTTTTCAGGTTTTGTTTTTGTTTTTATAATTCATCATTCAAAGGAACAGTACACTTTGCCATCGTAATAAAGTTTCTCAGTAATCTTTTCTTTGATTTGAGTTCTATAACTAGTACACAAAACTGTGTACTAGTTATAATGAATCAGTATTCTTACCCGAGGTAGGATGTGTGTGTTAGGTACCAGTTATTCATAAATTAAGAGCTTTTCTCATGCTGGCTTTCAGTATTTTAAAGTAGTAATTTAGCAGCTGTCTTAGATAGAGCTGTGAGCACGTTGGAAATCAAAGGTGACTCTGGTTCTGTTCATGAGATGGGTTGGCACTGCATTTTTATTAGTGTATTTGCTTTCCTTGTACTTTAATAGTTTTAGTCCCTGGGGCACAGAGCTGAGAAATATAGATTGTAACTATCATGCCAGATAAGGAAAGCAACGTAAGTGATGATGCAAAATGTATTGTCTCTGACAGTGAACAAGCAGAGACTGGCTCGTGTAAAACAAATTTTTACAGTCTGACTGTGATGGGCTATTCTCACCACAGTGATACCTGCTGAGGAGCTGTGTTATATTTAGTTGCATTGTAATAGCATTTCTTTCAAGAAATGAATTACATATCTGTAGAGAGTGATGGTACAGGCAACTATGGCTGTTAGTATGCAGTCGACATTTTATATTCAGGCATGAACATCTATACTGGTGCCAGACACTAGCTAATGTGTGATTGTGATAAAAGAAAAATATTTGCAAGAGGGCTGGAAGTGGGGAGCTGGACATCAAAGTGCCTATCAATGTAAGACTTTATTGCTGCAAAATGAATAACACATGATCTTTCCCCAGTAAGAATGAATAAAAACTTGGAAGACATGGTAAGTAGTGAACTTCTCTACTTTTGTTCATGTTGGACATTCACAGGGGCAGTACTTCACAATATGAAATCTGAACTCAGTCTTCTGATGCAGGCTTATTGATAATATAGTCCCTGAATCTGTATGCAGTCAACTTTCCACAAATATTTAAACTAGATCTTATTTGCATAAGGTGGAGTGTATACAACTGCAGGTTTTACATATGGGATATGGAAAATGGCAGTCCATATGATCTTGAGCAGAGAACAGATCCTCTGTGCCTCTCTGCATAACCTCTGCAGTCTGTACCTCCCTTCAGAAAGAGGATAGCCATGGATTGCACTTATCTGGTAGACCACACTTTAGCCACTGCACTTTGGAGAGAAGGGAGTACGCCATTAGCTGAGTTAAAATGAAATACAATATCTGGTATAAAGTAGTCACCGTGCTCTCTGTGACCTCATCCCTGCAAGGCAGCAGCTAATCAGCATTATCTGGTGGGGTCTTTCTATTATGTCCCCTCTGTTACAATTCCTATCTGCTCAACAAATGACATATGATCTTTCATCCGCCTTTGTGCCTCCAACAAGCGTAGAGTCTGATGGGGGGGCAGGAGGAGAATGAGACTAACCTTTTCAGCTCGATTACAGAGAGAACAATTTGTTTTTGTAATTAGAGCTCAGCAGTGATCTCTGTTTATTTCACTGATACTCAGCTCGGTGTAAACAGAACTCAATTTTGACAACTGTTTAGCTTACGGCACAGTTTTAAAGTATTAAAGGATAATGGAAGACTTATTAGATTAGCTTTTGCCATGATCTTTTAGTGTCCCAGATAATTATTATTTGTGATACAGCCGAATAATTTAGGCTTGTATTATTAGTATGCATGCATTTATGTGTAATAGTTTATGTACTGTTGATGGGCACTAAAATATGCATTAGGAAGTATACATTTAGTCAGATTGCACAGATATTAGTGGTATTTTCAAGTGGCTCAAATTGTTCTTTTTGTGAATTTTATTTCATTTCTATCATAACCGTTCTTAGTTCCTGACTTTTCTTTTTAAAATAAATCAGTTCAATCATCTTCTTCATCATTATTATTACTCTTAATCATACTCAGTAACAGTCATGTGACGTCTACCACACTCCTTGGACCCAATCATTACATTACATTTCTCCCCCAGCATTTTACTTCTAACATTCCCTCCGTTTCATGTGTTTTGGTGTTCTTGCATATTTTTTCTTGCACTATCACCTTTTCTTTCTTTCTTATTTAGTATTTTAGATCAT
>NW_008824716.1:795503-855882 GCF_000699105.1 Pygoscelis adeliae
CAGTTTTCCTTTTATTCTTTTTTTCGGGCTAATCTCGTTCTATTAGTTTGACTCCCTCTGATCAGAAACATTACTTCTAATCTTATTTTTTATTTTTAGTAAGAGTTTTGTATACTGTTTTGTCCTTGTTTACAGCTATGTAATTTTCTTTTTTTAGAAGTCTAAGTTTGCAACTTCTTGGCAGTTCTCTGTAGATTAGGGCAATACATTTGAAGGTGATTGTATGATCATCCTGGACACAGCCTAAATTACTGGAATACCTGAGCAAGGAAAAAAAAATATATGGAGTTTTCACATTTGAATAATTGCACTTTCTCTTAAGGTGCATCGGGAAAGAGAGTCTATGTCAGTGACTAAGTGGGTACATTTAACAAAACATGAGTACCAGTCCATGAGTGAAATACAGTTGTATTTTCATCTCAGTCTCCAAATGAACATTGGTGGCTCATGTTATGAAAGCACAAAGATTGCTTAGGGCAAAGAGAGCTCTATCAAGGTTAATGGCCCCAAATCCTTCCTGCCCTAAACATCTTTTAATGTTTTTGTTTTTCTGATTATTTTTTTAAATTTGCTCTTTAAAACAAGATTCCAATGGGAAAAAAATATAATAGTAACTGCAGTCTGTGATCCACCTCACTCTTTATCTTTTATATATTAATCTTTATGCTGCACTCATTCCAGTGTGCTATCATCCAGCAGGATGGTTTGTGGCTAGTTTTGTTCATGTTATTGTTTCATGTTTATGATTAGTACTCTTGTTTGTTCTGGCAAAATGTAGTAACTTAAAAGCATCCAGGCCTTTCAGCCGTATTTTCAATTTGGAAGTGAAAGGCATATATCTCTTTCTGAAGAAATCAGGCTTGTCAAATGGGCATAGCACAAAAAAGGAGATCACTATCATGACTGTGTAGTAGGAAAAAAAGAAGGATTATAAATATATATGCACGCCTTGCACATATGCTGCCAAGTTATCATGAAAAGAGCAGGTAGTTCTCTGAAAGTCAACCCTTTCCCACATTGCTTTTATTATGTATTAGATATTCCTATTCATTCTGTTGATACTCATCACAGCGGTATCTGAGTACCTCCCAGTGGTGTATTAAGCTCTTGACTTAAGATCTCTTGTTTTCTTTCCAGAAGGAGAAAAGAGCCGAGTGCCTCAACTTTAAATTAATGCATTTTTGGTAGCCTATGTCCCAAAGAACTCCAATTCTAGTTAAAATTTGTAATTCTGCCTGAACAATGAAATGTCATATCGAGATATATGACATTTCATCTGAGAAGTGAAGACCTGAGCAAGGGCAGATCACTTTCTGTCTGGCTGAGACAGTTTTGTAGCCAACCAGCAAAAAGGGAAAATATTATTTATAGGTTGTCTTTTGTGACAACTTCATACTAACAAAGAACATAAAAGTTAAGATACATTGTTTATAGAATCATAGAATCATAGAGTGGTTTAGGTTGGAAGGGACCTTTAAAGATCATCTAGTCTAAACCTACCATGGGCAGGGACTCACCACCCTCACTGTAAAAAATTTGTCCCTTATATCTAATCTAAACCTACCCACCTTCAGTTTAAAACTGTTGCCCCTTGTTCTGCCACTGTAGGCCCTGCTAAAAAGGCGCTCTCCATCTTTCTTATAAGCTCCCTATATATATTGGTAGGCTGCAATAAGGTCTCCTCAAAGCCTTCTCTTTTCTAGGCTGAACAACCCCAACTCTCTCAGCCTTTCTTCACAGGAGAGGTGTTCCATCCCCCTGATAATTTTCGTGGCCTTCTTCTGGACCCACTCCAGCAGGCCCATGTCTTTCTTGTGCTGGGGACCCCAAAGCTGGATGCAGTACTCCAGGTGGGGTCTCACCAGAGCAGAGGAGAGGGGCAGAATCACCTCCCTCGACCTGCTGGCCACAGTTCTTTTGATGCAGCCCAGGATATGATTGGCCTTCTGGGCTGCGAGCACACATTGCTGGCTCATGTCCAGCTTGTCATCCACCAGTACCCCCAAGTCCTTCTCTGCAGGGCTGCTCTCAATCCCTTCATCCCCCAGCCTGTATTGATACTGGGGCTTGCCCCAACCCAGGTGCAGGACCTTGCACTTGGCTTTGTTGAACTTCATGAGGTTAATGACTCTTCTTCCTCATTTTTGGTAGCCAAAAAAGAGAAAGAGCTTACTCCAAAAGTATTTGCATCTCTATAGTAAGAATTTAAACTGAATTTCCCTCTGAAAGGGCCTCTCTTTTTCCATTGAGTAGGTAGGGAGCATAAAAAGGTTAACTTCTTAATTTACATATTTAAGCAATGTAGCCTTCCCAGAACACAGATTATTTTTTCTTTATAGTGGCACAATTTCAGCCCCAGGAGACTACAGTATAGTTGTGAGAGCTTCACAATACTTCTGTGAGTCTTTTAGGACCATTTACTCTGCTGAACTAGGAAATATTCCTTCATGAGCTGATCTTGTCCACGTATCTCCCTGGTGAAGGTAGCATCATTTTCCTGAGATAAGGAGAGGTAAAACTGTTTGCTACATGCAAGCTGTTGGCTTTTCAGTCCATATCATGTGAATTATATTACCTAATATAGATGATATATCATCTAATCATGATACATAGATATGACCTGAAAGTACACTGATAATTATGCTGTTCACCACCAGTGTGGGTCTTAGTTGTAGAGGATAGGTTCTATTATTACTCATTTCTGACAAAAAGGTATAGAACATTCTCCATAGACCAAACAAGCTAGGCAGATCTCATGGTTGACAGTATTAAATAATGCAGAGATACAGGAGTATAAGAATAATGAATATTATCTTTTTCTTTATATCAGCCACCAGCGTACTGTCAAGTCTATGCTGTGACCCAAGTCTAGACTGAATTTTCAAGAATATTAAACTTGTTTAGATTTTTTTGTTAATTAACATCTTCCTGAGCTTGCTCAGGATTTAGATGATTAGATAGTGAATGTCAGTTTGTTATAGTTGGTGAATCTCTTAGCATTTATTAGAATACTGTTTTTGCAAAGAAAGGAAAGATGACTTATTTGACTGTCTGTTCTAGTTAGGATCAGTACTAGCCACCTTCCAGTTGTCATTGTTTGTCTTCCTAAGCTGCAAAGGACATAATTCAGATTTTTTGGATCACCATTTTCTTAGGGTATTATCCTCTTTTTCAGTGAATAGCTATATTGATTTTCAGTAGACACATAGCTTGTACTTATTGTTGAAGTATATTCAACAGTCTAGGAATTCTTCTGAATATGAACTATGTTTTTAACAAAAGTTCTTGGTATGGTCAGTCCGAGGCATTTGTAAGTTAGTATCCTCTATCTTAACACAGAAGGCCAAAGGTCAGGGCAAGACAATCTGTAATGAAATGGCTCATGCAAGAAGGCAAGGGTAATGGTAATGATGAACTCTGACCATATTTATGTCAAAATGTCCCAAACCCAGGATTTTCCATTCCATTATAAACAAGGTATCATTGAACTCCTTTTTAAATTATTTAATAAAATAGGCACCATTATTTTAAATTATCATACCTGAAGATTTTGTTCTGTGTATAAATATTTTATAAAATTAACATCACAGATGCAGAGTTGCACAGGATAGTGTATTTGCAAGACTACAGATTCAGGCAGCTGATACCAGATAAAACTTATTTCTTGAGAACTTTGACAACAACGTCAGAAAACTCTAAGGTGATAAAATCTGGAGATAAGAATACAAATCAGATCTCATGAGGAGGAAGACAATTATCACAATATGTAGAACAGCACAAATATTGAAAATCAAAAAGAATTGAAATGAAATATCAGAAAATAAAGGAAAAAAAAAGCTGACGATAATTCAGAAGGAATTTCACCATGTGAAATATCAGTCTGCTAGTGTACATCATGTGGGTATCCAAGAAAACAAGACAGAAATCTTTCTTTTAGAGGCCTCCAGTGAACTGCAAGCTCAGTATGGAGCAGACTGGCAGGTGGAAGAAGAAACCAAAACATTGGTGTGTCTAATTGAGGTTTGTCGACCTTGTAAATAACATTTTAAAGCCAGGAAAATTTCTCTCTGCAAAGATATAGGGACATTACTTTCTTCTAACAGCTATCATATCTTGGTAGAACCTTGAAGTGATGTTGTGTATATATAGTAATCATATCTTTACTGCTGCACATGAAACCTTACTTAACAGCAATTAAAAAATCTCTGTTGTTGGTGAATAGTAGGAAAAAATCTTGAACTTTATGTATAGAAAGGATTTTTTCTTCTAACAAGAAATAACTGTTCTCTGCTCTTGCACTTTAAATCTAAGAAGAACTGGTTTTGCATAAAGTTAGTTCCCCAGAATTACCCTAACATACATGCAAAGAGTATGTAAAGTTTAACAAGTGAACATCTACTGTCAGTAGCAGTATTGTGTATTGCTCAACCTGATGTCATGAAGTCATGTCCTCATGATATCTTGAAGTCATGATTCTGGTGATATTAGTCATTTTAAGAACATATAATTGTGCATCTTTTTCAGATCAGCATAGAGAGCAGTGGGCCCAATATCATAAAACTGCAAATTAAATCATTGTAGTAACTTAGTATAGTAATCTATTCAGTAGAATTTCTATCAGTAAGTGCTGAAACTGAAGAAAGTTGTATGATGCTTGGAAGAGGTTATGTGAAGCTAACTGAGGAGGATCTAATTTGCAGTGCAACAGTACAGTATTGCATTACTTTTTAGTTCATACAAACTATGACAGTGTGCAGAAAAACTCTGCCATAAACCATAGCACAGTTATATCAATCTCACACAAAAGAGCTTTCTGTGTTTGTATTGAAGATGCTGTTGTATTTTTTTCTTTTTTCTTTTTCTTTTTTTCTTTTCTTTTTTTTTATACTTTTTTCCCCCCACACTGATAATCTAATAAAGTTCACTCTAAATTGCAGTCTGGCTGGATCAATTCAAAGAATCCCAATTTTCTAGCCACACATGAGTGCACAGTAGGTAGCAACACACTACATGGCAGGTAGTTCTAAGCAGACTTCCAAGGTAATTTCAGGATATACCAGATTCAGTGTCTTTCAGTTTCTTCTCACATTCTTTAGCATTTCTTGCCTGCTTCCAAACTGCCTCTTCTGCTTTGATTCTTTTGGTGGGAACAGGTGAGGATGGTGTGGAACAAAAAAAGTCTTCTGCAACTTCGATAATTTAAAAGTGGAACTATAAAGATAGTCCTTTCAAGCATATGCTGAGGAAATGGAAATATTATTTTTTCACAAAGTAAAATTTTGCATAACAAAAGATTTTTTCTGTTATGTATGCACATATTTATGGCTAACTTGACTGGGCACATTACAAAAGGTATCCAGGTAATCTTTCATTATTAAAGCAACTTGTAACATTAGATACTGTTTAAAAGAATCAAATGCTTTTTCTTGTCTTATCACAAAGGGGTATTTGAAATTGTAGTTTGGTTTTGGTTGTTTTTTTTTTGTTTTTTGTTTCATTTGAAAATGATTTTTAACCTTCTGCCCAGGAGGGAAACCAGACATCTTTCAGAAGAACAAAGGAAAATTAAATAATCTCATAATCTGTAACTATCTTACATGTAATTTTGCCCCCCCAAATATATTAAACTTTCAGATTTTTTAAAAATTCATATTTAGTTAAGAAACATTCTTTTATTCATCTGTGTCAAACCTACTTTACTACTGCAATGGCATAATTTCTCTTTAACTTTAAACCCTGCAGGTTAGAAGCTGCAATTTTGTGACCCTCTTAAAGAACAAATGTTTCACTAGGAATTTACATGTGTCTTCTGTGCTAATTTTTAGCTATTCATCACCTCTTGTGAGACAAATGAAAGCAGCTAATATTTTTCCTCCAGCAGGAGCCATCAGATTACGTGGTGTCTCATTAATAAAGGGTAGTATCTCGTCCAACTATAATATAATAAATATGTGAGTGAAACTCCAAATAAATGTAAAAACTTAATGTAGCGGGCAGGCTGGAAAAATACTAAAATCAATATTTTTTACACAAGTCTGCCTTTCTTTACACAAGAAAATATGGAAATATGGAAATATGGAAAATATACAATAGTTGCCTCAAATACCAAGAATATAAAAATAAACCAGTGACAATATGAAAAAGAAAAATAGGTTACTTAGTCCTCAGAATACAAACGTGAGGAGTTATACCTTACTAAATCCATGGGGAAAACGTTCAACTGTATCAGGCTTGTTTGGATTCATTTTTTATAAACCAATTCGACATTCAAGGAATAATTCCAGTTAAGGTATTTATGCAAATCTGAAGAAGATAGTATCCTCTAATTACAATAGGTTGTACATTCAATTACACTTACTGTGCTTTGTTTGTTTACATGTCTCACATAAAATGAAATCCATTGTATTTCTGCATAGTTTTGTCTTTTGTAATTTTTATCTTCCTTTTTTTCTGGTGTAAACTAAAGTGAAGATTTACTAGACCTTTAGTACTTTTTTCTCAGTTAACCCCATGTCGTGGTTTAACCCTGGCCAGCAACTAAGCACCACACAGCTGCTCGCTGACTCCCACATCGTGGGATGGGGGAGAGAATCGGAAGGGTGAAAGTGAGAAAACTCATGGGTTGAGATAAAGACAGGTTAATAGGGAAAGCAAAAACCACACACTCAAGCAAAGCAAAACAAGGAATTTATTCACTATTTCACATCGGCAGGCAGGTGTTCAGCCATCTCCAGGAAAGCAGGGCTCCATCATGTGTAACGGTTACTTGGGAAGACAAATGCCATCACTCTGAACGTCCCCCCATTCCTTCTTCTTCCCCCAGCTTTATATGCTGAGCATGACATCATATGGTATGGAATATCCCTTTGGCCAGTTTGGGTCAGCTGTCCCATCTGTGTCCCCTCCCAACTTCTTGTGCACCACCAGCCTACTCGCTGGTGGGGTGGAGTGAGAAGCAGAAAAGGCCTTGACTCTGTGTAAACACTGCTCAGCAGTAACGAAAACATCCCTGTGTTATCAACACTGTTCTCAGCACAAATCCAAAACATAGTCCCATGCTAGCTACTATGAAGAAAATTAACTCTATCCCAGCCAAAACCAGCACACCCCGACTTCTTCAAACATTTTTTTCCAGATTAATTAGGATCCTTTATTTATCTTAATCAGTGAACTCTGGAAATTCAGGGGAAAACATCATCTTGTACCTGTTTCTTCATGGAGGATTTCTTATATTTTAGTGGACTTTTTGAACATCTGTCAATATAACATTTTTCCATCTCTTTTAGGCTAAATGTCAAGTGCTAATTACTGAAATGAAGTATTGCAAAATGAGGAGTATTTATCATGGAGTCATGATTACTTTTGAGATGTGTAGTGAGTTTATGTCAAATATAAAAAAGCAAAGTGAACCTATTTTGGAAAAAAGAACACATATACATAGACGTATACTGAAAGACTGTCAACTTTTATACAGAATGCCTTTAAAAGGTCTGGAAGTCTTTCTGGAGTGAGTGTGGTGAGAGACTATCTATCCCAATCAAATTCCTTCTGCTTTAACTGGACAAACTGTGAGTTTCACTCTCTCCCTTTAAATGTGCTACCTATCACTATAAGGGCCTTATGAACATGTGCGTTTCCCAGACTTATTTTCAGGTGCTTCCATAAGTTGTGAAAGCATACTTCAAGATCAGGAAACAAATGTATACAAATTAAATAAGAAGCCAAAGGAAAAAAAGAAAAAGAAAGAAACATCTGCAGGGCATCAGTATGAAAAAATATTTAAGCTGCCTGTTATTAACTGCTCAACCTGTTTTATGCTGGATTTCTGCATAATTATGTTACAGAGGAGGGAGGAAAGAACAGATGTTGAATAAGGATTGAAAATAAGAAAATGAGACTGTTGGAAAAAAAAAAGTAGTTGTGGTTGCTCTCAGCTAGACATTTTTTGGCAAGACTTTTAGACAGCAATCTATTTCTCAAATTCATTGCCCATTTCTGCAAGATTAATGTAAAACAAAATGTTTCTTTTTAAGTCTGATCAGTTGAACAATTATACAGCTCCAATAATCCCCAAGTCAGTCTTTCAGAAAGCAGCTGAATGTTTCCTCAAGCAGTTTCATAAATTAGATTAAATGAATATGATATCAGGTCAGAAACCATATAAGCTCTTTCCATGGGAAGATGTTGATAGCTTATGTAATTAGTTGTTTTTTTTCATGCTTTGCAAATATCCAAATAATCCATACAAGATACATTTTTCACAATCTTTATGGAATAAATGCCACTAAACTATACTTGTGCGTTTTTCTGTCCCCTTTTCTCACACTTGTGCCACGCTTTAAAGCAAACTGAACTATCATTTTTTAAGAATGTCTCAATTTTTTTTACCACTTAGTTGATACTTTCTGGCATTGGTTTTGAATGCATTATGCAATTGCTGTCAGGATAGACCTATCTAAAAAAGGGGGTTGAAACTACATGCAGAGTTACTACACAAAATCATTTGCTTCACCACTACACTGTACAGTCCCTTTTACCCTGAGTAGATTATTTACCTGAATGGGAGTTATTCCTGAATACACTCTGCAGTGGCCCTTAACTAAAAGAATTGTGTGCTTTAATGCAACTGCTACTGCACTTTTTCAAAGATGGCTATTCACAGGGTTAAGATAAAATCAGAGACTATTTTGGGAGAGGGATTCAGATGCGAAAAGAATCCTTTACCCAAAGTTTTAATTTTCTTCTTGTTAACTAAAAATATTTTATTTTTCAAGCATTCCCGACTTTGCTTTCCTTTGCTATCCTCACCCTACATACCATCACAAGTAGACTTCAGTCTGTTGAACTGCTTCTTTCAGGTGAGCAAATACTTCATCTGCTAGCTGTCTTCTCTTGTGATCCGAAATTTACATGTGAGATTATAAAGCTGTGCGGGGTTTGTTTTTTGAAAAGTTGCAGCTTAAAAAGTCACAGCTCAGAACTCGATAGACTGTGTTATTTCTTGAAGAGCTTACAAGTAATTTAATGAAGAAACCTCATATTTGTATGCATTTTGTATTCAAAGGATTTGGACAGAAATTTCCTCTGAAAAAAATATTCAAAATTATATCACTGTCTTATTCTATTTGCTTTAGTCCTGATAGAGCTTCTAGAAGAAAATATGCCATTTGGAAGAAGTATAGATGCGAAAAAAGTGACCATGTGAACTTGTATTACTTCAGGTGTGTGGTGTGTGCATGCAGGTTTTCCAGATACATTCTTATTACAGATCCTTACTGTAATTGCAAGTGAATAGCAGTAGCTCAATGTTATAGCATGTTTAATACTGCAACTGCGCCATTACCACCAATCTCTATAGGACAGCATGGTTCATGGGTACCAGCGGGTTGATGAATCTGTCTGTGGAATCAGAACAAATCTTTCTTATGATTCATTTTTTGCCACAGATAAGCCATAAAATGAAGACAGCAGATTGATGGAGGTTTAGTTTTTCTGCTCTTGTTTTAAACAGTAGATGTAGAACAGGTTCTTCTATTTTATAGCCTGAAGCTGAACTGTTAACATAAAAGATGGATGGACTTAATACCTGAGAGCTGGGCAGAAGAATTTCTTCCCACTTTTTTTAGAGCAGATTAAACACTGCACAATACAGCTCATTCATTACTAGCTAGTGTAAATTTATTGAAAAGGCAGATTTTGCTAAAGCATGAAATACTTTGTCTTATTATTACCTGCTTTACTGTAAGACACAGATTTCAGCTGAGAATGAAAAAGTTTTTCATGTATAATCTGCCTGTCCATATTGTGAGAAATTCTATACCTGACCAAAAATATAAGGCTTGAAACATTATTTCTGCTTTTTGCCTGTGTGAGTGCATGTGACTGACTCCATGTCTCACTTGGTGTCATGCAACTGATGTCAGTATACAATTATGAAAGTATTAAATCTGTACTTCATGAGGAAAAAAAAACAGAACTCATTACAATATGCAAATTAAAATAACCAAAGGTGATAACCATTCAGGTTTTGTTCAGCTTTGGAGATTAAATCTGTGGTTTATTTTTAGTTCTGGATATCTTTATTCAATGAAAAAATAAAATTGTGGATATTTCAGAAAATCGTATGTCAACTATCAAAAGAGCATTGTATTACACTTTTTGAAGAAGGAACAACGGAAGAGAAACATGAACAGAAAAACAAGATGAGAAACAAAAGACTGAAGAATTAAAAAAGAGAAAATAAAAATAATTATTAAATAATATATTGTTTTTCACATATTTGGCAATAGTTTATATTTCATGAAAACAAACATACTTTTCAGAAGATATTTCTCATGTTGATCACTACAGATATACATATATATTTCTAAAAGGAGATCCTCTAGATGTGCATATGATAAAAAGTCCCGCTGTCTTCATTTCAGCTCACCTCCGTTTGAATAAATCCCTGGAGGTGTGGAACAACTTAAGTTAGTTCTTAAATCTGTGGACTGTAGAGTCCAGTTTTGGACATCTTTTAAAATTAATCACATTTCTTTTTCCTACAAAGCAATATAATTCTTAATTTTGGATTATGGAAGTAGTTACAGTTACGTAATTTTGCTATATATTTATGACAGAACCAATACTGGTAAAACAATCTTCAAGTAAAGATGTTGTGCTGCAATGCATTCTGGTTTAGAGCTTACTGGAAAAAAAAAACAACTTCTTTTGTGTTACATAACTTTTTTTCCAGTTTTGCTTAATACCAGTTTAAAGGAAAAAAAAAAAAAGCAAACAAAGGAAGCCACACCTAATACATCTGAGCTTAACCACAACCATTTTAATAAGCTAAAAGTTAAGCTTGAAGGGATTTGTGACTTAGTGAGGAAAAGAAACTGTTTTAGAAGGTGGACTGGGAGCTTTTTATAATCACTGATGTTATTTTTATTTTATTTTTTTTTTAATAGGATTTTGCCTTTCAGCAAAGCAGGTATATACCAGACATTCCCTCTTACTGCATGTTTGCCAACATGTATTATGTGCATACTTGTAAATTTTTATTGGGGCTTTGAATTCTTCAGAATGACCTATTGAAAGATGTTCTATCGTAAAAGATTTTTTTCCTACTTATGTAGAAAATGGCATGCTTAAGCTCACTAGGTTTAAAGTTTATTGACCTGAAAGTTTATATTCATACATTTCCCTTCCTTGTGTGAACCGATCTTGGATACTACTTAAACTGTATCCAAATGAGTGATATTTATTATGGGGTGAAGGTTTATATATAATGCATGCTGGAGAATGGTAAGTCTAAACTTGCAATTCTGATTTAGAGAAACAGTTCTCAGCAGAAGTATTTCCTCAGCTTTTGGCTTTTTTCCCCCCTTATCTTTATATTTTGATCTGATAGAAATATGTTGGTCTCTTATGGTTAATTTTGTCCTGTAATCTCTTGAAACATCTCCTTTCTTGTCCTTTGCTCCAAGTGTGAGAGTACAGAAGCTAATCTTCTCATTTTTTTAAAGTAGCAATAGGAGATCTTTTTCCTTATGGAAGGGGTAGGAATATGAGCAAGTTAACTTAAATTAGTTCTTTCTTGACTGGTGTAGGATGATATGGTTTTCATTAATCATGTGTGAGTGTGTTGTTGTATGATGTAGCACAGCTGGGCACAACAAGCTGGAGTGTGTCTTCGAAGAAATTTCAAAGCAGCTTTCTTGAAAATTTCTGTGAAAGAAACAGCACGTTTTTGTAGCAAGACTGATTAGTCAAAATAAGACTTTCCTAACACAGAAACAAAAAGAATCCAATTAGATGTCAGTTCTGCAGCTCTGTTCATAATCACTGCCAAAATTCTGTGCAAAGTGTCTCATTATAGAAGACTGTATTTAGGGTAGGGGACCAAGTATTTTCAAGTATTTCTGCCTAAAGATGGTAATCTACTTCTATATTTAGATATTTGGAGTGCAATTTTGGTCCACATTCACACACCTAATTAGCAATGGGTTTCAGATCAACTGTAAATATCTACATTAGTGTGCACATGGTGTTGACTCTCTTAAGTAGGTCTTCATGTACTATAATGGGAAGTTAGACACCTATCTGGCATATGGACACCTTCCTTGGAGGCACGCAAGTATCAGAATCTGGGGCTATGTCCCACTTACATTCCTTAGTTAGGTGTAAATGTATGTACCTGTCTGTGTGAACAGCACAAAGCAGTACTGCATGCTGAGTGGAAGTGCCTGAGTTAGTTCAGTGTCAGAATCAACCTGGACACATTAGTGAATCTTTTAATCAGGCTAATCTGCTTCTCAACAAGAAGTCATTTAAACATATTTTACATTGATTTGGCCAGAAAGTGGTATTTGAAAAACCTAACCAATAAATAGCTTATTGTAGCATTCAAGATCTCCTAGGTGCCTTCCAGATATTCAAGAAAAAAAAAAAATCCTATGTAGGGAGATCAGTCTTTCAACAACAGTTATGGAAAAAAGAATTTGGTCTGTAGATAAATTTTCAGGTTTTTCTAGAAATAACTCCATGAAATTGCAATTTGTGTCTGCCTGTTTCCCTGATTGCCCATAACTTCTGAACCAGTATCTGTCCAAGGACACAGGCCTCAAAAATAAGTTTCCACAAATTTTGTGGATATAGACAGCTGTAATAGACTATGTAAGTTCTCAATATAAGTGAAAAACTGATGTCACAAATTATTAGACACTGAAGACTCTTGACTGAAGAAAGTAATTAAAAATGCCTCAGTTACCGAGAAAGCTTCAAGCAGACTGTGCCTTCCAAGACACGTTAGTCAATAATAACACAAAAATTTGCAGAAAATAAGCTTTAATTAGTTCCATTGCTCATGGAACTATGTGTTATTATTAGCATATTATCTTTGTTGACAGTGCAACAGAAACAGGTCTAGTGAACAGAATGAAACACAGGGAGACCAACAGCCCTGTGGAGAAGCTCAAGGAGGACAAAACTGTCATGACCAGGAATATTAGTGGTACAAAGATGATGGAAGGCCAGTGAATGTGCAAAACTATTCAGAGCTTTGAAAAAGTTTGAATTTCCGTTGGTGGCAGATGGAAAGTCAGAAGATGGAATTCTCAGTGAAATGAAACTCCAAAAATCAGGGACAAGGAATCTGACTTCTGAGGCTCTTGTGAGTCTGGCAAGACATTTGATTTGCAAATATGGAAAGAATATATATGCTTTTAATGCCAGGGGGAGTTATCTTTTTCTTTCCCTTCTCATATTCTTTAAGAAGACAATTTCTATTTAGAAGAATAAATTAGAGACAACTAATAGCTCCTCAGCTTCTCCTGATCTGCTCCGAGGTCCATTTCACTGAGCGATGGATTCTGCATGCCTCTGAGAGGTCTCCGTAAGAGAAAGGGAAAATGCAAACACCACCGGCATGTTTTGAGAATGCTACAGATTTTGCTCTGTGCATGAGATAAGCAGGTGGTTCTTGATATAATTATTAATTACTCACAATTATCACCAATTGTATTCTTGGGACAGGATACACTTCTATGATAGAATAAGATTACAATATATGCCCTTTCTAATGCTTTATAGCATCTTGTTAAATTATCCTCTATTTGTGATTCTTTACCTGCTTTTACTCCAGTATCTCTAAAGCTGCTTGTTAAGAGAAAACATTTTAACAGATGTCCTTGCGCTCTGGGATGAATGCATTATGGATATAGAATTGTCTTCACACTTCTTACAATAACCTCTTTTCACCTCTTCATGCAGTGAACACCTCCAGCTTGTTGTCACTGCACTTGATTGCAGCGTAGGAGGTTTACAGGGTCAAAGCTAGTCTTGTATCTTTTGTTCTGTTATGGAAGTCTTGCGAGCTTTACTCTCATATTTTAAATTTTAACATGGCTTTTTTGTACTTTTATAATTACTTTTATAATTACTTTTATAATTTTTAATAGGGTAATTAAGTACTTTTCGTACATTTGTGTAACAATGTATGAAAATCTATGTATTGTAGACACCGTTTTGTCTCTATAATATAGATTCAACAATATCCTTGTGAACGTTTATATTTATGTATGTATATGGAGGTGATCTCTGACAAAGTGTCAGTGCGATATGATAAATTGCTTTTGTCGTGTAACTTTGCCAGACTCACCCACCTCCAATCCACTAGTCTCTTTTGTCAGGATTGGTTCTACAATTCCAAACCTATATGTACGTCAAAGAGATGCAATTAAAAAATAAAAATAAATTGTCAGATAATTACCTTGCAAAATTTTTGGCAAGGTTGAATTTTCACGATGAAATGTCTGCACTGATAGCAGCTTTTCTGTCACTATTATATACCCTAGTTCAGGAAGATGATTCATTCATGTTTGATTTTAATCATGTGTGGTCCCACTGAAAATGAAGGAAATTGTATATTCTTTCTGAAAGCCTATAAAAAGTGAAAGATTAAAATATATACTGTAAAGAGTTGAACAACAAATTTGATAGAACTTAACCTAGTGAGCACCTAGCACACCTGAAAACATTGAAAGAAGACACAGAATAAATAAGATATTTTAAAATCATTTTGTCTTTTTCCTGTTCCAAACACTTGACATTTCCCATAATTTTGGTGGTTAGAGAGAGGCTTTAGACAGGCAAAAGAAATCTTAAATTTGGGTGTGTTTTAGCACCCAGGCTATTACTACATTTTAAGATAATCACATGGCATGAGTTAAGGATTTTATCTATATTACAGATCTGTTCTCGGGAGGCTTTACATTCCCCACTGCAGCCTTTGATAATTCAATTAGTCTCTCAAAAAGTTGGGAGTAGCTGATAAATTCACTTTAATGTTAAATCAAGTACCCCAGCAGGTTTCTCTTAATATGATTGCTTCTGAGGGAGCTTAGCTCTAGAGGTGATACCTCCCAAACGCAACTTTCTGCAAGGAATATGTGGGCCTTTGGAGCAGATTAAAAGAACTGTCTGTACCAACATAGCTTCTCACCATTAATAAAGTTACTTCAGATCATAACAGCGATCTCATTCACTCAGATGGCTGTCCATCTAGTTTAATTTATTTTAATTGGCAGCCTTAGGTCCCTCCATGGAACAGATTCCATGAATATGATGAATGATCCCAAGAACAGAGAATGTCATTAAACAAGCTGAATTTAACCCTTCCCTTTAAATGTTGTCTTTTGGGATTCCCAAATCCTATTGGCAGACACTGATTGCTGAATAATAAGTAGGAGGGGATTAGCTAGATCTGCATTGACTGTGTCTTTGGAGAATGCTAACAATAATGCCAGTTCTGTTTGTCTACCTCTAGGAAATGAACAAAGAATATGTTAGACACAAAAGATGAACAACAGGATTAAATGTGGTAAATAGGTGCATGTCCCTGCAGAAATCAGATAGCAAAGCAGAAAGAAAAATCTTAACAAGAAAATGCTGCTTACTACTTACAAACAGCTGGACTTAATAGGCAGATAGTCATTGACCTTCTGTACAGGATTACAGTTTTGCTAGAAGGAAGACTTGAATTTTAGATGTATTCATCCATGTCATCAAAGATACATGTTGTCGTCATAGTTAGATTAGGCTAAATGTGACACTGAAAACTTACAGAAAATGCTGTATTTTCCTCTCCAAAGGTAGAAAATAAAAAGTGACGAAATATACATATCCCTCTCTGTGTGAAATGCTTTATTATGTATTTTTACTCCACTTTGATTTCCTGTTTGAAATTAAATAGGCAATTATATTCAAGGATAACATTTGCTGATTGTTTTATAAAACAGATTCTCACAATAAGCAAAATAAATATATTAATTTAGATATAATTTTTTTCAAAGAAAGATTGCAAACAAATTAATTTCTAATGAATTAATCCTATGAAACCTTAGGGAAGACTTTTTAGGTAAACATTTAGATTTAATATATGTTTTCTTCTCTTTTGTTTTTTGACTTGAAAATAAGTTTTACATAATGACTTCTTTTTATTCAGTGGCTAACCTATTAAAGAATTGTCCTTTATTTTCCCGTGTTAGTTTTATATTTTTTCATATAAATTTTTATTATCATTATTTTCTTTTGAATAGACCTTAAAGAGTTTCTACCGAAAAAAACATGCTCTAAAACATGCTCCAAGATATGTTGTATCCCAATATATGCTGTGAATATTAGCCTTACTACTCTGTCCAGTATGGGTCTGAAATACTTCTTGAAGTTATGCAGGTGCAATGAAATGTGGATGAAAATATTGAAGGCCGTTTGTAACATCAAGCTGCAATTGAATTTATCTGTATATCATGTAGACCAGTAGGCTGTAGTGGCTAAATATATCTGTGGTAATATATCACAGGAACATTTGATAATGCAGGTGCACTCTACAGGATTACCGTCATCGGTTTTCCCCTTGTTTATGTTTAAAGAAAAATTAACTGCTAAATAAGTATGTCAGATTTTCAGAGGACTGTGGCTGATGTTTTATGAACAAAGTTGTTGACAGTTGTTTATCATCCCAGTCTGACTCTCTGAGAAATACCGATTCAACATTATTTAATCAAAAAGCACATGCCAAATTTAAACTGAGAATTTATTTAAAGAAAGAATATTTGGGTTGATGTTGAAAGCCACAGACTTAATGAATGGAAGAGCTCAGTCCTACTCAACCTTTTAAATAAGAATTTTGAGATCAGAATTTTTTCTGAGAATGGACTCAGTGACTGGTGGGAATTCCAGGTATGCTGCTCTATATCAATAAATTTTATTTTGTCCTTGGAAAGGAGAGAAATGACATACTATGATTTACTTTTGGGCATCTCTGGTGACTTAAAGTCTGACTCCAAAATCCAAGGCTAGCAATTCTGTACTCTCAGGACAGGCAGGTAGGCATGAAAAATCTGGTACATAAACATGGGCTATGATTCATGAAGCTTCCTTCCTTTTATTTTCCTAGTTAAGCAAAAGCTAAACGTATGCTTTGGTAATATTTGCAGAAGACCTGTAGGTTTGAACTGTAGATGAAAGGGAAAGTTGGAATTTAGAATCTTTGCAAAGTATCCAGTACTCTGCAGTGTTTAGGATTCAGCTAGATCTGTGAGCCAACAGAGCCTGGGCTGCAAAAACAAGCTACGGCTGGACAAAAGAGTTGGCAAGAAGGACGTTGCTCTCATCTGCCTCTGACTTTAAATTCCAGCAGGAGCTAGGATGATGTTCTGGTCATACCTAAGGTGCCAACATGCTCTTTAGACAAAGTATAGTTGATCAGCCAATCTGGATTTCTCTTGCTAAATCTCTGGAAATAAAATAAAATAAAATAATATAAAATAAAATAAAATGGCCACTTCACACCATGTCAAACACCTTGCTTGTGTAAATATGGCAGCACCTATACATCAGCAAAGCCACTCCCTGCTACAGTTCTGACAAAAACTTATTTGGAGCCAGAGCTGCAGCTACAAGAAGGGAGTGGATCAGCTACAATTTGCCTCAATGAAGAGCAGCAGATCCCAATGTGTTCCTTCAGGTATTCAAAATGCAGCACTTTGGCACAAATTTTAATTGTGTAAAAAATGTAGTAGCTTGATATAAGCATGGTAGCACAGTATTAAGGGAGAAGGAAAGTTGCTTTACTTTTGCAAGAAAATAGCTCAGTGGAAAAATACCAGGTATCTTGATCTGACTAGATACTGAATGAATATTCTGTGGAAATCCCAGAAGTTATATATGCATGTCATCAGTATGTTATTAGTTTGCAAGGGGACAATTTTCCTACCAGTGGGAGGACAATGTGCATTAGAGGCACATCTTGGAAAAGGGGATGCATGATGCTGAGTTACACACCTAAATCTCACCTACATTAAATTAGGGAATATTGGACCCTTACACTCAGACAATTTTTTGAGTGCTGAAAAGCCTAAGACAGCTGATAGGAAAAGCCAGACCGATGGGTATGTATCCCTAACACAGAGGTAGATAACTTCAGGACATCAACTCCATGCACATTCGGTGAAGGTAGGTAGGCCTATCTGGGAAGTGGTTTAGATCTGGAGCCTATCACCGACATTCTGAATGGCTCTTTGAATCCATCCTTCTCCATTGCCTCTAGAGACAGCATAAAAATTCTAACCTCATTTTAATTGTCAGAAATTAGATTATGTGGCTATCTCTGTTTCTTGAATGAAATTATTCTCTCTCTCATAGCTGCTGTTAGGCGTCTGATGAAACTAATATTCAGCATCTGTGTCTACTTCCTGTGGGGTTTTTTTTTCAGTCTTTTGATTGACAAGAACTCTACCTTAAATAGCAGACTAGATGGAAGCTCTCTCTGGTTTGCTTCCCTGTTGAATGATAATAAAGCTTAAACAGGAGGGGTGAAAAAACTATGGCCTGTCTTCCTGCTCACTAGGATCTAATGCACATGGTGAGAGGAAATCGGGCTCTTCAGAAGACCTCAGCTGGTAAGCATACCTTTCCCCTGAATCCTAAATAGACTTAGGCAGGTACAGTTGCCTTAGGAAAGACTATGCTTTATAGTCTTGCTCGAAGAAATAAATCTTAGTAAAAGAAGCACCTTGAGCATATTTCATTTTTGCTATCATGAATGAAGTCACATGTCAAATTACTGGCATTTTTTTTATCTTACTTTACAGGAAGAACTCATTTCTGTGTGTTTTCCCAATTAGAAGCCTTTTTTTTTACTTTGCTGGGAGGTTTTGAGATGAACATTGACATGAAGGTTAAAATAACTTCAAAAGGCCTTCAATTTAGTATTAGTTCTACACAGCTACCTCCATCTTTTAGAGTATTACTGTTCTGCATGGTATGCCTAACCAAAGAACAAGATTTGCCATGCTCTTTGATCTTTTAAAAATATATTGAAATCTGAAATCAAGTGCTTTGCCTGAGTCTTGACTTTGCTGGCAACAGTGAGCTGAATAATGTACTAACATGTAGAGTCCCCCTAATATCACCTACAAAAAAGAAATGACATCTTCAGAATAGGTCCAGCTATGTCTGGCAAATAATTAAATGCTCTGAAGTCTGATGTGGATAAAAAAGGGAGGATCAACCAGCAAGAAAGGGAAAAAAAAAAAAAGGAGAATAAATGGAAAAAGGAATTCCAGCTAAAACAAACCCACTTGATTAAGAGGCTATACAAAGTGCCAAATGTCACGCTAAGAAAAGAGCGTAATCTCTATTTAAAGTTATTCAGAGGGCAAAGCTAAAACATTTTGCTGATAGCCATAGTGCAGAGCTCTTTGCATACCTTACCAATAATGCAAAAATAATTCTACAAAAATCACATATATCCTTTCATTTATTTCTTTTGCATTAACCATCTAGGTTAGAGGTTTTTTACATAGTAATACTAGGGACAATTAAGTCTGTTTAACACAAAGACAGATGCCAGATGTATGCATGTAACAGTTACAGAGGAAGCATATGCATAGTATCAACTCTACAAATAGTCGGGCTCCCTAGGCACTCGACAGTTTTGAAGCTAAGGGAGGGAATGTTTTTATGTTATAACATTTTCCCTTGGTGGTAGCAAATTAGCTGCCTTGTATCCATCTTCAGCTGTAACTGCAGAGAGTCACTTGAGAGTTTACAAATAAGTTTAGAGCTCTGCTAAACTGTTTCTTAGATACCTGAGAAGTGGGATACATACCATGCGTATGCTGTAACAGGTGGACTTAAAAAAAAAAGTTAGATTTTTGTTTCCTGTAAGACAATTTTTTCTTATCATAATTCCTTGCAGAATTTGTTCAAGGTCAGACTGAGCCTTGCTTTCAGATATGGTGCTTCACACACAATTTTTGTCTCCTTGGGAATTAAAGCAATTCTTTTTCTTAAAGAAAAACAAAGCAAAGCTACGTTTTTATTAGGAAACCCAGAGGCTGTTTTTGAAAAACCATGCAGTAGATATTTGGGCTCAGTTTTCTCTGCTTCCCATTATCTGTGATACTAAGAATTCAAGCCAATAATAACTGTACAGGTCTCTTGCCCTTTTCTTTCCAATAAAACAAAAAGGCTGGGAGGAGGGGAACCCATTAAAATCAAGTCATGGTGGAAAGCATACATGAAACTCTAAATCAAGTAAATTTTATAGTGATAAGTTCTAGTAAATGAAAAGGTCTCTTTAAATACCCCAAGAAAGTTGATCATGATGCATGTCTAGAATAGGTTTTATTGCATTTTATAGCATATCTGCCCCATTTCTAGGGATATAGTATGTTCATCACCTCTACAGAGTAAAGAGTTTCTTAAAGAAAGTCAATAGATTGACAATGACTGACATATTCTGAATCCTTCAGCAGCTTTAAAGGTAGCAGCTGCATCTTTTACTTGTTTTGCCAGGACAGTGTTCAACTTATCTAATGCCTTACTCTTGGATTTCCTTTGTAGGGTGTTCAGATAAGTAAGCTGAGGGCACAGCTAAGAGAAACTACCCTGACTTCATCTTACTTGGCAGTGATGTTTGCAACTGGCTTTTAAGTCTATCTCCAGGACTAAAATACACATTTTATTAAGAACATGGCTCAGATGAGGGGTTGCTACAGACCAGAGAAATAGCTTCTAACAGTTAACAGGCTTAAAAAGTGAAGATATTAGTGAAAACAATGAACACATAATGGCAACATTTTTAGAAATATTTCCCAAATTACCGATTTTTCTTAAAGATATGTTTTGTCACATCACAGTACTCTGACATCAATACAAAAGTTGAAGCTATAACAAATGCAAAGATGACAAGTAAAAAGGTGACTCTCGGTTGAGCAGCTCAGCTGCTGCAAATACAGGTAACTAGCAGGAGAGATTTTCTGTATTAGTGTTGTTAATATCTATAATCTCCTCGATCCTTGAAATACAAGAAAGTGATCTGGAACTTAAGGTTCTTGATGAAGGATCTGGGGAAAAGAAGATTTGAGTATTCTGAAGTCATCTTCAGTAAGTGTCTTGCAGAAATTCATTTACAGTTCATGGAAAACCTGAAAATATGGTACTGACTTTATTTACAAGTACAATTCTTTTTGCCAAACTAGTTATATTTAGAGAGTCAGATTTGAAAAAGGCATCCTTAATTATTCTTTCTGATTGATCTAATTGGAGCACTCTCCAGGCAGAAAGCTAAGTAGGATAGCATTATGAAACTCAAATTCCTGAGAGAATGGGGGTGCTTCATAAATTGGCATAAGAGTAATCCCATTCTGCAAATCTCTTTTGAAGGTGGTAATAAAACACAACACCAGCAATCTGCTAAACAATAGTCTAGGGCACCATCTAATCAAACAATAATGAATATGTTACTTATCATAGCATAGGGGAGGCTCTATATGACACTCTTAAATAATTTTTTTTTTTCCTAAGAAGAGATTTCTGTGTCTGTATGTCCAAGTGAGAGTTCCTTAAGATGCCTGGACAACTTCAGTTTTTTTTTGAGAGCAACATCATGAAAAACATTCTTCCTCCTGTTCTGTCAGATGCATTGTACCTCCCATGAAGTCCAAAGTATATGACCCGTATAAGACATCAACCTTTTGAAGCAGAGAATGATACCCAGTGGGCTTTTCCATCTATCAGTATAAACCAGACATGGTCTGTAAAGGAGATTTTTAATGTAAAGCCAGGCATGCTGGCAGGAATGTGAAGGAAACGACTCTATTTCACCAAAGTAGCCAGATTTTGATTGGTTCAGCATCCATATAGCCTTTAGTAATTTTTGTGAGACTTTGTAAAGGAAAACAGTTAGTATTTGAAAAGCTTTACTGCCTTGACTCTGTTTTGGACAAAATCATGCTCCTACACAGAACCTGACAGACTTCCATTCAAGAGAATCTACCTATAGTCAGGATGCAAACAGAGCTATCAAAAGGACGTAGAAACAGATTTCTTCAGAAGCCTGTCATGTCTCTCTCCTCAGTGGCACCCTCATCAGTCAATGTCTGTAAACAAGTTGTCATATCTAAATTTGAGACAAGCTTACAAAGCAAAAAGCTTCGTGCCTTCTAATTAAAGATTTGTATACTGAGATAATTGGCAACCGGTGAGGAAGTATCAGTGGTGTAATATATAGCTAATAGTTGGTGGCTTGACGGTGTGACAGATGGGGATAGCTTCTTTAAATTATGGAGCTTTTATATTGGTATTTTCAGGAAATGTCAACAGCATGATTATATTTTCATTAATGTTGTCTTTCCCATTCATTGTTTTTGGTAGTCATTATCACTTGTTACCTCTTGTCTCTAACTGTACAATCTACTGATAATTGTATAGGATGCCTCACAATGGACCTGGTTAATGACTAAATTCCTAAACATTGCCACAGTACAATATACAGTGTTAGTATTTACTAAATATTACAAATTAGATATGGAAATTATTGATATTATAATTATGACTATCACAATAAAGTTAGTAAAAAAGAATGCGAATATCACACAAATTCTGCAAGTGATTACACAAATTCAGTTAAGTTTTGGATTTAAGAGTCATTGTATTTTTAGGTGCCAGCATTGAAAAAATCCCACTGTAAAATCTGTGGAACTGCCTTGATCAAGGGTAGGAAAATGTGTTATATTAAAAATGTTTTTTCTAATAGATCCACAAACCTCTTCTTTTCTAATAATTACTGCAGTTTTGTTTCTCTTCTTTTCTAGGAAACAGCTTTTGGGCTCTACAACAAAGATTTATTGTTTAAGACTATGAATTTGTCAGATTACTAATGTTTCCCTGTAGCTTCTCAGCTAAGTGCAGGGCTGGCATAGCTAGCCCTTGTACTTTTCCTCCCTGCAGCCCTGGGCTAGGAAGAGTTTTGTATGGTGGGATGGGGAAGAGGCCAAAATATCCTTTCATGAGTGTCATATGGTCTTTTTACTGCATATTAGAGTAGGTGCCAGTCTGACTTACAGGCAAACGTTGGAAACCAAAACTGGGTGTCCATTCTCAGCCTTCCTTTCTCTTATTATAGGAAGAAATGAGACACCCTTTTTACTAGTCAGACATTTTCAGTTCACTGCCAACTATAAACTTCTGTGTTTGTACCTTTGAGAAGCATAGTAAAAAATTTCAAGGGCCATGAGCTGTGCCTGGGCCACAGATAGAAATTGTTTTTCTGCTGTGGAAGTTTTGATGTTGTTGTGAATTTTGGAAGCAGAGCCTATCCCTGTCTGTGACTCACAGGTCTGATTTGCCTCCAGAACAGCAAGGCAGAGGCCAAAGACCCATTGTTGGGATCTGTGGACCAGCCCGCTGTGAGGATGGAAAATTTTCAGGTAACAGAAATGTTTTCTTGCTCTTACACTGTCTTTAAATAAAAATATATGATTGCCATTAAATTGTAAGCATGAATTTAAAGCATACTTCCATAAGAAAAATGTTAAATGTTCTGTAGTGCTCCATGTAATCCTGAAATATTCCTCTAATATTTATGGTTTGGGACAAATGTGAACTAGAAATAAATCCATAGGCCCACTATCTTTGTATAGCTTTTGAATTGTTTTATGCCATGTCAATATAAAAAATATATTCTCTTTTTCCTGTGTCCAGAAAGCAAACAAACAAACAAACAAAAAAAACCCAAACAAAAATCCAACAACCAACAATAGGGAAACTGTGTTGGTCTGTTATAGACCTCAGAAGCTTGTAGTTATAATATCAGGAAAAGACCAGGAGATCCAAGAGGTTTAAAAAAGTGGCAGTCCATTCTCATTTTACTGCCAGTCACTTTGCTAATCTGAGCTACATAATTGCTTTGCCTAACTGAAAGGAGCCTTTAAACAGACAAGCCAATATAAATACTCAGATTGGAGACAGCTCTGTTTAATAACAGCAAGCATGTGTATAAAAGTATTTGTTTACCTCTGCTCATTTATGTCAAAATCAATTGTAATTAAACAGGAACCCAACCACAGAAGTAGTACTTTAGCTGATTGTTCTCATCAGAAGTGTCATATAGCCCCAGTGTTTACGACATGTCAAAGCAGCCCATTATTTTTCTCCTGTAATAAATACCTACTTATAGTCTTTTCAGTTCTTTAGTAAAGGCAATTGCCTGTCTCAAAGAAGTAAGACACATTTTCATATAAATTCTGGGAGGTTTTCTGGTCATATTACAGGAATTACTGAAGTTCTGAAAGGCAGAGTTATTTATATTCTCTATTAGACATTGGATGCCATTTATTGTCAATCTTTACACATATGTACAGAAACTATGGATCTTTCATATCTATTCAAGGTATTAAAATATATAAAACATACTTTATTTTATTAGTCTAAAGCAAGTACTGGTGGGTTTTTTTTTTACGCAGTGTGTTTCTGGTTAGACCAGAGAAATGTAAGCTACAGAGGATTTTACACGTTGTTTCATAATTGAGTGAATTCTAAATGGAAATACTTTCAATAATGAATACAAATTCACAACATCAAGGGTGAAATGAATCTACCTCGTAAGGAAGTCAGTGTGAACTCCATGCATGCATTCAAAGGCAGATCTTTCCCTTTGTAATGTGAAACAAGGGTCAGAAAACCTGTGCATTACTGTTCAGTCTGTAATGCAATGAAGAATAGAGCATTTCAAGAGTGAAGGTAGATCGTATCAGCAGTGTGAAACTGCATGCTTCAGAAAGAAGACAACATACATTTTAGAATGTATTTTTCATTTGGAGCTGTTAGTTGATAGTTATTCCAGTCAACTGAGTCAGCCAGTGAGCCATCCCTGACAATTAATGATTATTTTTGCACTTCCATATTTATAGAAAAGAAGAAAATAAAAAAGGTCAATTAGAAGGAGGTGTTCATGCCATAGTAAAAGCTACGAATCACCTGTTGAAAGAGGAAAAAAGAGTAAATAAGTAAGATATCTGAAAGATAGCCTAGCATTTCCTCAGACAATAACAAGTAACAAAAGCTACTGACATCTTAAAATATTCAGTGTTATTCACATACTTATCTAGCCATATTCTTATTTAGCCTTGATTAATGAACATATGGTAATACAAAGCTACTTTTTTTTTTATATTTTGTGAGTAAAAAGTTCTTAGAAAAGAATGCACTTGAAGGACCATTTACCAGGTCAAATCTTAGAAATTGTAATGATCCGAACTCTGCCTACCTTGTTCAAGTTCAAATACAATTTGATAACATCATTTATAGGTTTTGGGAGAAATATGATTGTCTAGGTCTAGGTCTAAGTATATGTCCAGGCTTGTGTATAGGGGAAATCATATTTTAAATATATGTGTATATACATATATTTACATACATATATACATATATATAAAACCATATATGTATATGTGCATATACATATATTTAAAGTCTGATTTCCCCTATACATGAGCCTGGACATTTACTATTACATTATATGGAGTACTTCGATACAGAGTGAATAGTGTTCTTCATTTTATAAACATATTACATGAAATATTTCTTGAAAATGTTTGTGTGTTGATGTTTTAGGTACATAGATCGTTTACTTTTCATTTGCTTTTCTGCTTTGTGTGTGTATGTGTAATTTAAATAATTAGGGTCCAATTAAATTAGAAAAAATAATGTATTTATTAACTTGGTTTGGCTACATTGAGTCACTGTTTAAAAAAAATAATTCTTAAGTTTCTTCTTTGTTATCATTATGCAAATTTCATATAATTAGTGAGTCAAACTAAGATACCGTATTTTTAGCCATAGAAAAGAGCCAACTATCTAAAGCATTAATTAATTAACTTTATAGTGCAATATGTTTAGGGTGAAATCAGTACCCATATTTAATTCTGTTCACAATATTTATGAGGAAAACACAGGAAATTAAAGATAGTGCAATAAAAGTATCTTTTGCTTTAAGTTTGCTACAGAAGGCAGATGTTAAATATAGCTTCTCTGGTGATATAGAATAAAATATGTAAGATATGTCTTATGGTGCACCAAAATACATACCTTGCATTGCATTTTATGTGTTGCCAACATAACTTTCATCCTACACCATCTTAAATTTCTATCCAGTATACATCATCTGTCTAGGTGACTGTTGTTTCCAGATAGCTTGTTTCCTTTTCTTTCTACGGCTGATAATTTAGCAGTTCTATTTTAGTGTATGTTCTCCCCTAAGTGCATTAAGCACTTCTGACTGTTTACCCTTAGAGCTCCAGAGAATTAGGAAAACCTCTAGGCTGCTTCTGTTTATTGTACACACTTGCACTGTTAGGGGTTTATTTTCAACAGGAGGGAGACAAGCATAGAGATAAAGACCGATGGTGCATATCACTCTACCACCACGTCTTGCTGTACAGCAGTGTATGACCTATTTTACATATATATATTTATATATTTACCTTTAAATTGATTCTGTTTTCTCATATATACTAATTTGGCCCTTGGTGGTGATAGTTCACTCTGTGTTTATAGTTTCTGCTGCTAGTACAAAAGTGCCTGTTCGATTTTCTTCACTGTCTGCTAGCTGTAGCAGTCAAAATTATAGGCTAATGGTGAGACGAGCAGCTTATAATGTATGATAATCAATACTCAAAATCCATTTCCTATGATGTGACATAAAAAAGTGAAGTGAAAAGACACAGATTTTCAAGACCAGAGCACCAAAGCTCAGGCAATGCAGGTGGTTTTCACTTCAAGGTCATTCAGTATTTGTTTCTTCTTCTTTTTTGGCTTCATATTTAATTCAGTCACTGTTAGGATGCCCAGGGAGCAGAAATGGAAAGTTAGTCGATACTGTAAATATGAATGCAAGTATAAAAACTGCTTTAGTAAATGCAGGAAATGAGAAGGGGAAAGAAGATATAGCATGCAATATATATAACATATATATGCTATATGATATATCTCTCTCTTAGAGATTGCCAGCAAACTTTGTATTTTTATTGGCAGTAATGAATAATGTAAATACTGTGTAAGAGTTATCATCATACCCAGTGTATATGTATGCACATGCACAAGAGCTAAGAATTTAAAATCTTAGAACATAACTTGGTTATAACAAAATTAACCTAATCAGTCTTGAAAATCTCAAAGCATAGTTTTTGGCACAGTACTGAATACCTAGTGTAGTTAACTTATTTCCAGTGGCTGAGAACTTCTCTGATTTTTACCTTTCATCTAAAGTTTGTTCATTTCAATCTCAGTTCAGGGAATATTTTTTTTTTTTTTTAAACAAATACAGTTCAGTCAAGTTTTAGAATAAAAGACAGTGTCGAAATAGAATTTTCCAGTTGTATATTTCATATGCATATATATATGTTGTCAATGTAGATAGCAGAGAATTGTATATAAATATATGAACATTTATTTAATGTATTTTAAGATAATATGACACAGAACTACTACCTGAAAGGCAGGAAGACTTTCCCTTCCACAGATGGTCTTTTTTGGTTTAATGAAATTGGCTGTAATGTATTGAAATCTTACCAATTGTGTTCACTGATGGTCTCCCAGTCTGCTGTGAGCTCTTGACACATTAAATATGGTTATAAAGTTTTACAGGAAGTTCTACTTTTTTTTCTGTGAGAAAGGAAGGAGCAAAAAGGAGTCCTACTTTGATGGAATAATTGAAAAGAGAGAGAGCAGCAGAGAGAAGTGTTGGTCCATTGATTGTGCAGCTCTGAGCATTTTATGGTAGTTAACATGCAGCATATATTTATTTTCATCTTTTGTTAAAAAGGGAAAAAATTATTTACAAAAATTTATACAAAAGATAGTTAAGTTTACAAAATAAAAGTTAGTTGGAAAACTGATTTATTGCTTAGGGAAACCTTTAAAAATGCCAGAAAACGTTTACTCAGCATTGTCATGAATTCCATATAAGAGAAACATAACTTTAGATATGGTTAGAGAAAATCCTAAAGAAAACACCTATTCTTTCTCCTTACCATATAGGTTCACTTTTAAAGCTAGAGGCTGAGCTTGCCGCAAATCTACTCTGTAGGATTAGGAGGAAGAGAAAAAGAACAAATTAGTTAATAGTAAGCATTTGCAAAATCTAAAGTTCTAGAATTAACATTGAAAGGGTTAGGCTTGGGGCATTTTTTGTTTGTTTATTTCTGTCGGATTTCTGTGATAAAACATAATCAAACCTGGCTAGTATTAACTATTGCCCATCCTATGCTAAAGCTTGGTACCTTCCTCTCCAATGCTCTTGCTCCATGTCCCTTTTAAAATATATTGATTTGGTTTGTTTTGAGGAGTTTTATGTTTTCCTTTTGAGAGAGAGAGAGAGAGAGAGAGAGAGTAGCAGTTTCACTTGGCTGTTTTAAGCAGCAGCTCTTTGATGCTGTAGAAGCTCTGGAAAACGAGATACAGAGAACCTTAGTGGAGGTGAACTAATGGGTGGAATGAGGTGTATAGCAATGTCCTTTATTTGTATGGCTCCCTTTTCATTAAGCAATTGTCACCACATATGGTTGTGCATACTGATGCCATCTCATTTAAGTGAAGTAAAATCAAACACCACAAACTTAAATCGCTTCCTTAAACTCTTCTCAGTTCTGTCACGGTGTTACAGTCCCAGGTTTGGGGTTGTCTTTTACTCTTGCTTTTCATCATGATAATTCTAATTATTATTGTACACTAAAATCAGTGTGCAGCTTACTTTTCCTTGGAGGTCATAGAATCATAGAATGGTTTGGGTTGGAAGGGACCCTGAAAGATCATCTACTCCAACTGCCCTGCCATGGGCAGGAATATCTTTCACTAGATCCGGTTGCTCAAAGCCCTGTCCAACCTGGTTTTGAAATCTTCCAAGGATGGGACATCCACAACAGGTTCTCTGGGGAACCTGTTCCAGTGTCTCACCACCCTCACATTAGAGTTTCTTCCTCATGTACAATCTAAATCTACCCTCTTTCAGTTTATGCAGCCCAGGATACAATTGGCTTTCTGGGCTGCAAGCACACATTGCCAGCTCACAACCAATTTTTCATCCACCAGTATCCCCAAGTCCTTCTCCACAGTGTTGCTTTCAATCCATCCATCCCCCAGCCTGTATTAATACTGGTGATTTCCCCGACCCAGGTGCAGGACCTTGCACTTGGTCTTGTTGAACTTCATGAGGTTCACATGAGCTCACTCCTTAAGCCTGTCAAGGCCTCTCTGGATGGCATCTCTTTCCTCTAGCGAATCAACTGCACCACTCAGCTTGGTGTCATCTGCAAATTTACTGAGGGTGCACTCAATCCCACTGTCTATGTCATTGATGCAGATATTAAATAATGTTGGTCCCAGTGTGGACCCTTGAGGGACACTACTTGTTACTGGTTTCCACTTGGACACTAAGCCGTTGATTGCAACTCTTTGCATGTGGCCAGCCAGCCAGTTCCTTATCCATCTAGCAGTCTATCTATCAAACCCATATCTCTCCAATTTAGCAGCAAGAATATTGTGGGGGACTGTATCAAAGGCCTTACAGAAGTCCAGGTAGATGACATCCATAGCTCTTCCCTTGTCCAGTGATGCAGTCACTCCATTGTAGAAGGCCATTAGATTAGTCAGGCACAATCTGCCCTTGCTGAAGCCACGGTGTCTGTTTCTAATCACCTCCTTGTCTTCCATATGTTTTGATATATCTTCCAGGAAGATCTGTTCCATGATCTTACCTGGCACAGACGTGAGGCTGACTCACCTCTATGAATTTTATATTTAAAGCCTTTCTGTTACATTCTTTTCCTCGAAAATCACTCTCTGTTCTCCTCTCCCTGTACCTCATTCTCTCTTGATTTTGATATTTTTTTAGGGCTTACATCAGTCTTAGATTTTAAACTCTTCAAGGAAGGAGAACATATACAGAATGACGCTTTTGCACAGAACTGTACCATTAACAAATATCAGTTCTGAGTAAATTATCTCACCCCGATTTAACTGATCATTGTGACATAACACAATTTTATTTAAATTAAAGTCACTTTTATTCATGTCTTTTTAGAAATGTGAAGAGTCAAAGCTGTTTACACTATTGAATTCTCATAGATCACCTTCTGTCTCAGGTTTCTGCAGTGCAACTGTCCATGAATCTGGTGGTGATATTATAAGATTACTAAGAATCTATTTTCTAATTTAGAAAGATGACCATCACTTAAATTTTCCCTATCTTTGGGTAAACAAGTTTGTTCTGCTTTTCTGAAGACCTGTTGTGCATGTCTCTGTGTGTCTGTTTCATCCTTACATTTAAAGGTATATTCATAGTTTTTTGTCTAACTGAAATTCAAGGCATTTTGTAAATACTAAATTCCTCAAATAAAATGAATATTTGAACCCATCTGCCCATTTTCCGGAAGAAAATGCTTAATAGCTAAAGACCAATGTATAGCTGATCGAAACCTAGAATAATCCTAAAAGGTTTTATTCTATTAGTAGTGACTAGAGAGTACTGAGAAGAAGAAGAAAAAGAAAGCAACTTGGATCAGAGTTGTGTTTTTCTAAAATTTTTCCTTATCCCTGACATTGGATTAGAGTCATGTGTACAATTACAAAATGATAAATGGTGGCCCAAACATATTCTATTAGTATAAAATGACAGACAAGCTAAGGTTTTTAAAGCAGGAAGTTTTCTTTATGTTTTTGAATTGTAGAACAGGAAGTATCAAAATTTATGTTCTAAAAATGTAGTGAATAAAAAAATCTGATTTAACTATATTCTTTGAAAGAAATAAGAATATAGAAATCCTATCTGAAAACATTATCAGTTCAAATAGTGTGTCATGGTTTGTCATTCTTCCAAATTGTATGTATTGAGCAAATCCTTTTTCACTTACTTGTACCAAAACAAAAAAGGGGAAAACTGATTACATGATCCATACTCATGTCTAATAAAATTGCAATATGCACTTTTTGACAAGCTTATATTTAATGCATACTGATGGAAAATTCTAGTTCTCGGTTCTCAGCAGAAAAAAAAATAAGCTTTTTAAGAAAACCTTTTTATTTTGTGACTGTCACACAACATAACAATTATAAATGAAATGGAGGTGACAAAAATGAAAAACCAGCTGGCTGATTTTTATGAAGTGTTTGTATTTCCAGAAAAGCAGTCATTTCTCAGTTATTTGATTTGAAAAAAAAATCCTGATAATGCCTTTTGAATTCCTTAAGTACTGTTCACTCTTTTCTAGGATGAGTTTTACAGAACAAAGACTAACAGATTTCTACAGCAGATTAGTTTACAGATGAAGCTCAATTCCACTGAGAATGATTCTCTAATGACCCTTTTATACTTCCATTGGGCTGTGTGAATGCTTTAATATGTAGAGAACAGAGCTAAATAAATCTATTGTCTCAACTAACAGGTTTATGCAATCCTTCTGAAATATTTTAATTATAACTTCTTCTTTTTCTCCATAATTAAGAAACCAGGTGTCATGTAAGCCCATCATGTGTTGATCATAACCTATCCATTAGTTTAAAGAAATCCACTTATAATTAGAGTTTTTTCTCTTTCTCCTTTGTTTTACAGAGCAAGAAGAATGTGTTAACTGCACAGATGAATGCAGAGTGCTTGGTCATTCTGACAGGTGTTGGATGCCACAGTTCCCTGCAGACAGTCAGGCTGAGAATGCAGATTATCGCACAAATCTCTTTGTACCCACAGTTGAAGCTAATGTTGAGACTGAGACATACGAAACTGTGAATCCCACTGGGAAAAAGACTTTTTGTACATTTGGGAAAGACAAGAGAGAGCACACTATTCTCATTGCCAATGTTAAACCTTACTTAAAAGCCAAACGTGCCCTGAGTCCTCTGCTTCAGGAGGTTCCCTCAGCATCGAGCAGCCCAACCAAGACATGCATTGAGCCTTGCACCTCAACAAAAGGACCACTGGATGGTTGTGAAGTGAAATCAGGAGCCTTGGCTGAACCAAGCAGCCAGTACTTGTCAACTGACAGTCAGTATCTATCGCCTAGTAAACAGTCAAAAGACACTCCTTTCATTGCATCAGATCAGATGGCTAGGGCCTTTGCAGATGTGCATTCCCGAGTGAGCCGAGACTCGAGTGAGATGGACTCTGTTCTGGAGCAGTTAGACCGTTCAGCCCGGGATCTAGGCAGGGAGTCGGTGGATGCCGAGGAAGTTGTGAGAGAAATAGACAAGCTCTTGCAGGACTGTCGGGGAAGCGACCCTGTGGCCGTCAGAAAGTGAGGGGGAAAATAAGGACAGGCTGGCAGTTACATTCCTCTTCTGCTGATTAAACATAAAAAAATAAATAAATCCCCTGGTTGTAACAGATTTACAGGAATGAAGGAAGACCAATGCTGCTTTAAGGCTTTTAGTGAACATCTGAAGTGCCCACAAGTATGTTCTTTTCACTGCTCTTTCTTTTTGACAGATAACACTGGTTTCATTTTGACCAAACTTTCATTAGGACAGAGTCAAGTACACTAAGAACAAAATGAAAGAAGGAACGGTGCCATTTTGACAATCTGATAGGAAGGTGTGAGAAAGGTGGAATGGAAATATGTCTGATACTTTAAGACTGTCCTCAATAGCTGATGCTGACTTTACTGTTTACGTATAAACCCCAAGAAAAACAGGGTTGAATAATTCTGATCTGTGGTGGATTTCCAGCAGTCACCACAGGCTTCTACTGAAAGTCCTAAAAAGAGTTCTTGTAGTAGTCCAAGCGACACCAAACATTAACATTCATTTGTGGTAAACATTTATGTACAAAGTTATCTGCCACAAATATGAAAAAAAAAAACAAAAACAAGAAAACAAAAAAAAACATTCCAGATCATTATTCAACAAAACATATCCTGATCATTAGTAAAACACTTCATATCATATTAAGGTTAAATGTAAAATGATATAGTCCATCTTGTCCTGCACACACATAAGCTAATTCACTTGATAAAAAAGAAAAAAAAGATTTTAATATCTATTTAGCATTTTAGTGTCCAACAAAACTATAAATAGTTAGCGGTAAGTTTTAAAAACACCGAAGTAAAATAAAGTTTGAAAAAAAAATAGTTACCTTTAAGGGTAATACACAAATGAAATTAACATTATTAACACTTTTTTATTCATTTGTGGACACTAAAATAGCTCAGGAAAGTGAAAATGTCTTAGACATCCACAAAAATCACATGATCATTTAAATGTGCAAATGTAAGAAGATTCAGTGTGTTTACATCAAATGACATATTTTTATTGATTTATTGCAGATTCAGTGCATATGAGCCAAATTGTTGAGTGTATAAGAGCTATATTGTGTATTTTATTAAATTAATATATAGTTGTGTTGCAAAAATATTTGGGCTTATATTGTAAATGGCAAGTGTTGCCTCGGTAGCTGTCGAACTCTATGAGTTTTGTTTTTTCCTGCTTCCTTTTCCCGATGGATTGTGGGAAGCAGCGCCTCAGAGCAAAGTCTCTTGTTTAATGTATGGTCTACGAAGTACTGCAGTACATAATCTGTTCAAAATGTGTTTGAGTGAGCTGATGGAGCTAACTGAACGGCCTACAAATACATCCATCAGTCATGGTTGTGTGCAAGTCCTTGTAGAAGCTTCTGTTGCAAACCCATGTTTAATAACAAAAATTACACTTGAACCAACATCTGGAACCTCCTTGGTTTTGGGTTTGTTTTTTTTTCCCCCCCCAAATACATGCAGCCAGCCTATTTAATGTAGGATATTTGATTGACTTCTTAAGAGATGCCACCATTTTCAAAGTTTTGCTATTAAGTTCATAGAGCTGAAAAACATGTCAGTGCCAGTGTGGCATGAGCAGTATTTTATCTGATTCTTTAGAATGTGCAATTGCTTACTGCAGTTCTAGATATACACTGCTTATTTTGGGGGGTATTTTTAGTGTGGTTTTCATTTGTTCTGAGAAGTATTTGCAGAATAACTTGGGATATAGTTTCTAGGGTTTTTTTTCCTAAAGGTGTTTATATTGCATTTGAAAAATTCAAAATTGCCATCAGATAAAAGTTAAAGAACAATGCACATTCAAAATGAACTTGCACAGAACAAGAAGAAGCAGAAGAATAAAACATTTAGCTCAGGATTTTTCCCTTACAGACTTCAGATGCTCTGTTGGAAATACCACTATGGCACATTGTTTAGAAATGATGTATTGGGTTTATTAAATTTAATCTGTACTATACAAACATCTATAAAAGAGGTTGGCAATCTCAAATCCCACAAAGCCATAGTTTTCCTCAGTTCAAGAAAGAAAGCTGACCCAACAGCCTGTTTTGATGTGGGGATTGCTGTTAAATAGTGATTTTAGCTAGCCAGTCCTACAATGAATTGTCTTTGGGAGACAACCATTCTGACAGTTTGTTTTTAGCTCCTCCTGTTAAAAAAGTCTACTACTACATGTAAAAAAAGGAACTTGTACATGTTTTATCAAGCTACTCTCCATGTTTTGGACAATTTATGTATCTAAAATGTGGTGTTGTCTGTGTTATATAATTATTTTTTTTTTCTTTTTGGCCAGGAGACCCGAGATTGGTTTTGCTTGATAGCTTGATAGCTTGAAATTCCATAGTGGAGAGGATTTCTTATTGTTTGATCAGTCTCTTATGCGTATTTCCGTGGTGCCCATCACTTCAGTGTCTGTGCACCAAGTCTTTAGCTCTGCCAGTGAGATCCATTATTCAGCAAAATCTAAGCCAGTATGTAAATGCAGTCAAGTGATGGAGATTTGTGTATTTTATAAATGATTTTAACACTGAGTAACCAATCGTACAATTCATTGTATGTTTCTGAAGACATAAAACCACAACATTCTGAGAAAGGGCTGTGCCAGTGTAAGAGGAATTTACCTTAAGGCTCTCTGTCACTAGTGATTTACTAGCTTTAGCTGTTTAACACATTATCTGTATTTAGTAGTGATTATTTATTTACCACTCTGAGGTAATTCAGAATTCATGACTCACAGCTTTATAGAAGAGTTTAGGAAATCTTGCTTTTATTTAATTTGGCTCACAACTGCCTTGTGTTGTAGATCTCTGGCATACTGCTTCCAATAAGGATATCCCAGGTTAAAAAAATCTGTTTCACAATTTAGAATGGATACATAACGAACCAATAAACCAGCAGAGCTTATACAATGTGAGTTTTGCTGGTTCAGTCAAAATTAACATGATTGTGTGTGAAGGAAGTACTACACACAAAATAATTTTTTTTTTTTCCTCCATGGTATCTCTACTAGCACCACTGGAGAAAGAGGCAGCAATGAAAGATAAAGCTTATGAGTTATTTCTCTCATTCCTTACATACATGTTTTATAAGACTGAAAGAAAATATCTGCCACATGATTATAAAGAGAATGGTGGAGTTAAGGGAGGCAAGTTAAGTAACTAATAAAATTGTACTGTACACTGTGAACAGCGAATAAGGCATTCTATATCTTTTTTTTAATTAATGAAAGCCAGCAACTGGGAGTTCCTTAAACAATTGGCCAATCAAATCAGGACTCAAAATCAAACCTTTTTTTTCTGTTTTTTTCTTGGCATATTTATCAGAAAAGATTCTCCTGAACTGTGATCTGCCACTTGAGAATATAGGTTTCCCAGTCCAAGTTACCCCTAGAAGTCAAATATTACTCATAGAGGAGCAAGATACATCATTCAAACAAACTTTCAAGCTGCTTGTTGTCCAATGGAAGGGAAATTGCTGAGGTCAAGAAGGAGTCTGAAGCCTAGCATAATATACGCCCACTCATTATTGTTTAATTACTTTCTTTTGACATCAGGCAGTGATTATTATTGCATTCATTCAAATGGGAGTTTTGGCTATCAAGTTTTGTTGATTTGAAGTGTAATTGAATGAAACCTGATTAAGGTTTTGACTTCTCTGGCCCAGTTGTGATACAGGTTGGCATTCTCATTTATCAGCCCCTGTCTCCCCATATGGCTCAAAGTTGCACCAATGACTGGTGAATGACACAAAAACCAAACAAAAGCAGCATACATTGTATGGATTATCTCAACCGCTATTGTTTAATGGCTGTGTTTAATGTGACCTATCTGGAAAATGAGGACTACGAATAAAAAGCAATTACTAATAGTGGTGTTGCCTGCTTTTGCATTCATTAACACAGAAGAAATGTGTTAAACACTGCATACCACAGGGAGCCTGATGGTAATTACTTTGGAAAAGCAACTTGTGGCAATGCGGCTGTTACAGCTAGTTATCAGTTTGCCAAAAAAATGACAGTTCCTGCTTCATTTATTAGAAATGTGTAACCGTTTTCTCTCAACAGGAAGGTGGTGAAGAGTTTTCATCAAGCTGGGTAGGTTTATCTTTTAAGCAGCTGATGTGCTGAATCCCTACAGGCTGTTATTTGCTCATAGAAACATGAAGCTGAATAAAGGATAGTTTGGTTTAGTACACTGGTGTGAGTTCACCAAAAGCATTATAAATGAGGGTATAAGTTCTCAAAGACTGTCAGCCCAACATGAAAGATCAAAACACTGCTTGAGTATACAAGTGGAGAAAAAAATCTGAAGAATGTAAAGGGTTGGTTTTTTTTGTTTTTTTTTAAACATATCTTTCTTAAGAGCCTGAGTAATAGAGGTAAATAATTTTATTCATGTTGCTGTAAACAATGTGACAAAATGCTGGGAAAAATATGACTAAGTTCTATGTCTCATTGTTTGAGTTTGTTGTTATAATTTAACACTTCCCTTAACCTCTTTTTTTTATTTGTTTTTTGTTCTTTTTAAGCATCATGATCAATCCTTCAGAGTATGTGGCCCTTTCTGTCTGCTCCTGTGTGATTGTAGCAATGCCATATCAAATAGAGTAAAGCCTCCACACCAGATTTTTTTGGTTTGTTGGGGGGTTTGGTTTGTTTTTGTTTTTTTTTTTGTTTATTTGGGTTTTTTTACCAATAATTAAGTAAATAGGCTTTGCTTTTGACAGCTAAATAGAATTTTAGTTTGTTCAGAATACTACAGGTATTCTGAAGATACATGCTAGTCCTGCAGGCAGAATTACCTTTTACCCATTGCATGTTTTCTGCAAGCCTCTGCCAGAAACAAAACCATCCTGCATCTAATTAGCTGGCTATCCTAGGCACAGAAAACCCCCATTGTTTTCTTCCCTTTTTCCTGCTACACATATTTGTCTTTCTACAGGCTGAATTCCAAAATCTAGCAAGCCACTGTCTGTGCAGAGTCCTGCCAGAATGTACCTTATGCTGCTGAAGGCCTCATTGGACATGGGATGCTGCTGTCTTGCTGTCTTCAACTGTGTGTAATTGAGAGCTTGGCTGGATCCACAGTATATGTAGAACAAGTCATAAACCATCCTGGCTTTTCTTTACCCAGAATACAGAGTCATTGATTTCTCATTTGGAAAGTGGCCAGTCTGTCAAACAGAGATTCTTAGATCTCCTTTAAGCCAACCACGTATAGCTGCTTCAGGGTGTTCACTCATGGGATAAATACCCTATCCTTATCCTTTATTGAGTCTAAGACATGAAAGCAGCTGAAAGCTTATTTCTTCAGTTAGTAATGTTTCCCTAAAAATGAAATTTCTCCAGTAGAAAGAAGGGACAGCTCTCTGTTGTATGTATAGCTTGATTTGTGAAAGGTCACCTTAGTATCAGTAGTGCATGCAGAAATGGCACAGGGAATTAATGACCCATCTAAGAATTTTCTGAGATGTATATTCCATAATGCATATGTTATGATTCAGGGAAGAGAGCACAGTTATCTTGGTTTATTTATTGCTGATGGTTCCCGATAATGCCTGGCTCACAGAAACATTTAGTTCAAGTTTTGGGGAACCATTTTTATCTGATTGGAAGACCAATTCCTTTTTAATATATTTCTTTTAAGTTTTTATTTTTTCCTAAATATATGCTGGTCAGATTGTGGGCCCTTTGTTAGTTTTAAAAAATGAAAATAGTGTTCTGACTTGTTTCCCTCCTTTAGGTTCTTTGGGCTAGAGATAATACCTTTTATTTGGACAAGACTCCAAAATGTCCACAAACATTCTGTGATTTCTCTTGGTAAGAAGCAAGAGTATAGATATGGCTTGAAAAAGATTATTGGAAAACAGATTTAGATTTTGATCTACTGAGAAATGGAATAATTAAAATTCCATTTCTGAAAATATATTGTATTTAGTGCCTTGAACACTAACTCTATGGAAATCTTATTAAAGTGCACCTACTGAACTGCTGCCAGAGAACTAGGGGATCCATCAGTCAGTAATCCTCAACTTTTTCCAAGTCAAAACCAACACTGAAGTTGCATCTGGAAACCTGCTGATTGCTAGTGCAGTACAGAAAACATATTTGTAATATGTTTGCAAGAAGAAATACTCCTTAACAAATTTGCAATTACATTTTGTAATAGCTGCAAATTTTCTGTCCCTTTAGGGGCAATCACATACAGAACTCTTTTCAGCGGTTTGATTTGAAAGTGATAAAAAATGGATTACTGTGCTGGCATCAACATTAAAATGGAAACACCATATCTGTCTGACCATCAGAAAATGACATTTATCTATTTCTGTTATTACTGTCTTTAGGAAAATGTTCCATGCATCTATTTTTTTAACCCTTTTACAACAGGCACCTTTTATGATGCTACACGCTATAGTGATTTCTGCAAGTGCCCCGTTTATTAGTCACCACTCCTTCCTTTTCATATGTCATTTAAAAGACGTGTAGATGAGGCACTTAGGGACATGGTTTAGTGGGCATGGTGGTGTTGGGTTGACAGTTGGACTCGATGATCTTAGAGGTCTTTTCCAACCTTAATGATTCTATATCCATTTAAAATACTTGACATTGCAAATTCATCTCATGTAGAGAATTTAGAGCAGATTCCTCACCTGTCTTCAAAGATGTTTCACACCTCACACTATAGAATAAAAAAAAAAAAGATAATATTCGTAGATAAGACATCCATTTATTTCTTAAAATTATTTGTTTTAAAATTTGATCATATTAAAGTTGCTAAAATATATTAAAACAATATTTTTATTTTCCAATTAAAACACTTATCTTTTTAAAAACAAATTCTTCATTCGCTATTGTGAGTTCAGTGGGAGATTCTGTTAAGAGGAATATCACACTTAGTTAACTAGTCAGCTCTAAATCAGGATGTTTCCTTGATAACTAAACATATAGCTATTTCATCTTCAGTCAGAATTATTTCTTTTTAGATCTTTTTTACTGAAATTATGAGAAAAAAATCATCTGATATGTATATGCCAGATAACTAACTAATGCATTTAATATCTTCTAACTATAATATGGTTCATAACAATGTATTTCATTAGGAGTACATGTTTAAGGACTGTCTTAGACCAGATGAGAAGTTGTATTTACTCTGAATACCCTCTGAGTTTCTATGCTTAAAGCCGTATCAGCTATAAGAATGATTTTCTATTCCCTTGTGTCTCATTCTAAATTGAGAACAAAATGAATATAAGCCACTGCTATATCATTTAATAAGGATTTGTATAACACCAAGTGGATATAGTAAATACAGCAGAAAAGAATACATGTGAAACTATTTTAATAATGTTACGGTACCATTGTGCTATAAGAGATTTAGAACAGAGATTAGCAACTGTTAATAAGCCTTTAACATTGACCACAAGATAAGCTGCTTAAAAACATTGAGGCTTTGTTTCAGTTCAAAGTCTGTAGTAGTGGAGAGCTCCAGAATAAGAGTGCTGTCCAGACTCTGGGCTTCTTTCGTGCTATCTTCTTCTGGAAGGGACTCCAGAGGCTGGTAATTATGCTTCCATAATAACTTGTGCACTTCCATGCACCAGTATAAGTGAACCGAGCTCCCTGGTGTACACCAACTCTCTGCCACTCAGCACTCCAATGCTACCTTAGCAGAGTTTGTTTAGTTGACTCATTTAGGGATGCAATGTGGATAGAAAGTGGATTTGTTTAGTTGACTTAATCTTTTTGTACATGTCAAAGTAAGACACAGCAATCTTTTAAAAGGAAAAAAAACAATTCCCTTCTGAAAAAGTAACAGTCTTTGAAAAGTAGTCTTCAGAACCCAAAAGAAAAAAAAAACAAAAACCAAAAAAACCCAAACAAACAGGAAAAATGGCAAATATAACCTTGTTCATGGACATTTTCCTCCACAACTCAGTTGAGTAACGCTGTTAATGACTATAAATACACCACCATTCTTTTCTAAATACACCTGTTCCAGTGGATTAAAATAGGAGAGAGGAATGGAAGATCTAGAAACCCAGGTAAAGCCTGTAGAATGCTAGTAACTACATTCAGTGCTTTAATTTCCAAAGAAATCACCTTTTTAAAAAGTTTCATTCTCCAGGACTTATTAATAGTATTCTCTGGGCTGCTAAGACTTAAAACCACTGCAGCTGCAAAAGTTATTGTGATTGGAGGCAGAAGTCAAGATAGAGGAGGAAAGAGAATATGATGCTTTGGGCAGACTCTCAGTTCCTATTACTTCTTATCCCTTTAGCAGAGGTGAAATGTCGGGGAACCACCATATTACTGCAACAGTAGAAGTAGGAACAATTGGAGGACATCTGAATCAAGTGCTCTTGTTCAAAAAGCTTTGATGGAGATTTGCCAAGCTTACTGTGGGATCAAGAATGTAAACCTGAGACAGCTCTGCTGATAACCAGTAATTCCTCTAGTTTAAGGTGCTGTTCACATCACCTCCTGCCTGGAAGAAATTCAAGCTTCTATGGGCAATGATAACACTCAACTGTGAGGAGCCACCAGGTGCTACTGCCAAATTTTGAATCCCATAGCTTCTTGTAAGTGGATGCCAGCTCTCCTCATTCACTTTCTTTATTTCCTTCATCCTGAGTGTTTTTAAGGCATACTAGAAAACGCTAGTCCACATTTCCAAGACTCGAAGGGTGGTCTGGAGAAAGACCAATCCTTGTTCAATGCTTGTGTTGGTTAGCACAGAATGCATTTTTGCAGCCAGATAAAATTCAGTTAGAATTGTATTTGAAGAACCACCTGTTTGCTCAGTTTGGGGATTTCTTTAATTATTATTTTTGTTTCACTTTATAAATAATCCAGAAAATCTTCAATATTGATGAAGCTAAAAACATGCTCATTTTTAACAGCAGAGTAAATATTAATCACGATCACCAGCCCAGACTGAGGATTTTATTTGGCATAACATGCACAACTATGCAACAATTATGTAAAAATGGAAGTTATTATGAACTGTAATTAATATACTGTGTTACCAGCTGACTCAAAGCACTTTGCTCAGCATCCTTAGCTTTAAAGACTGCATCAGAGTGGTGGTAAAATATATACTAGATTCAGTAAAGCACATCAGCAGCGCTAGGATTTCTCTTCTAGTGATGACTAGCGTTACCATCTACAACATGTGTTGCAGACTTGCTGGATTTTATTTGTGCCGGAATCTTGCTATTTAAAAAGAAAAAAAAAAGCAGTATAATTGCTGATTTACCACCACCGCTTAATCTAATTCAGTTCTTAATGGTCCATTTGCATAGCAGAATTTGCATTTTATTTCACAGAAAATGTTATGACTCCACCTGCCTTAGTTCAGATAATGTATCAGAAAGGGGAAACAATGGTACAAGCAAAGGAGTGACAAATCACTTACCCTTACTAAAACAACTTAAATATTGAAGGGGAAGGCAGTACAGGTGTACCATCTTTGCAAGTGAATCAAAAGTGCACCAAGCCTCCCACCTCCCTCAGTTCCATCCCTCAGTTTCCATTTTGTTGGGTTTCCACAGCTCAGAAGTAATTTTCAAATGTGCTGCTATCACACGCCACTATCCTCGTAAAATTTTATTCATTGTGAAGACTGTGACGGAATGTGCAAAGATGTATGCAGGCATATAGTGCCTTATCAAACTGTAACATCACTAAACATAACTATCTTCTTATTGACTTGGATGTAATCCAAACACTAGAGATCACAGACAAATTATAAGCTATTATACCCTGCCCACAGTGAGGTGATCAAAATAATAACAAATTAAGGTTATTTTTTGATCGACGGTTTATATGTATTTCATTATATTTTTGCACTTCCTTCAAGGCTCAAATCCTATGGGTGACAGCTGTCATTTTAAAGGTGACTCATTACATTCATTTACAGAGTCCCCTAACAGATGGAAAGGTCTTTGTTTCCCAGGGAACACTGACAGGTTATGATTTGCAGAGCTTTTAATCATTTTAACAAAACTTATACACATCTGTCAATTACTCTATTCAGTAATGTTAATAATACAGCAATCTGAGAATGAGAAAGAACAATTTCCTTTTCTTGAAACCACAACTTTTCCATCAAGACTGGAAGAGTGGAACAAAAATACTTTTGAAGAGCTGTTTCCTTCCAGAGAAATGATTATAAGAACCAGTATTTATAATAACAGTAAAATTTTATTTTCGTGGTACCTGTCCACAGAGCTTTTTTCCTCTCCTTACAAGCTACAGTGAAGCTATAAATCATTAAAACATACAACAGATAAAACATGACAAGCTGGAATCGTATGGATAATTAAAACCAATGTCCCCATGCAGAACTGATAATTTTGGTCAGGTACAGAGTAAGGGCTTTCACTGTGGTGCTTTTTCTTGTCCTGATAGCAAGCACTTCAAGCTCCCAAGGCTTCAGAATCGAGACAGCAGAGGTATGTGTACCAGTAGATGTGGTGGCTCTGCCTCATGACTAAAACACAGCTCATTCCTTGATTATAGACCTGAGGCAACAGTCCCCTTACGTAAACCAGATATTTATTTGCAATGATATTACAGGACATCCACATAGTAGTTACATATCCTTTACAAAGCAATGACACTGACTTTCTTTTTGAGATCTGTAATGTTCAATATCAGCAGAAACCTAGTCATCTAAATGAAAACTTTTTACTAAATAACTAAAAAACTTTTTAGTAAAAATATTTTCACAACATCTTATACTTTTATTCCTTTTAGAATTAGAGGACTTTTTTTTTTTTATTCTGGTACCTACAACAAAAACTAAAATAACCATAATCCTTGGTAATAGAACCACAACTTAACTGCACCTTAGTAACAGAACCTTTCCAGCTTTCAAAGAAGCTACATTTTTAAGACCTCTCAATGGAAAAGTTTTGTGTCATCAGGCATTTCTTAGTACCATTTAATGTCATTACAATAGAATTTGAAGACTCCAGAGAAGGTGTCACAGCTTCTTTTTAAGAACTACTGGTAAGTAGTGAAATAATTTGTGTTGCATAGATAATGCAGAAGCAAAGCAAAGCAAAACAAAACAAAACAATCCAATATTTTGGACAGAAAAAATCTTATTATATCCAGACCAGTCACAGCCGGAGTAATAAGACTGAGAATTTATAGGTTGCAGTCTGCACAGGCAGAACGTGCTGGAGCCAGGAATTTAACTTGGATTTCCCTAGAAGTCTAATCCAGACCTTGAACTACTACAACCACCTTTTTATCTTCTTCTGGAAGCCCAGATAGGTTATGGATCAGAAAGGCAGTTGCTAGAATTTAACCATGTTCCACAACAGTTTAACCCCAGCCTTAACCTCTTCTCTGTATATTCTGTATAATTTCTCTGCCATTCTTCCAGCGACAAAATAGTCAGGAAGGGTGTTTGCCAACATTTTCTTAGGGGCCTTAGACGTCTAAGGTCCTTGACATCTCTGTATATATTCTCTTGGAAAGAGTATGGACTACATTCAAATGCTATTCTGTAAAGTAAAATAAGTGGCAGCTGGCACCATACAGTTTTGTTATAATGAAAACATGAGGTGGTTGCCATTACACAGTCCTGCACTAATGAGAACAGTAGGAGTCTAGCATTACAATGGTCTAATGAAAACAGGAAATGGCTGGCATTAGGTTGGTATAATGAAAACAGGAGGTGGCTGGCATTACACTTATACAATAAATAAATTAAGATTTCTGGCCCTACCAATCTCATCTACATTATATATGATTCCAGTGTACAAGAGAGAGGCTTATGCAAAGTCAGATCCAGTGACAGCAAAGAGCATTTTTTGTTACAACACTTCAGAAGCAGAGGAGTGTCATTTTCTTGCAATTTTTTATTTATTTTTGGTGGTCATCCATCAGTGAAATAGGGATATGGTTTTAAAAATTGATACATAATTTATACAGATTCTTCCTTTTATTTAAAAAATAATCAAAAGCAGTATATTTTCTGGTGCCTGTCCTGCTAGAATGTGAAGGTCTAAAAGTAGCTTATTGAAAGTGAAATTCAATACGACAGGACATTTTAATTAGCCTCCCACGTATGCCTCCCCAATTTGGGCTAAGTATCCAATGGCTAAAAATACTTTGGGGTGTTTTATGTAATGTAGAGAATGAGACCAAGAGGAAAAATACATGCTGATGAAAAAAGAAAAAAGTTAAGCACAAAATCAATCATTCAGCTAATCGGCTTTCTTCTAGGAACAGAAAGGTCAGGTATTTTTGTTCCATGTTTTTCAAGCTAACCTCTCTAGTTGAGCCTTTTTAATTATTATTACACAAGAGAGTCTTCTGCGTATCTCTTAGACAATAAATACACAACCATCTTCCCTTTTATTGTGACTTTTAGAGCCATCAGAAACTGATTGATTCTCACTCTCCTTAATCTGGATGAATTCACCATCAAGTTCGTATAGTTCAAGGCCAGTACATTAAGACACTGCATCAATCCACTTGTACGGTACCTTTCAGCCCCTCAGTCTCCCATTTCTCATCTTCAAGCTCAACCACATAATTTCTGGACATCTTCCATCAAAACCACGAGACAAAATGAAGCAAGAAAATGTTTGGAATGTGATTTTCAAAGCAGCAATTAGCGTGCTGGAATGTTCCAGCATAAAACTCTGTGCTTCCTGCAGCCTGGTATTCTGCCGATAGCTTCGGTTTCCACACTCAAATTGCAGTGAAAATATTCCAGTCAGGTAGCTCTGAGTGAAACAGCAGTGTGATGCAAATAAGGAACAGATAATCAAATCAAACTTTCTAATCGAGTTTTGCTATGCTGACTCTCTTATTTCTCTCTAGCCTGCAGTTTGCACGTTGTTTTACAACACTGCAGAATTAGCTTAAAGAGTAAATACTTGTGAGTTTATAGAATCCTTTCATGTCTCACATATACTGAAGAATGAATGAAGGAAAATAATCTTCCTGTGTTGCTTCTATTATTACTTTAATTTCTTTGCGTCTTTGGTGTGGTACAGATTGAACCCTTTGGAAGGAGGGGAATAGGAGATGAAGAAGCTGCTAGAGGGGTAAAACAGGGTGAGTGCTGTTAACAAATTTTTACTTTTCTTTTCTTTTCTTTTTATTTCTTCATCAAACAATTGAAGAAAAAAGAAAAGAAATAGTCATACCTTACGGACCAGATTTTAAACTAAGACGTATGGCACTGGAAGCAGCATATGCCTTAGAAAATCTGCTGTTATGCATTGTGTGCGCAAGCCACAGACGTGGCTTAATCGAGATAGGAGGCGACACGTGCCGTGCATCTGAGATTAGTGTCTGGCCCTCAGCCATTAATGCTGGCATCCCAGGAACTGAGTCAGTCCTCTGCCAAACTTCTGCTGGGATTTGGATTCACTGAATCCGACTCACAGTCTTTAATCCCCCCAAGCAGTATCTCTTTGAATTGTGGAGCTTACAAAACATCCAGGTGGTGGTTCAGCCATGACAGTGCCTGCATAAGCTCAAGAAGCAGCATGCTCTGTTTAAGAGTTTTACTACGCAGAAAGCTTCTAGCCCTCTACCGTGCAAATCTGAATGCCAGAGCTTGCCCCTCTTCTTTTTCTTGTGTTCATTATAATGCAGAGACAATAGTTATATCGCCCATTGCATAAGCCTTCCAATCTTTTTGAAATATTTGAGATCCTACAAACGTCATATGCTATAAATCTACTTGATGGGTCTCATCGTTCCGTAAGCAATATTTTTCATTAGCTTCACAATAAAATGGCATTTTGCCCTATTTTCAAACTAACAAATTTTGTCAGGGTTGGCATCTTTATTACATTACCAAATATATCAGTCAATACCACCTGGTGTAATTAAGTCTCATTATATGATTCAGATAGTTGCTTAAACTATGGATTTTTCAAAGTCAAATTTTCTGGCAGAAAGAATATTGTTTTAATAGAATTTTAGATAAATAAGTAGTGTATCACTGTAACTACTAGTCTTGATTTAAGGTAATGAATTGACCTCTCCATGTATAATATTCAAGATCATTTATAACTGTGTTGCACCGAAAAAGCTGTATAAAAGCCATTTGGTTATGCTTGATTTCTATTTCATGTTGCATACCAAAACTAGCACCTGACACTCACAGTAGAACATGAATGAGTGTGACAGTGAAGTCCCTATAGGAGCCAAGGTTTTTAAATTGTTTTAAATAATAATAGGGAATATGCTCCCTTCTGGGTTTCTAAAGCAAGTAAGGAAAATGGCATCATGAAAAAGGTGCCTATCTTTTAATGGAATGTGGAAATTAAAATTTAAAAAGTCTAGCAACACACACACACACAAGGAGAAGAATCATGGGAAAGTAAAAGATTTAAGACTGAGCCACACAGATTCAGCTAAACTAAATTCTGAGCCAAACCTTTTTCCTAGATGTATTCACTTATAACAAAAGAGTAATTCTATATGACTACACAGTTAGCTAATTAAAAGCTTTCCATTTTCATGTGCATCTGTAATCTCATTTTGGACAGTCCATTAAATTACAAATATTGAAATAGCATCTAGACATTATTTATTTCCCTGTGATTATTTTCTGCTTATATTCGCAGATTGAAGAAATACTTGTAAAATCTAGGTAAGTATTTAGAATGTCCTTATCTTAACCAAATATAAAGACTGGATTATAATCAGCACTTCCACATAGCAGAACACTTTCTGTCTTTTTCCACATTACTAATCCAATTTAATTTGAAAATTATTCTCACACATTACTTTCTTATAACTTTCCTGCCATTCCCAAGGCAGATAAAATACAGATTTACTTACTTTAAGGCACTATAATTTCTTTGATGATAGACACTGAAAATTTGTAAATTATATATGACCATGAGAGCTTCACAGCTTAGATATAGCCTGAATTTTCAGTGTACACAAAAACTGTTTTACTACAATATGTAGTTGTGCCAGATCCAATCAACTAAGTGGAGCTCACCCTAGCCAATTCTTGGGACACCTCCAAGCAAATCATAGTGAGATCTACTAAGTAAACTGGACTGTTTACCAGGTGATACTGTCTTTTTCTTCTAAGCCAACATTAAACTAATCAATATTAATCTAAATTACTTCACCAGATAAGTTCCCTGCTTTTTCAGAGCTTATAGCAGGAGCTCTGCTCTCATTCTCCCCCTTCTTATCCTATCATAGAATCATTAAGGTTGGAAAAGACCTCTAAGATCATCGAGTCCAACCATTGACCCAACACCACCATGCCCACTAAACCATGTCCCTAAGTGCCACATCTACACGTCTTTTAAATACTTCCAGGGGTGGTGACTCAACCACTTCCCTGGGCAGCCTGTTCCAATGTTTCACCACTCTTTCAGTAAAGACATTTTTCCTCACGTCCAATCTAAACCTCCTCTGGCGCAACTTGAGGCCATTATGTATGGGGACAGCCGGCTCCTGCACCTTTAAGACTTCCTTCTTGAAGAACGTCCAGCCTTCCTTGACCCCTTTGCCCTTCAGGGCTGTCTCCCAAGGGACTCTCTATGATAAATTGAAAATTTTATACTAAGTTTATATATACTGTTTCCAAATGTTCTGTAACCTGGGGTATTCCATGGCCCTGAACATCTATTTCTGCTGCCAGAAGTAGCAGAAACTGAAACTGGTGCTCCAAACGGGCTTGTCCAAAGACACATTTCTACTGCCATCCTGGTTTTGGGAAGAATGGAGAGCTTGTCTTGCCTTGAGCTTCTTCTTTTTGGATTGGAGGTAAGAATATGGGATTGATTATTAATGGCTCAATGGCAGTTCTTGCAGATAAACTCATGGGGATTTTTGGACCAGACTTCAGTTTGGATTATTATATTAGCCAAGGAAAGATTTCATATTGTCGGGGAAATATTGAAGCTTTCCATGAATGGTGTAACTGTACTTCTACCATTGTTTAAAAAAAAAAAAAAAAGTTAAATAGTTGAATACAGAATTATATGATAATAGCAAAAATTACTGATTCTGTCCATGCAGGTAGTTTAATTATAACTAATATTTGTGCAGTTACTACATGAATTAAAATTATTTACAGAATATCACAAAGCAGGCAGAGATTTTTCTATAATTGCTGTAATGCACACACTGGCTTGTGTCAGATGTAACTGATGATAGGTAAAAATTTCCTTGTATTTGGGCATGAAATGTATTTCTAGAAACTCTGGTAATGGATAGAGAATAACAGTAGGTTAGAACCATGTAAAATTTTGTCTCCCATTAACCATGCATTCTTATTATGTGCAATCATGTAGCCAAACACTTGGGATCAGATGATTTTATTCTCAGCAATAGTCTTAGGGCATGTCCATAAGTCAGCTTTTGGGTGCCAGGCACGCTGTCTGTCACTAAAACAGTTTTACTGGTACTATAAAGGCAAAAAGCCACTTTTGGCCTTGAATACTTTGTCCCATGTATGTCCAAAGCAAGTATGTAGTTCATGTATCTCAAAGAAGAAAAGTTTTCGGTATCTTTATTTTTTTAATATATTTTGTAATACAAGAGTAAAATAACAAGCTTTACAAACAAACAAACAAACAAACAAACAAATTCACACTTCTGCACTTTAAATTACTCCAAGTCAATCTAAAGAGAAGTCTAGTTCATCAAATATTTTCCCAACTGATGTGCACTAAACTGATGTGGAATAACCCCTCCCCCTCTTGATTGCTCATAATTAAAAATAAAAACCCTATGATGGCCTAAAAACATCTGAAATCCAGGACCCTGAGTTTGGCTATGGTGTGGTAAAGATCACCAAAATTTGATAGGACAGCACCTGTGGTTGGAACACATTTGCAGGTGGACGCAGGCTACTTTGGAAGAACAGGGGGAAGGGAGAATGATACCCTGTGTTAAGGATCTCCTTTATGCAGTATTCAAGTATGAAACTAGAGGCTTGCCAGCTGAGAGCATCTCTTTCAAGATCAGAGGGGGAAGAAACACTGGGGATGTGGGGATAACACCCAAGAGGCTGTAGTGAATGAGACTTTCTCCCTCATCCCACCTAACAAAGGTGTCCTACTCAGAGATTCTTGTCCTTATGGGGGATTTCAATGAGCTGGGCATCTGCTGGGAGGGAAGCACAGCATTAAGCAGGAAATCCAGGAGGTTCCTAGACTACTCTGGTAACAATCCCCTAATGCAAGTGCTGGCAGGGATGACCAGGGGTAGTGCCCTACTCATAAGTAAGGAAGACCTGGTGACAGTCTCAGAGGGCGGCTTGGGTTGCAGTATTTCTGAGATGATTAAGTTAAGGACCTGGAGGTGAAATGGGAAGGCAATCAGCAAATTTTGGATTCTGGAATTTACAACTGCATATTTCATCTTATTCAGGATGTTGCTTGGGAACTATTTGGGAATCTGCCATGAAGGAGAAGGAAGTCAAGGAAAACTATCTGATTTTTGAAGAGACCTTAAAGATAGCTCAGGAATTAATCATAGAATCATAGAATCATAGCATCATAGAATCATGGAATGGTTTGGGTTGGAAGGGACCTCTAAAGGTCATCTAGTCCAACCTCCCTGCAATGAGCAGGGACATCTTCAGTTAGATCAGGTTGCTCAGAGCCCCGTCCAACCTGACCTTGAATGTTGCCAGGGATGGGGCATCCACCACCTCTCTGGGCAACCTGTTCCAGTGTTTCACCACACTCAGTGTAAAAAATTTCTTCCTTATATCGAGTCTAAATCTACTCTCCTTTAGTTTAAAGTTTTACCCCTTGTCCTATTGCTACAGGCCCTACTAAAAAGTCTGTCCCTAGTCTGCCGTGCAGGAACACTGATAATTTTGGCAAATTACTTGCTTGGTTAAGCATGCAACTCTCCAATAAACTTAAACAAACAAAGGGAGTCCACAACAGCTGGGGAAAAAAGAAGTAGGCAGCAAGACAACAAGGCAACAAAGAAGTATAGAAGAATTGCTTAGGCACCTAGAGACAAGAACAGGAAAGCAGAAATCCAGCTGGAGGTAAGACTGGTGAAAGATATAAACAGGTAGGGATTGTATAGTTATGCCAGTTGCAAAGAAAATGTCAGGGAAAATGAAAGTAAGCTGATAGAGGGGGAAGACAGCCTAGTCATGGACAATACTGAAAATGCTGAAGGACTCAGCTGACCTCTGTGTGTACCAGGAAAGTTTGGGAAGGAGAAGGGATTCTCATTTTTAGAACAAAAGGTTGTAGAAGTTACGCGTACTCCATATCATGGGGCTGATAAGTTTTATTAACAGGTGCTAAATGAGTTGGTTGGTACATTTGTGCGGCTGTTGCCTATCATGTTGTCTGGAAGAAACAAAACAAAACAAAGCAAAACAAAATGAAACAATCTTTAAGGTAGGCAAAAAGGAGAATCAAAGAATCTGCTGGCTGTTCAGTCTCTCCTCAGTCCTTGGGAAGATCAAGAAACTTGTGCTCTTGGAACCCACTTCCAAGGAAGTAAAAGACAAGAAAAGTAATCAGGAATACTCAACATGGACTTTCCAACAGTAAAGTGTGCATAACAAATCTGTTATCTTTGTACAATTTAATGACTGTGTATATGCCAAGAGAAAGTGGTATATGGAATTTGCCTGGACTTTAGTGAGGTTTGTGACATTCTCCTGCAGCTGAGGAAGTATGTGCTGGGAAAACAGTTAGGTGGGTTTGTTATGTGGCTTTAAAATTAAGTGGGTTCAGCCACAATAATTATCAATGTTTAAATGTCCCTCTGGAGAGCAGTGAGAAGTTCAGTACTATAGAATTCCATGCTGGGACCCATAATGTTCAACATCTTCAATGACCTGGATAATAACACAAACTGCACTTAGAACATTTGCAGATGAAACAAACTGGAAGGAGTAACTGTGGCCATGACAAATATCACAATTCTACCCAAAGAGACTGCAATAAACTTTAGCACTAAACCAAAAGAAAGCTCATGAGGTTCCATAAGAAAAAGTGAAAAGTTTTGGACCTAGGGAGAAATGATTCCATGCATCAACACAGGTTAGGAAGGGACTAGCTGACTTAAAGCCCTTCTGAAAAGAGCTTGAGGGTAATGGTGTACACCAGGTTGGAATAAGCCAACAGTGCCCTCTCTTCCCGAATAAGGCAAACTATATACTGAGTATGTTAAGAGACTCTGGCCACAAGATCAAGGGAATTTATTCTTCCCTTCTACTTAGCACCGGTGAGGTTGTATGTGAAATACTGCATCCAGTTTGGGACTTCACAGTTTAAGAGAGATAAGAAGAAATTGGAGAGGATCCAATGGAGGGCTACAAAGATGATCAGGGCCACAGAATATTTACCATGAATGGCACCTGAGGAAACTGAGGTTGTATAGCTCGGTGAAGAAGAAACTAAGGGCTTCTGCTTATATCTATTTGAAGGGTGATGCAAAGGTGTTGCATCCAAAGTCTCCTTGGTAGTGCCAGATGATATAATAAGGGGCAATGGCCACAAGTTGTAGCTTGGAAAAAGAAAATTGTACATGAAGAAAAAATTCTGGAGGAAGGTAGTCCCGCACTTGGTCAGGTTGTCCGAGGAGGTTGTGAAATCTGCGTCCATGGAGAAGTTCAAGACTTAGCTAGACAAAATGAAGGCTGATTGACCTAATGTTGGTGAAAGCCCTGCACCAAGGAGTGGATTGGACTAGATGGCCACCTGAGGTCCCCTCCAACCAACATTTCTGTGGTTCTGTGAAATTCTCTGTGCATGACAAAGAGGAGCTGGCTGAAATGTGAGTGTTGATAAAGTGAGTCCAGCAAAACTTCTGAGCTAGAGCTGGGACCTGAGGCTAGAGATGTATTATATGGGTAGGTAATATCTATGGCCTGGGGATCATCCTAAGTTTTGCATTTGGTGGAGAGAGTGAGATGGGCCATGTTTGGTGATATGCTGCCCTGTCAGCCCCTGTGGATCCTGATGCCCCACTGGGATACAGTGCTCTTAGGATCCACCTCAGATGCATCAAAAGGCTCAAAGCAGTAATATACTTTCTACTGACTTGTCACCAAAATTACTATCTGGTAACATCCCGTTTGACAGGACTGTTGACAGCCTTTGGATCTGTCTTCCTTCTCTTATACCTCTGTGGGAAATGTTTGTACAAATCTATAACAGTTTGTCTCCCATCATAACAAATAAACAGCTACTGGTTTTATTTCTGCTGTTCTGCATCTTTCTAACAACTTTTTTCTTTGTCACAGATTTCATTTTCAAAAACCAATACATGTATTAGAGTCTTATTGCCAACAAAGAAAGAGAGAGAATAACTGATAGCAGAAACTTTCTGATCCTTCCAATTCCTGTCCAAAACAAAACTCAGACAAAAATTAAACATAAAGATTTATTCTAAACCTGAAATGAATAAACATACCTATTGCTGGTTTACATTCAGTCATCACTCTCAGTGATTTATTCATTAGATCAAGTAGGTGGTTGGCATGTCTGAATTTAATTTTTTTCTCACTTAGCTGTGTTTTCCAGGACACCAAAGGTGCCTTTGTTAAGTTAGAGCTCTGAGCATGCACTCTGGTTTCTACTAATAGGTCTCACTGAATGCAGTTGATGTTTAGAAACCTGTGGATTTAATTAAATACACATGAGTATCCAGCACTATCTCAGATGTCCTGTAGCGTTGTCCCATGGTTACCTTTTTCTCTGACAGTTTTTTCTCCCAACGTGATGTCCATCAGTATTTTAACACAATAGGAAGAATGATGGGAGGTTCCAGGGAGAGAGAATACCAGATTTTCTTTCTCAAAAATATGTTGTCATAACATTTCTGCCTGATATTTCTAGTTTCAATAGCTTCAGAACTTAGCCAACTTAATAATTTACCAAACCATGCCAACTGCAAAGAGAAGAAACAAGATATGTGGGAGGCCTTGGATTTTTACCCATATAGGACAAAACCTTTCAAAATTTTTTCTCAAGCCATTTGTCTCCTTTGCTGAGAGAATGAAAGGGGAAGCAATTTCCACTCAGAGTATCTCAAAGTGGATCTCTGTGTCTATTATGCTTTCCCAAGATTTATCTAAGTCACCTGATAATATATGTCCACAATCAACAAAGACCTGTGCAGCTTAGAAATGCAATTTGCATTCAGTGTAACACACAGTTCCGTACACGTTTTTACAAATCATTGTATTCTAAAGCATGTGCTTTCCCTGGATGCCTCCTATACAAAGTCTTTCAGTAATTATTACCATCTGTTTCTTAGCCCCACTCAGCTGTACTGCTTTGAAGCCACCTGCAGCAGAATACATAGAGAGATGAGCAATCAGAAGACACACACACACACACACACACACAAAAGTATATATACTTCTTTCTATAAGAACAAGAGGTTTTAGAAACAGGATATCTCCCTTTCATTCTTTATGTTCCACGGACACTAAAGCAGGAGCTGGAGAGTGGGCATGAGTGATCAAGACCTTCCCATCTTGGTTACTATAGAAATGGACAGGTAAGATGCATCTTTGACCCCTTAGAACTTCACTGGCCAAAATTATCTGGTTCCAGGCACAGTGGTGTACTTGCAAAACTTACAGTGGAATACACAAAGGAGCAAAACACAATTCATTTACTGTGTGGATAAGTTGGTATCTTTATTATGGCAAGAGGAGATCAAGTAGGTTTTATAACTAGAATGGTAACTGAATTTTGTAAGGCCAAGGGATGATGTTCCAGCTAAAAGATAATGCAAAAATTGTACCCTGATAATGTGTCTTGTTAGTGCCAAAGGCAAACTTTTTCAGCTCCTTGAATTGCATTGCATAAGGGCAGAACTGGGAAGAAAGCGAAACTTCTAAAGCAGACAGTTGTTCTATGATGGTGTTTCTACTAGCTATATAGCATATGCATATGTTGACAAACTAAGCAACAGCTGCTTTATTGGCAATATTCAATGTTAAGACATTGATGCTGCGCCTTACACAGGGAACTTTTCTTGTAGCAAACAACAGCTAAATGCAACATCTCATCCTGCCTGAACCCTAAAGGAAACGAAGCAAGTATCCACACTGCATTGTAAATTATCACACTGGAGTACAAGAGCATCATATATTAGAAGTTTTAGCACAATTCTTCATCCGAGGCAATGTACTTTTTCTTTCTTTAAAAAAAAAAAAAATAAACCAAACCAACTAGGTTAGGTATCTCTGAAAAAATCGCTGGGTTTGTACAGCACAAACACACTCATAGGAAGGTTACAGCTAGCAACTTCTATATGAACCTGTGCATTCTTCTAGCTTGGCAAAATTCCTAACAAGGATGTACGAAGAGTCATGAAGTGCCTTGTTCTCACCTTGATGAGCACTTAAAATGTAATTTACTGTTGCTCTCAATTATTGTAGATTCCACAAGTGTTTACTATTTTTGGCATCCTGAAAACTCACAGCCAAATGATGATGAATGAATGTAATGATTTGTTCTGTTTTAACAGAAATCTGGTGGTAAGGCAAAATAAGATATTTAGGCTAATCTGCATAACTACTTCTTGAAACTTTAATAAACTGTCAAAAAGATGTGCTAACATTATGGTGAAAAAGATGCTCCAGAATGACAGACTTTTTTCCCAGGGAATAAGCTATTTCTTTCAAAAAAAAAAGAGGAGAAAGTGGCATATTTTGCAAATGTGTTATTTTTATTAATTATGTAGAAGGTCGTCTTTAGTTGTGCAATTACATTCCCATCTAGCACCCAAGGAAGGGGTTCAAGTGCTTAGGAATTTGACAACTGCTGTTTGTCTCACTCATTAGCGTCAAACTTCTTTCTTCTGTAGGCAAAAGCTATGAAAAACCTCCAGTAACTTTTTATCAACCTTTCAGATGTTTTAGCTATTTTTCCCTTCCTTTTATTCCATCCTCCTTTTGTATTTTGCTTTTTGGCCATGAAGGGAAGCAGCTACTATGAAATAGTGTTCACTTCTTCCTTTCTGTAGTTCCTTTCTTGCGTGTATTAAATCACTTCCAGGCTAGTACTAGATCTAGAATGTGGCTAAATATGCACTTCATAGGTTCCTACAGGGTAATATTTGGTCCTGAAGCAAATCCCCAGAAAAAAAAATCATATTAACTCCTTTGTGTGGCACTATATGAGGACTAAAATGCCACATGGGATGAACTGAACCCTTATTTCCTTTAACATTTTACTATAGTTAGAAATGGACTGTGAACAAAATAAATTTAATATCCAACAACACAATGTGTGTTTTCATTTTGTCTAATGCTTTCAGAGTATATCCTGTCAGCAAATGAAGAGCAATTTTTCAGCATAGGCTTTATCAGAAACAGACTCTGCCTTTTGACCCTTCCTTTCAGACTTCTGACCCAAGTCAGATCCATATGGGATGTTTTCACCTTCTTTCAGGAAAGAATCTTCCATACTGACAGATGGTATTGCAGACTGCAGGAATATGGCATTTTAAAAATAATTTTGGGGAGATGGATTAGCTTCTGGAAATTTTCTGTGCAGAAATGTAAATGGCACAGATTTTCCTAAATAAATACCTTCTAGGTTTGCAAAACAATCAGTCACTTTTGAAAACTTGTGTTCATAATGTACATTCAGTGGGAGCATTCAGTGAACGTTAAGCAGACAATATTAAAATTATAATTTAAAATAACAATGATGACACAATTATTCAATCATACAAATCACTGTTCTTTAAAAATAAAATAAAAAAAACCTATAGTCAACTCCAATAAAACAGTTTAACTCATTTATGTAGATAAAGAAAATTTTCCCTTTCTACTAAATAGAATCAATAATACAAAAAATGGTAATTTGGTTATGCTATTTATTGACCTGATAGAGAAATTAGGGAGAAAAATTCTCTGCAGTATGCAGAAGGTCAAAGTAGGTGATTTATAGTAATGCTTTCCAGCCTCAGCACTGATGAATCTATGAAATCCTCATACCTCAGAACATGCTACGATTTCCAAATTATGGCAGTCAAGAGGAAGCCTCTTTAATGAGCAGCTTATTCCATAACTTTTCACTCTCACTCTCACTATTGCAACTTCCACTGAAATATTTGGCACTGGACATGTCAGAACACCATGTTGAACAGACTCCTGCTCTGATCCAGAATGTCAGTAGGTTCACAGATTCATACAATCAGAGTGCTACATGGAAGGCTTCTTGATGCTGTTTTGTTTCAACAAAGATTCTGGATAGGCTCATTTACTCTGTTCATAAATATTTGACAACTATATTTGCTTATGCAAGACAAATGCATCACTATTTAAACTAATCCTTAGGGATCATTTTTTGCAGTTGCTATGCTTTTATAGTACCATGCTCTTTGTATAATTTTGTTTTTGAACGTCTGTTATCACCAACAGTTTAAGGCTGTACAGAGAGTACATAAACACACAGATGTCACAGAGAATGTTTAGGCATTTTGTGGGGTTTTTGGTTTTGGGTTTTTTTGTTTGTTGGTTTTTTTTTTCTCATTCTGATGCTTTAAAAATTCACCTTAAAATGTAATATTCTGTCATGATGTGCTAGGGCATAACATCATACAGTGGCTAAAGGATGCCATTTGAGGCTATCGCCATCTAATACTACAGAAAATTTGTTCATCTTTAAATGCACTTGGGTGTATGTCCCTAACCCAGACCATGCACAGACTATATCTATACTGCTAAATAAAATAAAGTTGAGGCCAGTCTTGCACCCTAAGGCACAGATTGGATCACATTCACATTTTTCAGAGATAGCTATCTCCTTTCAGAGTAGACTGGTCTCATGGGACACAAACTACTCACGCTGCGTCTCCTCTAGAATCTGTGTGATGCCCTTTGGGTCCTGCAACATAATTAGTTAGTGTGTATCTATGAATGGGGGAGTGTTAATTTAAAATGTTTGAAGTAATGTGTTAGAGGATACCCTACACTGGAAGTTCAAGAACAGAGTATTTTTGAATCCAGGCTGATAAGAAGTAAGAAGATTGTGAGGACAAGATGCTTCACAGAAACCAGAAGGCCCACAATTTGCAGAACAAACAGCTTTAGAGTTTGAAAGGCATATTTGTTAAGGGTTGTATTGTATTCTTTCAAACTACTGTTTCACCTTGTGAATAGTCTTATGTCTAGTGCCACCTGCAGTAGTCATGCTGTCAGCCAGGTTACTCTTCTTAATCAATATTGACAGCATGTGTTTCTCCTTGCCTTGACCACCTATGACAAGACTCATCAAAGGGGTTCTGTTCTGGAGATTTAAAGGAATGCATTCTCCATCCCTGCTTCATAGAAGTCTTTGATCTGTCTGCTAAAAGTGCTCATTAGTGATGATGGACATGGGTTCAGAATAAACCTGACCATCATTGCTTTCCTTTGATGACGTATGAAGTATAGATGACTATTTTTGTTTTAAAAAGTTCATTTCTGTAAAACACTTATCTTTTTCTTTAACAGCCACAAGTCCTCAAAGAGGTAAATTATGTTCCAGGATAACCATAAGACTCTGGGAAAAACTCTGAAACTGCAAATTCTGTGGGAGCTGCAAGCTCCAGCATTACTGAGTCTCAGAAGAAAGTCTTAAAAAGAGAATTGCGACCCTAAGAGTGTGTATGGGGATCTGGAAAGAGACCTAGTGCCCAAACTCTTCAGGATCAGAAAAATGATGGGAAACTGATCCCGTGAGTTTTTCTGATCATTATGGATTGTTACATTATGCTGTCTCAAGATAGCAAGCAGTTGTCTAGACAGAGGTAGTTCAGATCAGAGAAAAGTTCAACCTCTGGAGATACCTATTGTAGAATATATCACTCAGGTTTTGAAAGTTAGGTTTTATAAATGCCCCTTTAAAAGAACATGGGAAAAATGTCATCCACAGTAATTATAAACTGAGGGGTATCCAGAAAAGCTGATTTAGGAAATGAAGACAACCAGCAAAAAAACCCACCCCACCCCACCCCACCCCCCCAAAAAAAAAGAAAGAAAAGGAAGAATATGCTAAAATAATAAAAAATATAGAGTAAATGAATAAGGAACTTTTATTCACTATTTTTCATAACTCAAGATCTAAAGAACACCTCAGGAGATGAACAGGCAGTAGCTTTATAATGATCAAAAAGAAGTACCTTTTTCAGACAGTGTGTAATTAGAAAGTGAATTTTATTTTCATAGGAAGTTGATAAATCTCAGAAAGTGAAAAAAAAAAGAAAAAAGTTCAGAAAACGAAGGTCCTTCTGTAGTTGTTAAAGACGGTAACCTGGATGAAACTTCCAGTTCACGAAGCCCCAGGCAGTTGATGCCTGGAACAGAAAAGCAAGACCAGAGAATGTGTCACTTCATCCTTGCCCTACTTGTCATCTTGCCCTAATAATTCATTGTAGCCTCGAGGATGTTGGACTAAATGAGTCCTCTGTTGTTTTCTGCTATGGACACTCTAATGTTCTTAGGAGAGCTGTAGGATTTCCACAAATGCCACCTTATAGACTGAATTTGATACTGAACTTGATCATCTCTCACTTGAGCTAGAATTATTTTGAACCTTTGACTTTCTTTAAAGAAATATAATCTAATAAAACCATGTTCTCTCACACAGTGTCTATGTAAATTGCTTGAATGAAAACTACCTTGACTTTTGTGTTTTGTGTGAGACACTGGCTTTATTTAAATATATATGTATATATACACACTTTTATGATGCATCTGTCTATATAAAACTCAAGCATGTTCTGTCCTAAGTCAAACACAATGAATGTGTGTGTCTTTTTTTTAACTTAGCATAATGCACTAAATTGGACTTTGGGTAATTTCTCTTAGGCTAATGCAGATGGTTTTAAAAGACAGCAGTAGATACACACTGCAAGGGAGTGATCACTGGTCTCCAGGGCCAAGTACAGTGACTTGTGTCTAAACTGTTCAGAGCTAGTCCCTTCTACATACGATTTGCCATATCCTTACAGGATAGCATTTGGCTCAGTGTCTCCTCTGAGCTCCATGTCAAGGTATAAGTATTGGTTCACTTTTGCATACTTTTTTTTTTTTTTTTTTAAGTTGAAAATGTCTGAAATAACGTGAGGGCTGTATTTCAGCTTACTAGACAGGTGTTGCCATAGTCTGAAGCTGAGGATATGCTTCTGGTGGGTAGGTTCATTTTGAGAGGTTGGGATTCTTGTGATTTTGAAGGACTGGGACAGGAACTCAGGCTGGTTCAGTGTCATCTACACTGTATTTTGGGAGTGGTCTTTGCCCAAACCACATTTCAGTTTTTGGCTAAGGTAAACAAATTCCCCCACTCAAAAAGAGTTGAAAATGAATGAGAGATCTTTGCAGGAATGAGAAAGTACTCAGTCTTTCTCTATAAATTAAAACATAAGATTAACATATTACTTTTTGTGAGGAAGACTTCTCCTTTTCTCCCAGAGCTGCAACCTTTATAATGTCTTGTTGTTCTTTTCCCCAACTAATTTCAGTCAAAAAGTGAATGTATTGTAGTCAGCATAGTAAAGCCAATCCTGCCAGTCCTGTGATAACTAGGGTGACACCCAAAGACATTCATTGCCCATCCTGCACAGTAATGAGCACTCAAAGATGTAGCTTTTAACAGAACCAGCTTAACCTTAAAATCTGCAATTAAGAGTGTGGTTTCCACGGAGACAGCTGTGAAAGATCGTAGAATCATAGAATAGTTTGGGTTGGAAGGGACCTCTAAAGGTCATCTAGTCCAACACCCCTGCCATGGGCAGGGACATCTTCAACTAGATCAGGTTGATCAGAGCCCCGTCCAACCTGACCTTGAATGTTGCCAGGGATTGGGCATCCATCACCTCTCTGGGCAACCTGCGCCAATGTTTCACCATCCCCCGCATAAAAAATGTCTTCCTTATATCTAGACTAAATCTACCCCCCTTTAGTTTAAAGCCATTCCCCCTTGTCCTGTCGCAACAGGCCCTGCTAAAAAGTTTTTCGCCATCTTTTTTATAAGCCCCCTTTCAGTACTGATAGGCTGCAATAAGGTCTCCCCGAAGCCTTCTCTTCTCTAGGCTGAACAACCCCAACTCTCTCAGCCTTTCTTCACAGGAGAGGTGTTCCATCCCCCTGATCATTTTCATGGCCCTCTTCTGGACATGCTCCAACAGGTTCATGCCTTCCTTATGCTGAGGGCTCCAGAGCTGGACTCAGTACTCCAGGTGGGGTCTCACCAGAGCAGAGCAGAGGGGCAGAATCACCTCCCTCGACCTGCTGGCCACGCTTCTTTGGATG
>NW_008824716.1:858145-859748 GCF_000699105.1 Pygoscelis adeliae
ACGTCTCTAACTCCTCTTGTTTATTCCCCATGCTACATGCATTTGCATAGAGGCATTGAAATTGGGCCCCGGATGAAGCTGTCTTACTGACTGGAGATCCTTTGTGCTGCTCTTTAGGTGCCCTCCTGCTGACCTGTGTTCCTTCTCCAGGCTCTGGGCAGCTATTGCTGGCCCTGGCATCAAACCAGATATATTGATGATCCCACTGGAGTGGGATGGATTGAGGTTCCCTTCCCCAGCATTTCTAATTTAAAGCCCTCTTCACCAGCTTGGCAAGCCTATGGCCGAAGATGCTCTTCCCCTCCTCTGACAGGTGGACCCCATCAGCCCCCAGTAGACCAGGTTTCTCAAAGCAAGTCCCATGGTCTAAGTAGCTGATGAAATGGAGTTGTAAAATAAACAAGTTGTAGAGTGTCAGACACAGAAACTAGCCTGAAAATAAATGAAAAACCAGGAGCAAACAAGGTATGAATTGTTTTCTGCACTGTAACTCCTCACATGACCTTAATGTTTTGCTATAAATGTAAGTAATTCAGAAAAAGCAACCATGGAGGATCATATTTACAAGAAGTGTTACATTTCATCAAGAGATAAGCATATGAAGCTAGAAAAGAAAAAAATATCTAATGCATTATGTGATGGATATTAGCAATGGCTGTGATTCTTCTTTTCTGTACAATAATAGTAAGAAGAAATCTGTTTCACTTGTTAGAATACAATTCTGGATGTTAACAGATAATGGTTCATCTGCATACAGAATATGTTGTAGGACAAAAAATGTATCTGAAAGATAATCATTAAGGATGCAAAAATCAAACATTATATAGTTATAAGATGCTAGTAATGAGGTTGCTTTAATTCAGTTTTATATTTAGATGTCTAAACATAAGTGGAAAGAAGCTTTCCCTGGATGTTCTCAAGGACACTCAATTTATCCATTTATAAATCACTCATTTCAGGAGAACTGAATCACTAAACACCCAAAGCTAAGGCACAAGCTCTATCTGTCATTTACAGCAACTGGAACTCATCCTGTGACACTGTCTTCATTGAGATAATCAACTGTATCACTCAGTCCTCCCTAGCTGGGGAGGATGCTCATTTACTATTCTCATTATTCAAAATGTGTGATGTAAAGCCTTGTTTAGTGCACACTTTGCAGACCCTGCTCTGAACACTGAGTTATTAATTTTATCAGAGACTGTTTCTCCTCTAGAGTCTCAAACACTAAACAACCAACATGTCTTCACCCCTGCCAGGTTGTTTTAATGGGATACTATTTCACAAGTAAAGACCAGCAGAACAAGAATGCTATAGTCAAATGCCCAATTTGAGACAGCTAGTATCTGATTATTCAAAGTACTTGGCATTAAACTTGTTTTATGTGTTCAGAGCACAGCTTCCAGCACTACTGCAAATCAGACACACAGATCTTGAATTAGATATGTAGAAGAGAGGCAAGAGATGCTACAGTCTAGAATGACTGAGTTTTCCCAGGATAATTTCAGGGTTTTATTCAGTGGCTGTAATGTAAAATGCAGAAGTAGGCTAATGGCACAACCTATGTCTCTTACTCAAAATGTTGCTTTTATAAGGAGTTAAA
>NW_008824716.1:860006-869946 GCF_000699105.1 Pygoscelis adeliae
CTCTCTACAACTACCTGAAAGGAGGTTGTAGCGAGGTGGGTGTTGGTCTCTTCTCCCAAGTGACTAGCGATAGGATGAGAGGAAATGGCCTCAAGTTGCGCCAGGGGAGGTTTAGATTGGATGTGAGGAAAAATGTCTTTACTGAAAGAGTGGTGAAACATTGGAACAGGCTGCCCAGGGAAGTGGTTGAGTCACCATCCCTGGAGGTATTTAAAAGACGTGTAGATGCAGCGCTTAGGGACATGGTTTAGTGGGCATGGTGGTGTTGGGTCAATGGTTGGACTCGATGATCTTAGAGGTCTTTTCCAACCTTAATGATTCTATGATTCTATGAGTACCATAGGGTCCACCTTCAACAGAAGTTCAAAAGTAACTTTCTCTTTCCTAAACTGTAGGAATTGTTCAAATTCTTCTCCCCTGCTTGAGATAGGGACCAAAACATTCTATTTCCTGCAGAAGTAGTAACACGCTATTATGAAGAAGGTGGTAAACATGAGTTCATTTTTAAGTGAAAATTTCTGCATTTTGTACAAATCTTATTAGTATGCATGCATGTTAGGTATTCTCAGGACACATCTGGATGATCTATCTATACTTACTCTTCATTTATGCATCCCAAATGGGTTTAGGTAAGAGCTACCTAGATGCTCAGGTCAGCCAAGACAGTGGCAGTTCCAGATGTTTTCCACAGTAGGACTTCAGGTGAATAAGCATGTTTTGTAGAAGAAATGAGGACTTTCAGTCTACTTTTGCTATTTCAAAGTTAGACATTTAAATATGCACTTTCCAGCTGAACAAGGAACTGCAGCAGCAGGCTGCTCCCTGAGGGGATACCAGCCAGGGGTGACCCCAAAACGGGCAGTGTCTCACTGATGAGTTGCAGTCCTACAGGATCTGAGCACAGTGGGCAGAGCTGGGGGCTGGTGGCAAGGTCCATCAACAGCTCCCAACACAGCAAGCAATAGGTCAGGTCCAGAATACATGCAGGGTATCCTATCAGGGTCAGCAAGATACAGGGACAGAGACAGGGCCTGAGGCAAGCTGCAGTACAATCCCTTGTACATCCAAGGGATCCATCTAGGAGGTAAGCTCCCCACAGCATAGGGATGAGGTCCAACCAGGAGGCTGGAGAAAGGGCTGGAGAAAGGTACCCCTATAACATAGCCCAGGTAATGTCTGAAGGCCCAGGGTTGAGCTGGAATTTGGCTCCTGGGCCTGTGGGCAGAGTGGCAGGGGGGGGGGCCAGGGAGGGGATTAAAACCTATTAGTACACTCATGACACAAATTTAATATTTAAGATAATTCTGTGCTGGTTTTGGATCTTGTCCTTCTTCTAGCAAACTTACTTTTTTCAGCTATGTTTTATGTAAGATTTTTTTTTGAGTTCTGGTTATTGTTGTCTTTCTTCTACATTCTTTCATTATGGAATAATCTTTCTGAGGGGTGGTAATTTGTACAGCACTCACTAGGTAAGTCCACACTACTGATTTATGGGAAGGCTTCATAGCTTTTATCATAATATTAATTATTTCTTACACTATTCCTCTAAACACATCGGTAACATTTTTGATAAAGTATTTCACTGACTTATTCACAGAGGTGCCCAGGTCTCAGGAGTTCCTGAGTTCCAGCTGGGACCCAAACAGATCCCAAGCCACAGAATGTGCTGCAGCACATTCTTCCTATTTCCACCAGTATAGCCTCTGACTTTTGACCCCTTTCCGTTATGTAATCTGAGCCATCTAGGGGTGCATCCACTTCTAAACAACTTGACAATTGGTTGGGGTAGTTTTGAATCAATTATCATCTGTGAATCCAAAAACTGTAAAACTGTATAGCAGGTAGTTTTCTTTTTGTAATGTTCTTCACAGTACCTCCTGGTCTTGATTGACAACTTTGTGTCATCTTTCCACCTCACTGCACAATCCTCTCTTCCAGATCATTAATAAAATGTATTAAAAAGCATGGAATTTAATGTGAAACCTTGGAGAACCTCTCTGTTAATGTGCTGGCTTTTTTTTTAAATCCTCCCATTTTCTGTTTCTTAGCCAATTCTGCTAGTTTTATCTCCTTTAGTCTATCTTTAATATTAAAAAAAATTTGTGCTACACCTACCACCTATAATTTTTCAAGTTTTTCTTTTTTTCTCATTAAAACATCTTTCACCTGGTTTAACAGAAACAGCTACAAAAGTCTAGATGCTGATATTGATCTAATCAATGAAAAGATGCTAAGCAGCCTTATATTACTCGTGTTGGAGAAAATTGTATGAAAAGAAGTGGTGTAAGTGTAAGTGACATATAATAAATACTGTCTGTGCCAATAAATCTTGAGTTTCTTCCTGATCAGTGTCAACAGTAAGAATGTCTCTACCAATATTTCAGATAGACTATATCCCATTAGTTAAGGACTTTGGGGTGGATTATGAGAGAATTGCGTTAGAAAGCTAACAGACTTGAAAGAATTTGAACCCACGTGTCTTGCTTGTTAGGGAAATGAGGTGCACTAGTATTTAGCGCATTACAAACTAAGAGTGGAGCTCGGACAGTACCTTTGGGGTGAAACTGGTCCTGATGGGATATGTTACATGTGTTCTGTAGAAAACTTCTGAATTGAACCTTTTTTGGAACATAATAAGAAAGACATCTAACATCATAATCCCAGCTCTGAAGTATGATGATTTTTTCCAACCACATTTGAACTGGCCTGTTTTAAGGCAGAGAATCTAAAGCTTAGGAGTCTTGTTTTCTTTGGGTATCTATATGTCTCCAACTTATAAAGAGGGTATCTAAGGTGAGTAGGTGTCTGGAAGTAGGCAGGATGAACCTGTCCCTAGATAAACAGGAGACTTTACATCTAACAGTGGAGCATCTACAGATATTGGGTCATGTCTGAAATCAGAATCGAGCTGAACTGTGATTGCAGTTTTAATATCTAAAATTTAATCTACATCCCACTTTAAGCACTTAGGTTCTAGTCTGGATTTGGCCAGTTGAGAGTATAGGACAAAATGTAAACTGAAGTGAATTGGTGTAACTGTACCAGATAATGGAGATAATACCAGTTCTTCTAGCAACTCAAAGTTCAATCTGTAGTTTATGGATTCATTATTCTATTCCCTTCACAAGCAGCAGTGCACCAAAAGCATTCTGAATATAGATAGGCAAATCTAGTTTGCATGCTACAGCAACAAGATTTTACCTCGATGCTGTGAGGGAGGTTTACAGAGGCTCTCACTGTTCTTCCACTTCCTTTCTCTTCAGTTTCTTCAATTATCCTGCAAGGTTTCCCTCCAATATTACTTTGCAAAGCTCCCTTTCTGGCATGGAAATTATATATTTCAAGACATAACTGAATAAATTTCTAACAGGTCTTAAAAGGCATTTTTAGGCAAGATTCTAGAGCCTAGGAATCCTTCCTCCTTGTCTGTGGTATGCCCCTTTTGATGTGACCTATGAGGAACTTCCAGACTGTTTGGTGCCTTGAACACTATAAATTTGTTTTCTTTGATTATATCATTCTTCATTAACAAAGGTTCAGAAGTTCATTAGCACATCAATTCTTTTGACATTTTGCAAAAGTTCCTAAGCAGCTTATTAAAAAGCATTAATAGTATAGGTAAACAATTATAAGGGTACCTATATTAAGAAGTTATAGATTTTGTTAAATGCTATTATATGTCTAAATTCAATCCTGCAATCTGTATTTATGAACAGTTTTTACTGACTGCAGTGTGTGTCACTATTTGTCTTTCTCATCCCTGACTGTATGCATAGCCTTAAACACTTGGGTTTATTTCAGTCTGAGAATCACGTAATGTTAAGCAATCCAGTCTCAGGATCTGAAGATTGGTTGGGTTGTCTCCTCCAGCTCTTACCAGCTGCAGATCTGCCCAAAAGCAGCTACGAAAGCAAATGAAGAAAAAATTAAAAAAGAGCAGCATAGCATGATATAATCTTATTTATTTATTTATTGAATTAATGTCAACAGAAGAAACTAACTGGAACCAAAGATGAAATTAATTTTATTATGTTATCTCAGAACATTTGCTTTTTTACCTTGATTGTACAGATTATATTGTAGTATCTGTAATGGTCCTCAGAATCGGTTTTGTATGAGATTAAGATGCCCATATGTTTTTGAGAGTTGAGCCAGAATCTCTTCTAACACTTATTTTTGCTTTCTTCTAACAACAAAAAAAAAAGTAATAAATATTATTTCTTGATGTCCCTCAGTTAATACACACTTCTTTTTTACAACATAAGAGCTGCCTGCTCCGCCTGGGCTCATGATGACTACGTACAGGACTTTTCTGAACTTGTATAGTGGCACACTTAAAACTTGTTAGCAGTTTGTCAATGTAATAGCTTAAGGTAAAAACGCTCCAGGTGAAAATATATATAAGAACATATCAGAAGTGGATGACACCAACTGATTTGCCTATGTATTATAGAAAATTGAATGCCCTATTGCTGGTTCTTCTTTTCATAGTGGTGTTATATGTATTTTGTCACTGAGATTAGTTTGTCTTCTCCTTTGTAGAACCAATTTCACATTCATTGGATCTGTAGCAGAGCTCTCATTCCCCATCTTTCCACCTCACAAATAAAACCAGTCCAAATCCTAACAATTTTTTTAACCTATGAGACTTCTGAACAGAAAAAACAGAGTATTGCTTAGTAATGTAATAATTTACATGTGGCATTGTAGCCCAGGCTATTTAAATCAGAAGACTGAGAAAAAGATAACATACAGTTGTGTCCAATGAAGAGCTAATCACGGTGAAAGGTACATGTTCAAACCTAACCTCTTAGTTATGTTATCTTCTCATATGTAATGTTAAACTGGAGAGACTTAACAGCTCACATTGTTGAAGAGATGGCTTCCTCTCATCAAGAAATGTCCATAATTACACTTAAACAGAAAAATGGAAGTCAGGTTACAATGCCTTGTGAAAGTAATTTTGGTGCTGTATTACACAAATTGAGATTTTATTTTTGGGTGGATTTTTACTGTGAACATAATTGTTCCTTTAACTGTCTTAGTTCAGTATTATGATTTACCCTGACAGCTGTTTTACTGATATGAAAACTTTGCAGAATTAATTATTAATTTGTTTTATTTTATTTTAGTCATACAACTGGCTGAAAATCTATGCCAGTCTTTTGGTCAAAGTCTAAACACTACAAAAATATCTGCTTTGAATTAAGAACAGATTACAGCAAATAATCTGGTTGTGTGTTTCCTTTTAGCTAAATCTAGATTTCAAAGCAAGAAAAAAGATCAGCCCAACTCATAATTCTTTTAAAGACAGTTCTTTGCTATGTGGGGATTTGAGATTGTGGCTTTGAAATATGAAGTTGGGAAAAAAAAAAAAAAAGATGTTAAATGCTTGAAAGCCATAAACTGTAAAGACAGAAGCTCATATCTAATTTAGGAGGTTTGGCAAGTGTTGTATTCATTGATTTTGTGGTTATTTTCTGTCCTTTTTTTAAAAGTTAAAATGTCACATGGAGTGCTGTAAAACATAACAGTTTCTTTCCATTCTCTGGTGTGGATATATTCTGCTTTTTGGGCATCCTTTCACTGTCAATACTTACATCTGTTGCTTAAAATGCTATTCCTGGAACAACTGTTTTTTAAATGCAAACCCATATGTGTGATCTCAAGAGAAACTGGTAAATTTTACCAAATGGGCATCCCTAAATTACATGCCATCTGCAGCTAGTGATGAGAGGACTAAACCCAGTCAGCTATGATCTTCCACCACTGCATCTATCATTTTGATTGGCTCTAGGGAAATCAACAGCTTTTGGCTTGAACTTTTCCCACCCCGACAGGTTATTATGGACTGGTAGAGATGTACTGGCTAAAGAATGTTCTCTTTTATCTGCAGCTAGGTTTCAAACTGTTTTCTTGTGGAAATCAACAGCAAAACTGCAAAATTCAGCAAAGCAAAAGCGGGCACGTACTCTAGCACTGATTCAGATTTTATGAGGTATAAGTGTGCAGTCTTATTAACTCAGAAAGACTGTTGAAATATGTAAAATATGGAACAAAATTTAAGAAATATTATTATTGCCTATGCAATTATAAATTAATAATACTTAAAAAAAACAATGAACTTTTCAGAACAGCATGTTCACATTCTGAAGGGATAATTGCCAAAGTGGGAATTACTGTATTATAGCGTGTGAGACTTTAAGATCATGTTAGAGAGAAAGAAAAAAAAAAGTACGAAAATAAAACATAGATGTTACTGCACTGAGGAAAAAGCCCTCTGAAATCCCATTTATATCACTGATCTTCCACTACTAAATTCCCCCCCTTCACTCCTACCTTATGGCATATTCCTTTAAAGTAATAAAAGTTATTGTGAGCTAATTAAAACTGCAGTTTAAAAATTTAACTGGAAATATACTGAGATGCACCTTGCTCTTACTAACAAAAGGCTTGGAAAATATAAGCACTTAAACCTCATGAGACTAACTGAACACTTTGTAATTTGTTTTTATGTACTCCCTAACTAGATGAGCTAATAAAGTCAGAAAACAAGATCTGAAGGCCAGCTCTGGAAAAAAAAAAAAAACCAACAACAACAAAAAAAACCACCCCAGAACCACCCATATCTTTGTTCCTAATCTACAGAGCTCCAAATGCTAAGTTTAACATTAATTCATTTTCACCCATAAACTTGGTGTGGCGTTTAAATGGTTAGGTTTGTAGAAACGAAAGGCATAACATCCAACATGCTAGGGAGCAGGATGAATGAGGTACACCCTGGGAGGCACTGAAAGAGAGGAATGTCTAAAATCCCACCTCTCTTGATCTGAGAGATGTGTGTGTCACTGGGATTCAAGATTCAGAACCCCCCTTGAAAGACAGTTTCTGTTTGTAGAAGAGCAACCTGAGCTGAGCATCCCCGGTACAGACAGACACCTCCTCAGAGCCTTGTAATCAGGTCCTTGTAACAGGTTGGATGGCAAATCCTCTTGTTTATCTGTTGGCTGTTTTCATATGGCACCATATTAGACAAGCAAGATGCTAGAAAGATTACACTCCACCTGACTGCAGTCACTTTGGTAGGGTTTGGATACTTCTTTGTGAATTAAGAATCAAAAATTTAAGGCATCCAAATTCCCAGTGTTTAAATTAATCTTTTGGTCTTTCAGCTATGTTTGTTTTCAAGTTCTGTCCTCCATGCTAGAATTTTAATATGTGCATTTGGCATGCTCTGACGGTGTCTGTAAGATCAAATACCCCAGGGAACTTAAGTAAAGCAATGGCTGGTGTCTCTAAATAGCTTTATTTAATGGCTAGGTGCTGAGTTGCTCAAACCTGTTAGAGTTTAGGTGCCTAAAGTACATGTGTTACAATTCAGCTGCCGTTACCTAGGGAAATTTTTTTAAGGTTACAAAGTAAAGCATCATTGGAATTTGGGAATTTCTAAAATATGCTGAATAGGAGTCTTAGGGATCACAATTTTGTGATTTTGGTTTCTAAATTACATGTGTATTCTAAGGTAAATGCCTGAACTATATTTTCGGTCTATTCATTAGCTTCTCATTGCTTTAGTTTCCCATGTGTGAAATGTAAAATATATCTTTCTTCCATAACAGAGTGCTGTGAAAGAAAATACTTTAAAGATTGTATATCCTCATCTCTTACAGGAGTCTAGTTGGTAGGATCTCTGAAAAATACTTCAAGTTTGAGATAAGATAATGTTTAAGATTTTAAGATATATTATAAAAGAAAAGGAAAGAAAACCAGAAGATGGAACTAACACGATAAATTAACTGGGAGATAAAGCATCATGAAGATATTTTTTTCTGGCTTTTTATGGTCCTCCTGTTCACTGATTTTCTTAAAAGCTTCTGCACAAAGACTCAAAGGTAGTCCAGGACTAATCATCTTTCCATTCCATGTGATGTCTTAGGAAATTATGTACCTAAATAACTTTTAAAATATTTTTTTTCTCCCATAAGTAGCTAAAGGTTCAAAATTGAGAGGTTCTGAACTTGCTCTTGTAAAATGCTTTGTATCACATTTTGCTGTTGAAGCCAATACACAATGTGAATTGTCTCACTCCACCTGATTACCCAGTGGTGTAGCATCAGTCCCAGTATCACTATAAGCATGAATGTTTTAACAAATCTGTAATTTTTTGAGAAAAAAAAATCAATTACAACCAAAATGATAAAAAACAAATGAGATAAAATCGGTTATTATGCTAAGCTAACTTGCTGTATAAACTCTTTGATTTAATGTAACAATTAAAGACAGAACAAACCCCTAAAATTAATATTGTGAGGCGGGAGAAAGCAGAGTCACTAGCAGAGAGCAGCAAACTCGTTTGTAATAGTTTATGCAGTTTGCTATCTCCAGTGTACTTTACTAAAAATATATGAACTGATGGCAGACTCTGACTACAGAATCCATCAAGAATTTGCTGCAAGTTCTTAAACATGATTCTGCAAGCAACAGAAAACAGGACTGGGCCTTTGGATTTTGAAAAATCTGCTGCAAAATAAGGTACATTATTTTATTCCCCTACTTGAACGAGCTACAGGACTGTCATGGTGACTTTTCCAAATTAGGTACTTTCTCTCCAAAGTATTGCTCACTTAGATGTCTGAAGAAAGGTGTGACCTTTCTATTGATTTTTTTTTCAAGTGTTTTTTGCTGGTGTACATTCCTCAAGGCTAATGTTAGGACCATCTCACAGCTTTGCACCATTACCTTTATTTATTACATTTACCAGAAACATTTCTTCTTTGATGTCCAGTACCCAAGATTCTGAATAGCTGCAACAGCTGGGAAAAGATCACCACTCTAGCACTACCAACTAAAGCTTGCAATAGGTGACATGAAATCATTCTCTAAGTCAATGCTAAGAAATGTTTATTAGTATCTATTTTTATTTAAAGAAGAGAGATGAATGGTAGAAATATCAAGTGATTTTTCAGACAGTTTTGTATTGTCAAAGGACAAAAACATCCTTCTGTGATGTCAACAAGGACTTTCGTTATAGACTTTATGAAGAGAGGATTTCACTCAGAATACTTTTGCTTCATAAGGAGAGATGGAGGGAAAAGAATGAGGAGGGAGGCTTTCAATTATATTGTATTTGAACTCTCTGCAGTTGTAGAATCATTAAAACTTGCCTACACATGCAAAGGATGAAAGCTGGTTCCCAACTAAACAGGAAATGACATCCAATCTGTCAGAGAAGATGGGTAGGATGGCAGATTTTAGCTAAATGAAATTTTTCTGCTTATGAAAACTCCCTTTGTGTCCCCAGTGTTCACACAGAGAAGCCAGGAGCTGTTAGGGTTTCATGTCATAGTCCTGTAGCCCCATCCTACGTGAAATTCTGCTATACTTGAGAGGAATGATGGGTGAATTGACACTGAAAGCACTTGAACAATGATCTTAAAGGAATCTGAGTATTTTAAAATTTCATTTATTGCATTATTTTTCTGCCTTACAAGCCTGACTATACTTAGGATAAGTATTTACCTTTCAGCTTCTATTTGAAGGCAATTAACAAACCTACTTTTTTTGTAGGTAAACACTAGCAACTACAGGAAAATGGTGCTTTCAAGATTGTATGGAGAGGCACTTCTTGCCCCTAGTACCCTTCTTATCAATATGAATATCCTGGTTCTGAGCTTTTATAGTATTTTTTTTGTGACAACATAGAGTGAAATCTTCTCTTTATCTGTATTTTTGAAAAAAGGAATTATAGACTCATAAACTCATAGAATCATAGAACAGTTTGGGTTGGAAGGGACCTCTAAAGGTCATCTAGTCCAACACCCCTGCCACGGGCAGGGACATCTTCAACTAGATCAGGTTGCTCAGAGCCCCGCCCAACCTGACCTTGAATATTGCCAGGGATGGGGCATCCACCACCTCTCTGGGCAACCTCTTCCAGTGT
>NW_008824716.1:870413-877972 GCF_000699105.1 Pygoscelis adeliae
TGAGTCACCATCCCTGGAAGTATTTAAAAGACGGGTAGATGAGGCGCTTAGGGACATGGTTTAGTGGGCATGGTGTTGTTGGGTTGATGGTTGGACTCGATGATCTTGGAGGTCTCTTCCAACCTTTAATGATTCTATGATTCTAATATCTGTTTCCTTTCTCTTCTAATTGTGTATCTGCCAGAGAAAAAGTTTAAAATATGGAAAATAAAGGAACAACTTTCACAAAAATAAAAAATACAGTTTTGTTGTCTTAAAATTTTGAAAAAAACAGAGAATGGAAGTGTATGATTTTATGAAAAGTATGACTGTGGTTTTTTGTTTGTTTGTCTCTGAAGTTTTTTCTCTTTCCTTTGGTGGCACATCAGGTAAAATCTAATTTGCATAGTTTATTTTGTGTACATAAAAAATACATACACAACCTGTAGTTGTTTCCATATTTGGGATGCACTGCATCCAGGCTGCTCCTCTCAGACAAGGAAAACTTGCCTTGTCTCCCTAGCCTACCATCAAAGAGGACATCGTTATGCAGACTCTGTGGTAAACTGATCTTTGTTTGGAGCACACACAGAAGGGATGCAGTGTGAGCTATGGAGCAAGGAAATCCTTTTCCTCTCACTTCCATACAGCAGATGGACAATGGAGAGCCTTTTATAGAGTGGCTGAAGTGAAGAGCCAGCAGGGTGAATACATAACACAGAGAATGTAAGAAAGAAAACTGCAGCAGGGGGAGGGGAAGAAACACTGGCTGCCAACTCCCACTGCTTTGTCTTCACTCTCTCAACTTTGTCCACTCTAATCTGGATTTTGCCTTTATTCTTGTCATTGAATATGCCCTTTAGAGTGACCCAATCACAGTGACCCTTTTGGAGTTTGCAAGCACAGCAGACGCCAGCTTGTGCTGCATAATAGAAGGGTATGCTCTCATTGTTGCATTCTAAAGAGACTGGTCTTGCTGGTTCAAATAAAATGAGAATCATAGTCTTCACCTATGCCTCCATCCAAATGAAATAATATTGTCATTGTTTGTTTAAGTGTAATTTTCCATAATGTAGCCCCATCTCTGATTTTTCTGGCTATCTGTACTCATAAAGTGAGTTCAGGTGCATCCATAGACATTGCAGGTAAATTAATTCTGAATTGCTCAGGAAAAGTGCTAGGTGGAGAAGACCAAATTCATGCCAGAAAGTGTTCTAAAATTTAGTACTATAGATGATAATGACCAGCACCCAGACATATTACCAGATAGGCACAAAATGACTAGGGTAGACATAGCCACTGCTTTCCCTTCTAAAAGTTCTGATCTGTGATGAGAAGTAGATTTTTTTCCCTTGAAAAATCATTTCTTACATATTAGCATCACTTCTAAGTATGAAATTTGTGATCTTTTTCCCAGTCCAGATAGAATAGGGTGAGGCACCATATCAGCAAGATCTAAGAATAAAGGAATATTTTTTGGCTGAATTAACCTTTGGTCTTGAAGCACTTTATAGCTTCAAAATATTTGCAGTAGGAATCACCTTACTCACCTTCAGATATCATATGTACATATGTACATGTGAGCTACTATCCCAAAATTTCTTCAGTGACAAAGAAGAAACAGGCACACTCTTCAGGTGTGCTTTAACTGGCCAGTTTTAGCTGTCTGCTTCAGGTTGACTGGTCTCAAGCCCTGAAAGTGTCTGCTTTTTTTCACTGACTATAAGGGTAAACTATTTCAGACACGGTAGCAAGCTAAGATGCAATTTACTGATTGAAGAGACAAGTGCAGCTAAAGCACTGTCTGATTAACTCTCTCTGCCTTCATGTTTGAACAAAAGGCTTGCTGAGAAGTAAGAAACTAGCCCAGGTGAAGAAATCTACCTTTGGTCAGATGAATCCTACACTGGATTCATCCCTAAAAAAATTCAAATGTTTTTTGTACTCTGAGCAGGTAAATTCCCTTCTACAGAGTTTATGCTGTGGGATTGCCATGCTGATTCAGCTGTGATTACACTTTCCACACTCACTGGAGCAGAATGAAGCAGGTTTTGTCCTTATTTAGTCCAAATTGTATTTGTTCATATAGTCTAGTCATGTTGTCCTTGTTTTCAGAAAGGTTTCAGCTCCATCTGGAAATGTTTCTCCCATCCCTTTTTGCAACTCTTTTTAGAAACCTCAAGGGGATACTTCCAGGTCTTGGAGTTCTGTTAAGCTTCAGATGTTCTAATTCCTTTGTCACCTGTTCTGGCTGAACCTTACCTCCTTCGATATTTTTTCTCACTCTCCTGGGAAATTTATGTCTGTTTCTGACATCTGTCCCCAAACCTTCTGTGTGAACACAGAGGCAAAGAATTCATTTGATTGTGCTTTAGTAATGTCTGTCTCTTCAGTCAGTAAATTACCTAGGCCAGCTCTTAGAATTTCCACTGTCTCTTCCAATGACCTCTTGTTCAATATATTCTTGGGAAAAAAAAACAAAACACTTTGTTATTTATCTTAACCTCTTCTGCAATTTTCCTTTCATTTCACATCTTTACTGCTCCTAGCAGATTGCTGTGTTCTGTCATCTCTTTAGATATTTTCATTCTTTTAATACCTTGTGTTGGCCTCTTTGTGGTTTTTCAATAACTTTTGTGCCGAGTCCTTCAAGTTTTCCTTTCAGAGGCTCGTTTAGTGGTTGAATAATTCTGGCGGTGACAGAGCACACAGTTTGGAGTACTGTGTACAGTTCTGGGACCCACAATTTAAGAAGGATGTGAAGGTCCTTGAATCCATCCAGAGGAAGGCAACAAAGCTGGTGAAAGGGCTGGAAGGAATGTTATTCTATTCTATTCTATTCTATTCTATTCTATTCTATTCTATTCGTTATCTGGGAATCAGAAACAGTATTTAGTGTGATTAATGACTGGGTTCAATGTAGCCACACTCCAAATCAGGTTTTTTTGAGGGAAAAAAAAAAATCAGCACCTAATTTTGAGGTGCTAAAGTACTGCTAGCAAATATATGTGTCTAAAAGGCGCTTACACCCAGGGGAATGAAACATGGGTAACAGGTGAGACCAGAGCATCCTGACATCACATACCACACACGTAGAGCATTGCAATTAAAATTGTAATTGGTTGTAGGGGCTAATTGCCTGTAGTGACTTTTCTACGCTGCACAGCATAAATGCTGGAAGGTTTGTGCTGACGGCTCCGCAACGGCTCCGGCCCCCCCCAGGATTATTCATCAGTGCTTTCCACCTCCGCATTGTTATTTTTTCTATTGTTTTATTTCACTTGATTACACAAAACACACTAACAATCTTAAAATGTGCATGGTGGAAATAGCAAGATGTGTGTATCTAATGTTTAAGCATACAGGAAGCTATTTCTAGCTCCTGTAAAGCTTCTATTACAGGAAGCTGTAATTTTGGAAAAAAATCCTATGGGCTAGACATAAACCAGACTATATATCTGCGAGTGGCAATGTGGTAAAAGTGAGAGAGTGGGCTGGCAGACCTTAGTCACATGAAATGGTAGTTCGTGGCAGTCATTGCACCTCATTCTCTCAGAGCCATGGGATGAGGTGCTATAATCCTCAACAGAGAAACATACATAGCATGTTTTATAAAACTGTTTTACTTTTCTGAAGGATGCTTCCCAGATGCTCTGGAGGTATTTAGGGTGAGTCATTATAATCATGTTGACTACCACCATCGGTTTCCAACTATAAAATTGTAAGGAATTTATCTAATAACTTAAATAACTATCTGGAAGTTGTGCTTATGAGAAAGTGAAAAATGGTTCTGAGTATGAAATAGTGGCTCCACACCTGGTTTATCACTTCTGTTCTTAGGCAGCATAGTCAGAGATGTCCAAGAGCCTCCTAGAGCTTCATTCTGAGGAAGGAGAGAACTTGGAGCACAACAGAAGATACAGTTTGAACACCAAGCACAGTTCACACAGAACTGGGGAATGAGGGATTACAGATATGACTCCCACCAAAATCTACAGCAGCATTTTTCAATGGAGTTTTTTTGTTTCAAGTAAAAAGTTTTAGTCAGGATTTTTTTCAGTTTTTAATTTTTCAGAGAGAAGTCAACATTTTCCATGGGGAAAGAAACAAAATAACATAATCTTCCAACTAGTGTTGGTTGTAACAAATGTATGTTTTTGTAAAGTGCTTTTAGACCATCAGATAAAGGTCACTGGGGAAGTGGAAAATGTCATTAAGAAATTCACTGACTTGATTTTCCACAGGTTTAGGCTTCATTTGCCAGCTAAATACTACACTTCTTTGTCTACAGTGAAGTCTGCTACAAGATTCAAAATGAAATTAGATTGCATATTCTAGTTCTCTGTTGGTATTAAGGTCATACCAAACTACATCTATAAATTACCCAGCCACAGTCAGTTCTTAATGCAGCCCCTAAGGACACTACGGTGCAGTGGTGTGAAGAGAGGATTTCTCTGGCTTAGCATTAGGCATAATTGTTCCAGGCCACGCTTTCCCCTGAGCAGTCTTACAATACTTCCAAAATTGAGGACAATCCATCTGATGCAATTCTTCCAAGACCCTGACTTGCAACAGCTGCTGGAACTCTTGATGAACCCAGCCTGCTTCCTTGTCCTTCCTGTGATAGCTCTAAGGCTGTTTGCACCCCCTCGACCCTCTGAAACTCCCCTGAAACAGGCCCTTTACACTGGTTCTTCTCTTTCCTGTGTTGGAGATAAACCCACCTGTTGACTATGGGAGGTATAAATCACTAGTACCCACTAAAGAGTGAACGAGCTTAAAACATTTATTACTACATCATTTCTGAATGTCCGGCAAGTATTGTCAATCCCTGTTAAATACAGAGGGATTCGGTTATAGGGGACTTACCCTCAGGGGTAGCAGCTAAGTGAGACCTTGCACAGGAAATTAACTAAAACCAGCCTGGAGGGCGTTCTGGCATTGACAGTAAAACCATGAGGTTATTTTGGTCCTGAAGCTGCCCTGAGAAGCTCTGAATAGTATAGTAAATGGATCTAGGAAGGTTGGATTTAGGAGTCAGGCATGTAAATACTTCTTAAGAGCTTTTCTGAGAAACTCACTGCTGATAATATATGGAGTAGGAACCTGCTAGTGCTGTAAATGCTGAGGTATTCCACAAACAACTGATATATTCCTTATAAATAGTCCTTAATGCTGCAAGTCACATGTTCTTGCTTAATGCTCTGAAGAAAAATACACTAGGAGTTTCACAGTGAAAAAGGCTTTCATTAGGAAATGCCAATTCATGAAGCTCTTCCAGTGCAGGCTGGATTTTATGGTGAAATAGAGATTCACTTTAAAATGCCCAAGTATCTGGGCATTTATCTGCAATGTGAGAAATTCAAGTTAAAGCCATTTTTTTCTGCATTTTTTCCACAGCCCAATGAACACTTTAGTCAGATTTTTATTAGCTATTTTGGGGTCACTATCCCCTGTTCATTTATACTAGCTTGTTCCTTCCTGTATGGATAATTAAATAATCATTGGAATGGAACTACAGTTTTGGTAATACAGAGCTTTCTGAAAATTCACAGACAAATTCCACCCAGCTCTAATAAATAGTCCCAGTGTATTAAATTGGCCAACGCTCACAGCTCAAGTGCAAATATAGGCCAGGCTGAGGCCTCTTTTGTGTTGGTCCCTGTGAATATCGAAGTAGATTGGAATAAATTTCTTATGTGTTATTGTCTTTGTTTCAGCCCTGAGATTTTCCTGATTACTTGATTTATTTTACAGTACAGGAAGTCATCTTATTTTTATTCTGTTTTTTTAATTTAGAGTCTGACATAATTCTTCACTGGGATAATCAATAGTAAATTTCTAACACCAGTTTTCTCCCTTCATTATCTTCAAAATACTTCATTGTAGGCAGATCAGATTTAACCCAGTTTCATCTCTGTTAAGGTCCTCTGTGTCTTTTTCTTTTTAGCAACACTTGGGGAAAATGCCAAGCACTCTTAACTACTGAGTTCACTTGGAAATTACTTCACTGGCACTTGTCTGGGAACACAGAAGAGTCACAACCTAATTGATCCATAAAGGTGAAAATAAAAGCTATGTAACGCAAAATATATTTTTATGGTAAAAGGAATTGGAAATGCAAAACATTAAAAATCGGAAGAAGGAAGAATACATTTTTGCAAAGCTAAGGCTGATATTTAAAGTCTAGAGAATTAGGAAAATCAAAATGATAGGCTGTCGTGGTTTAAACTCAGCTGGCAACTGAGTACCACACAGCCGCTCGCTCACTCCTCCGCCCCCCGGTGGGATGGGGGAGAGAATTGGAAGAGTAGAAGTGAGAAAAACTTGTGGGTTGAGATAAAAACAGTTTAATAATTGAAATAAAATAATAACAACAATAATAATAATGTAATAATAATAATAATAATAATACACAAAGCAAGTGATGCACACTGTAATTGCTCACCACCCGCCGACCGATGCCCAGTCAGTCCCCGAGCAGCGGCCCCCCCGGCCAGCTTTCCCCCAGTTTATGTACTGAGCATGACATCACATGGTATGGAATGTCCCTTTGGCCGGTTTGGCTGTGCCCCCTCCCAGCTTCTTGTGCACCTGCAGCCTTCTCAGTCGGTAGAGCATGGGAAGCTGAAGAGTCCTTGGCTAGTGTAAGCACTACTTAGCAACAACTAAAACATCATTGTGTTATCAACATTATTCTCATCCTAAATCCAAAACACAGCACTGTACCAGCTACTAGGAATAAAATTAGCTCTATCCCAGCCGAAACCAGGACATAGGTGGAAGACACTTTCCTGCTGTCCCTTAGATAAAGTCTTCAACTTACCCCAGGTGATTTGAAGAGTTACAATGTCTGGAGCTTAATAATGGAAAGAGGTTAAATGTATACTACTGTAAATAATTAATATGCAACTTGTCTTACAAAGTCCAGAGGAACTGTCATAATCCTTATTCCTCTGGCCTTGTGATTGCATTAAAATAACTGCACCTATTGCAATAAAGAGGCAGAATTTACTTGCAAAACCCAAACTTATTAATCTTGCTGATGACTTACTAATGAGTGTTAGAGCACAGATCATGCAGTGGCTCTCTCGGACCCATACCCACCAACTAACATAAGCAGAATTACATGGGACAGGGACTATAATTGTGCATAAAGCCCATTAAAGCCTATGATGAGGAAAGGAATCTTTCTTACGAGGAATCAGTGATATGTTAATACTGCAGAAGAGACAAAATGGATGGCATTACTGATCAGGTTGAGTGAAAAAAAAAGTGAAACAAGTCCAGACCTCTGGACGTGTCAGAGCCCTACTCTCAGTTCACCATTTTAAGTATTTTTGACAGTATAGTGCTAAGCATCAATTTGCAATAACAGTGAAAAACCCCCAAAACCAATTTTTCATCTTTTTTTCTTCTTTTTCCTTTTTTTTTTGTTCCACTAGCTTATGGATAGCTGTATTGTGTCTCGGTGGCAAAGTGTTGGCAGCGGTGGGTCTGCAGGGATGGCCTCTGTGAGGAGAGGCCGGGGCTGCCTTGTGCCAGACACAGCCAGTTCCAGCCAGCTCCAACCGACCCAC
>NW_008824716.1:878036-879794 GCF_000699105.1 Pygoscelis adeliae
TGGTGGAACCTCAGGGAAATCTTATTTCAGAAAGGGCAAAATGTTGCACAGCAGTGTGAGGAGTGAGTCAAAAGCTGTGAGAAACAACCTTGCAGAAGAAGGAGGGGGAGGGGGTGCTCCAGGCACCGGAGCAGAGATTCCCCTGCAGCCCTTGGAGGAGAGTATGGTGACCCAGGTTGTCCCCCTGCAGCCCATGAAGAGGACCATGTTGGAGCAGATATCCACATTACAACCTGTGGACAACCCCACACCAGAGCAGGCTGATATACCTTAAAGGAACTGCAGCCCGTGGAGAGCCCATGCAGGAGCAGGGAAAAAGTGTGAAGAGCAGCAGAGAGGAACTGTTATGGACTGACCCCATTTCTCATCCCCCTCTGCTGCTCATAGAAAAAGAAGGTAGAGGAGTCTGGAAGGATGGAGCAAGGTTGAACCTGGGAAAAAAAGGAGGAGGAGGGGGAGAGAGGGGAGAGAGGTGTTTTAATTTTTGCCTTTGTGTCTCACAATCTAACTCTATGTTTAATTGGCAATAAATTAAATTCATTTTCCCCAAGTCAAGTCTGTTTTGCCTGTGGTGGTAACTGATGAGTGATCTCTCGCTCCTCATCTCAACCCACATGCTTTTAAATCTTATTTTCTCCCCCCCATCCTGCTGATGGGAAATGAGAGCAGCTGGGTAGGCATCTGGCAGCCAGCCAAGATCAACCCACCACAATAGCATGTAATAAAATTTGTAATAATGTACTTTGTTCTTTTTGTACCTTCATTGGTAAATATTTCTCACAGGAAAACTTGAAGTGTTCAGGTGGTGATGTGACCCTGGAATCTTCAGTGCCATGGAACAGTAATCTACATCTTGGGATGTCACACAACATAATATTACTTTGGGAATTTAACTTTGTTTAAGAGATCTGTCTCCTTTGATTACTCATTTTTGTATCTGTGCTAATCTCTTTTTCTTTAACCAAGGTTATTAAATTAACTCCAATTATATTTCAGTACCAAAAAAAGTGGTACTGACATCGTGGCTGAAAGAATGATAAATAGTGAGAAGGCAGGAACAAGCTGCTGGAAGTGGGGAAATCTTATGCCCACCTTTACCGCAGCAGCAAATGTATGTAGAACAGGACCTGGAGCTCTGTGGTGGCCTCCAGCGCCCTCATCTAATTGTTGTAGGTTGACTCTCCGTAACAGCATTCTGTGTAATTTAAATTGCAAATGACCATGAAATCTGCCCTCAACCCTTCAACCTAGAAGATCATCCTGGGTGTGAAATACATGTATTACCAGTCGACGAGCAGCAGCATCCTTCTTTATAAATTCCTGCAGAAGTAGACAATATAAAGTGTCAAGACATTCTTTAAACTAGAGGAATTCTTAACAAGAACCAAAGCCTGAAGGTAACATTAGACAAATTAAGGGAAAAAAATGAAAATTTAAACATTTCAACAATTCTGCCAGATGTTGTGCAATACTAAAAAGCTTGTTTCTGGGAGTCTATATTAGAAAAACTTCAGTAATAGCAGCCCTAGTCCTCACTAAGAAAAGTAGGAAGATAGAGTGGCTTTTTTTTTTCCCCCCCAAGAGAGAAACTATTTCTTTATCCACAAGAAATGACAGTCATGCATTCTAAAAGCCAAACTTTTCTGGGAAGAAAAGTAAAATAAAAACAAATCTGAATAAAAACAAAAAAGTGAATAGAAATTGACAGTAGGCAAGGGTATCACCTGTGGTCTACCTCAGCAACAATATGTCTGTTGG
>NW_008824716.1:879843-880853 GCF_000699105.1 Pygoscelis adeliae
TATCTGGTCATGAGGACATTGTTCAACTATTGGGTGGACTCATCTATTCTCTCTGTGAGAGCACCTCCCAGAAGTTTGGCTCCCTCTCCTAGGAAAGGAAATGTCTATGGACACATGAAGAGAGCTGATGTTCTATACGGATGCTGTTGATGTAGGGCCTGATCTAGGTTCCTGTCTTTTGTTGTCATCTCTCAAGTTTTCATTGTCATAACTGCCTCCATGCTGCATTCACTCTTGCTCAGATAACCAAACCATATTTTTCAGAACTATTTCTTGTAGCTGCTGCCCTGTAAGATACAGTGCTTCCATTCCTGTATTTACCTGAAAGAAGTTTCTGACGTGCACCTGGGAGAGGAATCATGATATATGGGACCAGAACTGAGTCCTTATCACTAAGGTCTTACCACTGCATTCCTGAATGGAGACATTTGTTCTTTTCTTTGCTTTTCCTCTGTAGGGTCACCACATTCTGGGAAGGAAACTGCTCACAACATTTCATGATGTTTTGACCGAAAATGTTCCAAACTACCAAATGTCATACAACATTTATGTAAATATGACCTAGCACAACTCAGCTTCCCTTACTTGACAAAAGACACTGACAGACTGTCTCCTTCCCTAGGAATACCTCTGTCTGCCTAGAGTTCTCAGATACCTCTGAGCTGCTCTCATTCCTGTAGATAATTCTCCCAAGACTTAAGTGACAGCTTTTGAAGATGCTCCCATCATAATAAACTCCAAAGGTGAGATCTCCAACTCCTTTTAGTCCTAGATCAAAAAAACATTCCTTTATGGAAAAGACAGAGTAGACAAATGTAGTTTATTGATATCTGTACAAGAATAAGTATACTAAATTCTGTGTGTTGCATAGGGGTGAGAGGCTAATTGTTTTTCTGGACAAAATTCTCCAAATTTGTGAGAAAAAATCTATAAATCATACTTGCCAGTCTTTCTCTTCTCTTTCTACAGGAAATTTTAAACGTTTCTGATATTACACAAAATATTCTTTC
>NW_008824716.1:880902-884710 GCF_000699105.1 Pygoscelis adeliae
GTACATCAAGAGGTGTACTTATAATGGGTTTTAAAAATGTAAGCCTTTCTAGATACTACAGCACATACTTGATGGACAAATCTGTGGATTCACCCCTCTGTTGGACACAACAGCAATGCATGTAGCAGTTTTCATAGCTATCTCATAGATGTATATTTGTCTGATATCACACAAAGTATCTGTCCTCTAGCCATATCCTTGTCTTTACCAACTGACTTTGCTACGGTTATAGAAGTCTGCAAAGCAAATCAACCAGACCTCAAGGCAAGACAGCAAGAAGAAAAGTAAAAAAAATTTGTGACTAGCGTCCACAGAACTACCCAAAGGAAAAAGGAAAGGAAAGAATCTTTCAAAAAACCCTTTGCTGTAGAAGTCAAGTTAAATATAATGCTCTAGATTTTCTTAGTAACAACATTGGCCACAATGACCAATATACTAAATGAGATTCTTCTCTTATTTATCCAGGTGAAGATGCTTTGTCTGAAGTGGCATAGATGTAACTGAGGACAAATTTTTTGGCCAATAACTCATGTAGAATACATACTGCCATAAAATATAGTCATGTATAAATAATTCCCAGAACATCGTAACATACTATGTTGCAAATGAGTCGGAATGGTTACAAATGACTTAGTATACTATGGAAAAGCATTTGTCTTTGAGTGAAAGTGATCAACAATTTATTGTTCCCTGGCTACTCACATACAATTAAATTATACAGAAAAGAGCAGCATTTTAAATTGAAATATAATATTTGAATAGAAGTTTGTTGTTATGAACACTTCCGTAGTCATAAATGCAGCCTTTCTAACTGTTCGATACAAGGATTCTGCAAATATTGATCTATACATAATAGCTGCTATAATATATTTTTGTTTCTTTAATTGTCCATAAGATATATTTGTTACTTTCTTTACTTTTTTTTTTTATCTTTTTGTTCATATGAGGTGTGCTTCTTAAGGCTTGAACTCACAGGGACAGGCCCTGAGGCTAGAGTCTGCAGCGCCAGCATGAATGCAATGATGCAATGAATGATGAAAATGCATCAGGCCTACTCTACGTGCACCACACAGCTGGGCTGAGCATGCATCAGGAAATTCTTCATCATTATCACTGCAGTTGTTTCAGTGCTCTGCCTGTTGCTTAGTAATCCCTTCCAATGGGCTTGCATGACATCTTTTCTGCTTAGTTTAAATTTCTTTTACCATGATCAACCTCTGACAAATCCATAACAAAATCACTGGGGAGTTTTCCTGAACCACAGCTCTGTACTGCTTTATGAAATTCTTTGTGCTCATCTCAGTTTAATAGTCTCTGAGTTTAAATAACCCCTTCCTTAGGATGGAAGGACGTCCTGTGTCCCTCTGCTTTCATACTTCTGCTTTTCTACAGTGCACAACCAATAGCTCTAGGGCTTGATCCCATGAGCTCATTCATGCCTTGGGCAGAACCAGTTTCATGAACCTACTGTCTAGCTTAGAGAGCTAATCTGACAAGGCTCCCTACGGTACCAGTGAAGAGAGATTAGTTCATCCAGAACAACTGAGCTAGACTTCTGCTCTGATTTTTCCTCAGGAGAAGCTCATTTTCAACTGCAAGAGAATCATTACTGTATTTACCTTAAATAACTTATATACTTAGAGTTACCATAGTACTTACCTGTAGTCTGAACATACTGAATCCTTGAAGATGTAAAATCATTAAGAGAGAGTAATGAAAATGCAGGTTTGATGGCTTCGTTTCCCTAATAACATGCTAAAATATCTTTAAATAAACACTCAGTGAAAATGTGCTCTAAAGCATATTTATCCAAAGAGCTGCACAGTCAGCAGGTCTCCTTTAAGCCTTTTTTTCCCCGTGTATTCAGGTAGATTATTTATTAGAATCTCTGGGATAACACAGAATTAATAGGAGGGAAAAAAATTTGGTATTTTTATTCCACTGCTGCAACCAAAGAGAAAAAACAAAAGATATTGAGAAAGTGATGGGGGAAACAGAGATTAGATGGTGAAGATTTAGGATATGGGGAGTAAGGAAAGAGAAGGAAATAGAGAAGATAGGAGTGAGAGATTAAACAATGAACAGAATCAGACAGTATGACTAACTTGTTCCGTAAGGACAGAACACTCATTATAGCTCAATTGTACAGTAGCTTGATTAACATGTTTTATCCCTGTAAACAATTTCTACAGTTGTCCTAGGGTTGTTATTGATCACAGCTAAGGAAAGTGTCCATTAGACAATCACCTTCTGAAAATATGGTCCACATGTTGGGAAAATTTAAACCAAAACTTAAAATTTAAGATCCTTGCTCTTGATAAAATAATGGGCTCAGAAAGTGTGAACAGTGAGTGAAACAGAAATAGCTGTAAATAAATAGAAGAACAGATGCCTGTGCTGGAGATGGGAATCTTTGCAAGATTCCCGTCACAGGGTTTTCTCTGAATCAGTCTGTCAGAAGGATGGGCAAGTTGCTTTTTTTCTCTGTCACACTTTTCTCAAGATCTCCATCCTTTCCCAGAAATAAATGACCAAGCTTTTGGTCAATAGATCTATAGGTTTAGCATGTTTGTCGGCAGTCATACACTTTTTGTACTCAGCTGGTTCGTTGTGAATGCCCTTATCTCAATGGTAAAGAATTTGTTGGAGTTAGACAGTTAGGGTGTGCTTTTGTTAGAATCTTTTCTTGGAGTGGTGAGAAGGAACATTATCAGGAAGACTATATTGTCCTGGTTTTGGCAGGGATAGAGTTAATTTTCTTCCTAGTAGGTGGTACAGTGCTGTGTTTTGGATTTAGGACAAGAACAATGTTGATAACACACTGATGTTTTAGTTGTTGCTAAGTAGTGCTTACACTAGTCAAGGACTTTCCAGCTTCCCATGCTCTGCCAACTGAGAAGGCTGGAGGTGCACAAGAAGCTGGGAGGGGGCACAGCCAAACTGGCCAAAGAAACATTCCATACCATGTGACGTCATGCTCAGCACATAAACTGGGGGAAAGATGGCCGGAGGGGCCGCTGCTCGGGGACTGACTGGGCATCGGTCAGCGGGTGGTGAGCAATTGCAGTGTGCATCACTTGCTTTGTGTATTATTATTATTATTACATTATTATTATTATCATTATTGTTGTTTTATTTCAATTATTACACTGTTTTTATCTCAACACACAAGTTTTCTCACTTCTACTCTTCCAATTCTCTCCCCCATCCCACCGGGGGGGAGGAGGAGTGAGTGAGCAGCTGTGCAAAACTTCTGCAAGTTTAGGTTTAAGCCCAAATACATTGACTGAAACATAAGAATTTCCAAACTGTTTAAAAAGCAAATTAAGATTAAAGAAAATAAGAGTTTTTACAATACTTGAATTCTTATTAGAGATACCGATTCTCTGTGTCCCTGCGGTTCTTGTTACATGAAGGAAAAAGAAACTGTCAGAATCAGTTGGGGGATAACTGGGGAGTCTCCCTTTGAGTGTGAAGGTACCTTTGACATCACAAGTCAGCTCCTGTATCTCTTTCTATCCCACAACATTGAGAAAGAGTTCACATCAGGGCCATGGATTACCAGGCAGTAGACAGGGCCAGACAGAACAGCAGTCCCTTGGGACCCTTACACATGGTTTGCTCAAAAGTGTGCCATCAAACACAAATGCAAAACTAATCAACTGTATTTGACTCTGTGACATGGTTTAACCCCAGCCAGCAACTAAGCACCACACAGCCGCTCGATCACTCCCCCCCGGTGGGATGGGGGAGAGAATCGGAAGGGTAAAAGTGAGAAAACTCCTGGGTTGAGATAAAGAAAGTTTAA
>NW_008824716.1:884728-905763 GCF_000699105.1 Pygoscelis adeliae
CGTGCGTGCAAGCAAAGCAAAACAAGGAATTCATTCACTACTTCCCATTGGCAGGCAGGTGTTCAGCCATCTCCAGGAAAGCAGGGCTCCATCACATGGAATGGTTACTTGGGAAGACAAATGCCATCACTCCAAACATCTCCCCTTCCTCCTTCTTCCCCCAGCTTTATATGCTGAGCATGACATCATATGGCATGGAATATGCCTTTGGTCACTTGGGGTCAGCTGTCCTGGCTGTGTCCCCTCCCAACTTCTCATGCACCCCAAACCTACCTACTGGTGGGTGAGTAGGCCACAGAAAAGGCCTTGACTCTGTGTAAGCACTGCTCAGCAATAATGAAAACACCCTTGTGTTATCAGCACTGTTTCCAGCACAAATCCAAAACATAGCCCCATACTAGCTACTATGAAGAAAATTAACTCTATTCCAGCCAAAACCAGCACATTCTGGAATGATCTAGTAGAGGACAAAGACAACCTGATTCTACATGTTGATTTTTTTGGTTTGTTTTTTGTTTTTTTATTTCCATGAAGACCTATTATTTTTCTCTCTGTCACAATTATTTATTCTTTGCTTTGTTGTTTACTGGTGTGACTAGATCAATGGATTTTCTTGTATGAAAGTCAGATTACTGGTATGTTTAAATCTTCAATATGAAATTAGAGCTGATGAGATAAAATCTCTTCCCAGGATTTTTTTAACTGTAGAATACAAATAAAACTCTAGGCAAAAGTAGCTTTAAATGAGAAGTGTTTTGGTTTTTTTTTTTTATCTTTAAGAAAAGCATTTTCAGTTCTATATCTTGCTTTATAGCTTTTTGGGAAGCTCTCCTGACAATTTGCGTGTTTAAGATAGGTATATACAGAGAAATTTGTTACAGGACATATTTCTGTGCTGTTATTTAGTGAATCCCCTTTTGTAAAATAAGTATTTGAAGTTCTAGCAGTGATTCTCTACCTATGTCATTACGACTCTGAATGCATCATTCACTCTTCTAGACTATGTTTCTCAACCTGCAAAATGCCAAGATACTAAGAAATGTTTCACAGAAGTTTGTGGTGAGCCTGATAGATAAACTGTAAAGATAAGCATACAGCTAAATCCACAAAGCTGATTTCTACTTGTCTAAGAGTTTGTAACCAGGTGAGAGAAAAGCCAGTTAATAAGCATGAAGGGTAATAAAATTAAAAAAAAAAAAAAGTGGGAAATAAGGTTATTTTTGTTCCTATCAATGTGCAGGGCAGTGGTGCACATATATGGAACAGAGAAGATTTGGGGTAATTTGAGGGGCAGAACTGAGAATAATAGCTTCAGATATTTCTAAAATCTAGAATCATTTATTGTTTTGTAAATGCTTGAACATCTAACTCAAAAAAATTTTCAAGCTTCTCTGCACACATAAAAGAATTGTTTCCTGCTCTGGTACATTTGACTCAACACGCATTCTCAATTTTGTTGCAGTTGTTATATAAACAACTTCCTTTTTTTTTATCTCTCTATGGCTTTGCATAACACACTTATTTTAGTTTATGTTTTTACGGTGAACTATTAAAAAAATAAACTAAAAAAAACCGTATTACACTAAAATCTAAAGAAAAAACATTGTTTCTGTGAGGGTGAGGCATTCACCTTTCTGACCAGCTACTGCCAGTTGAAATACAGGTGTCTCAAGCCATCAGTCGATCTTATTTTTATTGCATCTTCAGTTTTGTCTTTCACTATCGTAGCTTTATACCATAGTGGCCATGGGAATGTAACAGTGCAGTAGAGCCAAGCCAAAATGGAAAAATGCGGCTTTGTGATATTGGAATTATTTCAGTGGCTCAAGGCTGGTTCAGTGTTAAAACACCTTTGAATTAAGTACTTCAATCTGCCAAGCATTTTCATTTTTCAGATAAAATATTTGTATTTTTTAATGCTAAAAATTAAAGTTTTCAGCTTCAGATTTAATCTAGCACATTTCTGGTGTTCTATCTGAGCTGTAAGATGCCAGGCTAGTTACTGCAGGTAGAGCACTATTCTGCTTTGGGAACCCAATTTGGCATTGCTGTCTGCTTCAGCTCTGCACTATGTGGACTTTTGGACATTCTGGAAGCTGGTTTGGAATTATGTGCATCACACTCAGTTGCATGCTATAGCCAAGCTGTGTTGCCTTATGCTAGATTTTGATACAAAAGTATTACAAAGCTTTACTTCTAATGCAGACGTGTGAATCTTAGACAGAAATACACTGTCCTCCCTGTTACATCACACTGTCAACAGTTGGATATCATTGTCTGGTAAGCATCAAGTTAAAATCTCTGTGAATTTTTAGCCTTTCCAATGCCTTTGGGAGGGCTTTTTATGTGCAGCATGTGCATTATTTGTTTTTTGTTGTTTTTTTTCTTCTGTGTTCTTGAGGTTGTCTGTGTCAAGCCAGTAAAAACCTATCACTTCCTTTCATCCCTCTCAGTGCTCAGAAAAGGGCACAGCTCTCTGTAGAGCTCCCATATAACGGTGTCTAAAATAGAGTTGATAAAAAGAACAGGAGGCAGAATCCTGCTATTAGCTGTAATTTTTTTTTTTTTTTAAGATGATAGCAGCAATGGTCAGTTCAAACAGGAAATTTTACCTTGTTCTTTCTGTTCAGTTTCCACTTTTTAGTTTTTCAACTATAACTTATACATGTCCACATTAGAAAACCTATAGCAGTTGACAATTGATTTCCAATACAGCTATCATCACAAAATCAGATTTATTGTATAGAAGAATTGATAGCAAGATTATTACAGTCCAGTTTCAACTATAGCCTGTACTTCTTCCTCTGATACAATGACTTCTTTGTAGGTTCATTTCTTCATGTGTGTTATGGAAGAGATGCACTTAGACTTCTGTATTATATTCAGAAATAGAAAGAAAAAAAAAAAGAAGCTTTATTACAAAGACATGTAAGTGGAAAAAATAGCTATACCAGATATTAATCTTATTTCCAGTAACTAATTCTAAAAACCACTATGACTGATCTTTTACTTTTTTAATACAAAAGCAATTTTAATGCAACAGAAAATTCTATTTGTGAACAGTATAAGAATGGAAAAACTAACTTCTGCTTCTGAATTCTGGTTTATTTTTACACCAGTGCAAATTCATTAGTTCATAACAATTATTCCTAATTATTGAGCAGAAATTCAGAACTTCTCTTTCACGGCTGTTTAAATAAATATACAGACGTACAACTTTGTCTAGTTAGGAGTCTGAGTTCAGTTTATGTGCTCACAGCTAATTTGAACTATGAAATGCTTAGGTATTTAGTTAAAACTAGTCATCTAGCCTCACCACAGTCCATTAAAAGAGACAGGTGCCTTTCTAATCTCTTAGACGCCTCTCATTGAGAATTGTTCTCTGCAGAAGCTGTGAGAAAACTGATTATGGATGCACAGATATATACATCTATGTATTTAGACAGAGAAAGAGAGAGAGAGAGAGATATTTTTATACATGCACACATTCACATGCATGCACAGAGTAGACTATAAATTGACATACACATCCTAACATTCTTTCCAACCTGACAGTGTCTCCTTAAAAGCCAGGAATACTGGGAGACTTGCTGCAGTAGTGTATAAAGGGAAGTCTACTTTGATATTTCATGTTGGTGTGATGCCTAGAATCATGTGGACCAGACTCTCCCTCTGGGTGTCCTTGTTCTACTGTTTCTTTCCCTTCAGCTGTCTTTCTTCCTCTTGTACATCTACCTGTCCCCTTCCTCCAGGTGTCTTTTTCTTTTATCTTGAACTTTCTAAAGCGCAACAAGACAAACTGTGTTTTTACTCAGTTTGATATTGCTCGCTATATCATGCACTCCCTTTCCACTGTTGAATCAACAATACAATACAAAATTTTTTGGGAGATAGAACTAACAGCACTAAAGTTATCAGAAGCTGACTATGTATTACCCATTTGCAGGGCTAATGAACATGTCTAAAGGGGTTTCCTCCCCCATGAAATCCATCCTTCACCCAGCTCGAGCTGGGCAGGACAGCGCTTATTCCCAGGATGCAGAACTTAGTGAGGGCTGTACAGCTCTGCCGATGTAGACTGGAACTGTATCCAGCCTGGTGTTAACAGCTCCCACAGTTCATGAATCAGCCTCATCATACCATGAAACATTCCAGAAGCAAAAACACTGAAGTGTTTCCAAAAAATTTCAAGACTTGACAATGTTGCAGAAAGCAGTGTAATAAGTATGTATGAGCGCTTGCATATGTGTTGCATCACACAAGTGAAAATGTTTTTTGTTAGTCTGTAACAGCCTGACAATATCTTTGTGGTTAATACTGTAGTCTGTGGTAAGTAGATATACAAATATGCTTAAAGTGTTATTCATATGTAAAATTCAATCTTAGAAGCTTGACTAAAATAGTATATGCTGTTGAAATAATTGTTAAATAGAGGTTTCTCAGTTGAGAATGGGTAGTATTTTGCATTGTCCCACTGAAAACATTATACTGAACATACTTTTCCTTCCATACAAGTATAAGATGAGGGCCAGAATTTTCTCTTCTGCTGGGAATTATATTCATAAGCTTTCATGCTGAGATTGCAATCAATCTGTTAGTATAATAATATGATCTTAGTTCTACATTGCCCTCTGCAACCTCTCTGCTCAAATTCCTGTTTCTTCCATCTTGTGATGCTTCTGAGATACCTATAAACTGTTGCATTTTTATCATATTGAGTGTTTATGTCCTTGAACACTTACCTTGTCATGCAGCTTTATGGGCAGACAAAGATTCCACCATTTTATGTGAAACTAGAATGTTTTATCACTAAGAAAGGTAATACTTTACTAGCTGATGAAACACTGTTCTTAAAACAGTTTTCCATATATGGCTGCAAATATTTGTGGCTCTGACCATAGCACTCGCTAGTATCCAAATAAAATTAGCCCAATGATTTAGCAAAAAGAGGTTTCCTAAATTTATATAATTTCAGTAAAAACACAGATATCCTTTTACCTTGTGGGGGGAAAAAAAAAAAAAGCTCATATAATACTCAAAGCACGAAGAAACTGTCCTTTGAATTCAGAATATGAACACTAACATTCAAAACACACTGAAACTAAAATCATTAACCCCTGCAGGAAGTAGTTGAGTGGAAAAAGACTACTTGGCATAGCAGTTGGATACATGAAGCATGAAAACATGACATGGTATTAATTAGAGGGACAACACCAACTAGTCAAAAGCACAACAGTGGTCTTGAATTGCTGAATTGTTATCTTGTGTCTATTACTTTTAATTAGCATTACAGAATGTCTTCTTGTTTTATTTCTTTTAATTATGTAAAAAAAAATGCAAGATATGCTTAAAAGCATTTGCTTTGCAGAATAGGAGACTTCTTGTGCTCTGACATTCATGCCCCTAGGAATACATTAGTGCTGAATTTAGGCACTATTTGTTGACATGGGTTGTAAACTACTATATTACTGTTGCAGACTATTTGATGTGTAACGTATTTTTCTTGGAGCTGGTGAGCCAGATATCATGCAATATGAATATTTTCACATACAGGAAAACCATGTAAACTGGTTGAGAAATACCAAACACAGAAACACATAAGTCAGAACTTTTTTTTAGCATATTTATATAAAAAAAATTTCTTCCTGTATATGGCTGAAAGTACCAGTGCCTTTTGAATAAACATCTGCAACAGGTTATATATATATAATAGTGATGATAATGTCAATAATCATTAGCAGTACCAATAGTTTTCATAAAGCATGACCTTACCCCGGTACTTCCTCATAAAGGAAAAATAAAAGAAATTATCAAAAAACTATAATAAATGATAAAAAACTATTATAAAGACACCCTTATAAAGCACCCCAAATGGATGGAAGGGACAGATTAATAAAAAAAAAGGGGGTCAGAATAAAAGCAATAAGCATTTATGTCAATAGTTGTTGTTCTAAAAATATTTATTAGGAAAAGAACAGAAAAGATGGGGTAAATAAACCTAGATGAATTTCAGAGGAGAATGGGTCAATCACAAAAATAATTGCCTTCTGAGCTGAAGTACACCAATGAAGTCATAAGCAACAATTAGTGACTGCACATAGATACTCATCAAGGTTCAAAGTAGAGCACTCAGCAAGTTTGAATCAGTGAAAAAATGTGTAAGATGCATCTTTGTTTTACAAGAGCAGACAGAATTCTGACTAATTCTTTAGACAAAAAAGTCACACTGACTTTGGTGTTGAATGATTGAAATACTTATATTGTGATAAACTTTGCTTTCACTTACACACAGATAAACCCATTAAATTCGGCTGAAACTTGTATGACAGGTCATGCCAGAAATGGCCCAATAACCTCACCAGGTTTTTCACCAGGAAAAGAGGAAAGCCACAACATTCTCTTCTTGTAAAGTTAAAAGTTCATGTTCAGACACTTTAGATGATTGGTATTTTCTTAATCTTAAATACATTGTATAATCAAATATTTATTTTAATTTATTGAGGAACATTCTCTTTGCTATGTGCTGTTGCATTTAGAGATAGCAGAAGGCCTTCCAAAGAAAAGTTGCACCATCATCTGTCTTTCAAATACAACCCGACTTAGAACATTTATTATAAACAATAGACTTCCATGTGATTCCACATGAGGATTTGATTGACATCAGCACTAAGACTTTGAGGGAACATCTGAAGGTCACCAGAAAGAAACTAGATACAGATTTTGTACTTTAAATTTTATTTTTCTTTGGTGTGATAGAGGATGTCTGGCAATCTACGTTGAGGAGAAGAGCTGGAATACAAAGGCTTTTACAAATCAGGAATAAGCCATACTGGCAGGCTTGTGCTGTGAGCTTGCACAGTGCCTGCTTGCATTATGTCTGTCTTTAGCTTTTTCTATGGAATTTTAAAGCAGGACTTTATCTGACATTTCATCCAAAGTCCAATGTCTGTCCTTGGAGAGTGAGCAAACTGATCCTAGAAAGCAGCAGACCGCAGGGTTATTGCAGCTTCTGAGTCACAGCTGTTGATCCAGAGGATCAGTTTCTAATCTCTCCTGCTCACTGCTAACAAAGAGTCAACCAGGGTTCACAGAATATTGTGTAGCAGATCACCTCTTCTCTGAGCAGTGCTTCTGGCCACCAGCATCCTTGCCTGAAGGTGAGAAATCAGTGACTGTGAATGGTTTCCTTGTTCCACTTCTAGCTTTTTCTCTCCTTGCTAAACCGTACTGACCTACAGAAATTGTTAACTTAGCTTTCAACAATTTGCTGGATGACCTGCAAAAATATTTTTGAAAAATGGAAATTAGGTTATAAACTCTGGCTCTTATCACAGTGTGTCATGCTGGTAATTTATTACAGGATGGAACAAGCAGTATGCTGGAATTTCTCTTTGGAAATAGCTTCAGGGTTTTCAGTCCTGTGTCCAAACTTCAGTTTTATCATTATTGGTTCTCTGGAGAATTTTTCATTTATAATTGAGAAAACTTTCCTTTCCCTCTAATAACAACAACAACAACAACAACAACAACAACAACAACAACAACAACAACAACAATAATACAGTGTAATTTAATGAAAGGAAACGTGAGATTTATTGCTCAAAGTATTGAAATAGAATTCAAACTCATGAACTCAAACTATAGGTCTGTATTGATTTGCTGCACTAATTTGTCTGTGGCATTGAGCAAATTAATTGTTATTTTTGTGCCTCAGTTTGCTTATTTGTAAAACAGGAATTATAAAACTATTTACTTCAAGGGAACTTTTTGGAAGGTTTAATTACGAATTTTAATGGCCCTTAGGTGCATTGGATGGTAGATGCTGTGTAAGTTGCAACACACTATTGTTCCCATTTGTCTTCTCTGTCATGGGAGTTTCTGTGCTTTCAAAGTCTTACAAATGTGAATTATCCTTAACAGTAAGCAGACCCTTATGTTGGATGCAGTCTGAGGAAATATACTGTAACAGTTGTTTCCAAGAGCTATATTTTATGTCACTGGATAGATCTAGATCTAGAAGCCTGGAATAAACCCAAAAGTTTTCTTCATAACAGAATAAGAATGGTGAATACTGTATTTTATTTCTGCAGGTGTGAGAAGCTGGCTGTAACAGTTTAGCATTCTGTGGCATAACCATATACTCATAGAAATGGAAGAATGTAATTTATGATATTCAGCTCAAGATAAAGTATCATCTAGATATGTCATCGAGGTAATTTTTACGAAATGGTTTTATGTTAAATATTCTGAAGGCCAAAGCCATTAAATCCGCAATCTTAATTATATTGTCCAGCACTGGTGTAGATTTCTTCTGAGATCATTAACTAATGTTTATAATGCACTATTGAATATTATAAACCGTTTTCTTTTTCCAAGGGATGACTCATTTTTCCTCCTTTTTCATGAATGAATCATCTTGCAAATCCTATGTATTTGTTCATTGGGAGACACGTTAAATGGGCATATGGGTGCAGTCAGTTGCCTCTGTAACATGAGAAAAATCTAGCAATCCTAACAAATCATTTTCATGTGTTGCAGGTGCTGGCTATTAGAAGAAAAGATGTACTTTGATGTTCTTTAATTACAGTTTCAATCTCTTCAGTTATTATTCTGAAAAGAACTGAATTAGAAATCCTACTACAGAGTGTCCTGTGAAGTCAGAAAATATTGATGGCCACTATGTCAGTGCTACCAATATCTGTATATGCACATGCGTGGTACATGAGTGTCATGTGCTGTTGTAAGTCAAACTTCACAGTTTACAAGGCTCAAAGCTTCCTTCTCACCACAGAACATTCTCTTTAAGTAATCCTTTTCTTCTCTTTCTGCTTAATCTTCTTTCTTTCCCATGTTGAGTCTGTCTGTCTTTGTGCATTACGAGCTGTTTCAATAGACTGAAATGACCTCAGTGAGAATAAGCGTAAGTTGGATAAACACTTCCATAGACAGCAACATACTCAGTTTTGTGTCCATCTTCTGAAGAGGAAATTGATATTGTTATACCACCTTGTTCATGGACAATGCAAGGACTTAAAACTTCAATGCCAAAAATAAGCAAGGGGAACACCTTCATGGCAAGTATGCAAATGTATTAGTATTACATATAATGCCCCTTCACAGAAGGGTATTATATTGCTGGAAATTCATATTGGCAAAAAAGCTAGGAGTAACTGGCTTATAATAAATTACAGTTAGTATGAAAAACATTTTTACATTTGGGGCTTATTAACACCTAAGTCTTGGTACATCAATGTAGTTTCTGTATTGGTTTCTAATTCATAGAATCACAGAATATCTCAAGTTAGAAGGGACCCATAAGAATCATTGAGTCCAACTCCCTGCTCCTCACAGTACTACCTAAAACTCAATCATATGGCTAAGTCCTCACAGGACTACCTAAAACTAAATCATATTGCTAAAGGAATTGTCCAGACACTCTTTGAACTCTGACAGACTTGGTGTTGTGACCACTTCCCTGGGGAGCCTGTTCCAGTGACCGACCACCCTCTCAGTGAAGAACCTTTTCCTAATGTCCAGTCTGAACTTCCCCTGGTGCAGCTTCATTCCATTTCCTTGTGTCCTGTCGCTGGTCACCAGAGAGAGGAGATCAGCACCTCCCCCTCAGTTGCCCCCCTTGAGGAAGCTATAGACTGAGATGAGGTCACCCCTCAGCCTTCTCTTCTCCAATCTGAACAAACCAAGTGACCTCAGCTGCTCATAAGTCTTGCCCTCGAGACCTTTCATCGTCTTGGTTGCCCTCCTCTGGACACACTCCAGTAGTTTGATGTCCTTCTTATATTGAGACACCCAAAACTGCACACAGTACTCGAGGTGGGGCCACACCAGTGCAGTGTAGGACAATCACCTCCCTCAACCAGCTAGCAATGCTGTGAGCTATGCTGCTTGATGCATCCCAGGATACACTTGGCCCTTTTGGCTGCCAGGCCACACTGTGACTCATATTCAACTTGCCATGAACCCAAACCCCCAGATGTCTTTCTGTGGGGTTGCTCTCCAACCTCTTGTCTCCCAGTTTGTACATATAGCCAGGATTACCCTGTCCCAGGTGCAGAATCTGGCACTTACTCTTGTTAAATTTCATACAGTTGGTAATTACCCAGCTCTCTAGCCTATCCAGGTCTCTCTGTAAGGCCTTTCTACCCTCGAGGGAGTCCACAGCTCCTCCTAACTTAGTATCATCAGCAAACATAATGTACATTCGATTCCTGCATCCAGGTCATTTATAAAAACATTAAAGAGCACTGGCCCTAAAACTGAGCCCTGGGGAACCCTGGTGATGACTGGCCACCAGCCTGATGTAACCCCGTTTACTATAATTCTTTGAGCCTGATCCACCAGCCAATTGCTCACCCAACGTATTATGGACTTGTCTAGCTGTATGCTGGACATTTTATCCAGAAGGATACTGTGAGAGACAGTATCAAAAGCTTTGCTAAAATCCAAAACCACCACATCAACTGGCTTCCCTTGGTCAACTAGATGGGTAACTTTATTATAAAAGGAAATTAAGTTGGTTAAGCAGGACTTTCCCCTCATGAACCCATGCTGGCTATAACCAATGACTGCACTGGCTCTCAAGTGTTTTTCAGTAACACCAAGAATAACTTTCTTCATGATTTTACCAGGCACTGAAGTGAGACTGACAGGCCTGTAATTACCAGGGTCTTCCTTCTTACCTTTCTTGAAAGCTGGGACAACAATTGCCAGCTTCCAGTTGACTGGGACCTCTCCAAACTCCCAAGACTGCTGAAAAATAATGGAGAGACGTCCTGCGATAACATCGGCCAGCTCTTTCAGTATCCTGGGATGAATCCCATCAGGCCCCATAGATTTATGTGCATCCAGATGGAGCAGCAAGTCTCAAACAAGTTCAGGGTTGGCTGGGAGTTTATCATCCCCTCAGTCACAGGGCTCCAGGTGTCCCAGGGCCCATCATCAGTGTTAAAAACAGAGGAGAAGAAGGCATTAAACATCTCTGCTTTGTCTACATCCTTATTTATGAGGTGACCAACCTCATCAAGTAATGGACCAATGTTGTCTCTGATCCTCCTTATGCTGTTAACATATTAGAAAATTTTTGAAAGAATTCTTGAAAGAAAATAGGAAACTGAATTACTTTCCATTATTGCTTCACCAATTGGTAGCTGCAAATATTCACATTAAAGTGTTAAATCAATGAAGGGATTTAGGGGCTTATCTGTTCTTTTACAAGCCAAAATCCAACCCATAGGAACATCTGACATCCCCATAACCTCTATGCAGCTACAGTCCAACCTCCAGTTGAGCTGTGTCCACCTCCATTCTCATAAGAGATTTTGGTGCAGAAAATCTGTTTTCAGGTTCTGCAGCAAGTCTAGTGGCAACTGTAAGAAGATTCCTGCTCTGCCGGGGCAGCTGGGGCTGAAATGGGGACCCTGGGCCATGGGCAGGGTGGAGGAAAACCCTGAGGGGTCTGGGCATGGACAGAAAGGCTCATGAGTACTCTCAAGGCCCAGACACTGTCTCTGCTATCAAATTGACAGAAAATCTCAGGAATTATTTTGACCAGTTGACACTGTCCCCTGTATTTTCACCATGTTGGGAAATTAGAGTGGGTCAAGGGTTGCAGGTTGTTTGCACGCGGTCAGTCTGTTTAGAAAGCAACACTGTAGTTATATGGATAATAGCATAAAAACTGGAGTTGTCCCATGCCAGTCGCCTCAGTGCTGGAGAACAGACTCAGAGATATTTAACTTACCAGTACAGATAAAGCACATCTGTGTTAGGACCTATCCAAACCAGTGATGGCAGTGCTCTGTACAGGCAATGGTGCTCGTTCAGGTGTTGAAAACAGTTCAGCTGAAACACTGTGGAGCCAGCTAACTCTTAACACGGATTTATCAGACTAAAGGTCTTTATGTCTCCCCTTCCCACTAAAACCATCCAGTGCAGAGTAAATACTTCTGATTTTGTCATGTTTTAGTGGTCTCACAACAGCGCTCCTTTCCCCACAGCTGGTCTGGATTGACACTGCAGTGGAGCCTACCATTTAAAAGTACTGATAGGTTGACAGTGCGGATGAGATTCATCTGGCCTGATGAATATGTCTGCATCCAAAGCAGTCACCTTCAACTTCATTTGTAGTCACTAGAAGGAAATAGAATTCAATTCAATTCATCTCACAGTAAAGTAATTGTCTAAAATAGGTCAGGAGACTAGTGCTCAGTAAATTCTCTTTTTTCCCACTTGATATATATAAAAGACTCAACTATGACTAGTTCAGAAGTAGATGTAAAATGCAGTTACCTAAACTTTGGTTAGATGGCTTTCACACTTTTTTCTTCTGTTGGCTTATTCCTAAGTTTTTGTTTTTAAATGTAACTCATTACCTGAGTTCCAAAGCAGATCTGCATTGCTGTAATAAATATAATTATTATGATAATTATTTGCAATTTCCACTAAAGTTAGAACACTGTATAATAATGCAGAGAGAGAGGAGGTCACCAGCTGTCTATGCTTCTGAAAACAGGAAGAATTCATTCACTTCCATGCTAAAGGATCTTCTGGAGTGTTTTGAAACTATAGCAGTAACTGAAATATATTCTGGGCTGTTTCTCTGCACCAGGAGACCATTATCATGATAATTTAACACCTGTATCACTGATTTTTGGTAGTGCAACCTGTAATCAGAGTCTGAAGCGATCCCTGAAGCAGTTATAATTTAGATTACAGCTTAATATACAACAGTATTGGTTCTGAGCATTTGGATCAGAATGAGAATGAGAATGTGGAACACCTGACTAAGCAATGATTACGATAAGTAGGATTTACCATAAAGGAGGGCAATATCATAATTCTATAGTCTTGAAATGTAGCCAGGCTTGACTGAGCTTGTACCTTGAGCAGGATAGCCCATTTTTGGCAGTGTGATACCATACAGGATGCTTTCATGAAACATCTTTCTGGTAGTTTTGTTTAGAGTAGGCCCAGTAAGCACTGCTAATTTACATTCAGGCCATGATTTTGAAGGGCAGTCAGTATAACTCAGGAAATAGAGTAGTCCCATGAAAACAAAGTTTTATCAATGAGACATCTCAGGTATTACACATGGGGAAAAATAACACAGCCAAGCAGAGCTGTCAACACTCTGCTGTGTACATTCCACCTCTACTGTCTCACCAATTCTGACAAAGTCTAGAGGACAGTAGGCACAGCATAGATGCCCATAAAGCTTTCTGTCACAAGAGATAAGGAGCGAGAAGGTACCTAAGCTATTTTCCCTGCTTGTTCCTTTGGAGCTGGTTAGGAAAGGAAAATTAAGTCATATCTCCCAAAATGATTATTTGTTTCTGTGCTGACAACATTACCAGAAGTGTAGGTTTTGGTGCTGCTATAATGTGATCTGTGCTCCTATTTTAGACAAAACACTGTTTGTTTTTTTGATTCTTTTTTTGCTTTCCTCCTTAGTGAAACTGCTGCCTATGCAAATTGTGTAGGTCCATAAAGCCCTGGGAGTAGCTAGAGGGACTGGCAGCTGAACTATGAGTTAGGTTCAGGTAAAAAAAAGTCTTGGCCATTGCACTTATTCATTGTGATAGGTTCCAGGCGAGCCATCATGTAGCATCTGTACCACAAGATAATACAAGAGGAAAGGTAAATAGATCTTGGTCTTTTTCTGGACAGAACTGAATGCTTGAAATGGAAACGCTGTGTGAAATTTGATTTCTTTTGACCTTCCGTCTTGACTTTTGAACAGCTTAGGAAAAGATAAGAAGTGTAGCCACATTTACGTAGCCCTGGTACTCAGATACCCTGGGTGAAGGTTTCAAGCATCATTGCCATTGTTCAAAGGTGGTTCTGCCACGTTGTAGATCCTTGACTGAGCTTGTACCTTGAGCAGGATAGCCCATTTTTGGCAGTGTGATACCATACAGAATGCTTTCATGAAACATCTTTCTGGTAGTTTTGTTTAGAGTAGGCCCAGTAAGCACTGCTAATTTACATTCAGGCCATGATTTTGAAGGGCAGTCAGTATAACTCAGGAAATAGTTATTATAAAAAGTCATCTGACACATGACTTCCGCTGGGACCAATGACATTCAGATGCCTAAATAATCAGAACATTCTGGACCTTAATGACTTGTCTTAGCCCTCTTCCATTGTTCAGTGAAATCAGAGGATATTTGTCACTGAAATTTAATAACGGTTCAGATACATTCTCAAGGAGGAAGTTCTAAACTTGCCTGACTGGGCAAAGGCCCAAGGCTTACTATGGAGAGGAGCTGTATAGGTATAGCAGATATTTAGAGTAGTATCTTATTGTTGGATTTCTTTAAGTAGGACATAAAGAGTAGTAATATAAAACCTTCTTAAACTCTTATATAACATTTCCAGTTATGGTTAAGGCATTTCACTGTCACTTGAATACCTTAAAATCTCTTTCCACAAAATTCTTGTTCACCTACAACTGCAGGCAAGCTGAAATGTCTTATTGTCTAGCTTTCTAGTGATAACACTCACCGCAGGCTCAAGTTTGTGCTAAAGCTGTGGGGAATCAACTAGCCAAGTCCTGACATTACTGAGTCATTCTGAGCTGAAGTTCATACTGCAGTTCTGAGGTAAATTTCATGCTAATTATTTTGCTTCCAGCAGAGCCTTCTGTGATTGATACACTGAAAGAAAAGACTGCCTGCTCTATTAGGCTTCACACAAAAGCTCTCAAGAAGGAGGGATGTTGAGCATTCATTTGTGATATGAGTGTCCCATGGTTAAATCTCTCATTTGGCTAAAAAGAGATAAAATTGACTTAAGAGCCTAATACACTCATTGGCTGAGAGTTTCAGGGAAGCTGTGTCGAAATCATAACCTTAAATGATGCAGTTGAGGAACGTTCTAAGCATCTTTAAATGCTGGGTCACTGAATGTGGAACTAGTGCTGTTCTTGCTCCAACATGAATTTTCAGACCATATCCATTCAATCAGCCTAGCAAGCTTCTCTGGACTGTGTCACTCCCACTGTGGTCTAAGCACTCAATGCTTTTCATTACATTAGAAGCCTGGCAATAGAAGTTCTTACTGACAAAAAACTATCTAGACAGTTTAGGCACCTCCAAAATTAAGTGGCAGCTGATAAGAGGTTTGTAAATTATGAATAGTCTGAACTAAGGTCCCTAAAGTCCTACAGTTTGTGGATCTGGCAGCTTATGTGCCTGAGTCCTATAGATTTTTGTGCTTAACTCTTGTCATGTCATTTTGAATGAGAACAATCAGAAGCAACAATGGTTTCATAAAGATTTTTGCTATTTGTACATTATGACATATTAGTATCTTGCCCAATTAGGAAAAGCACTCCTTTTGTAATTTCTACTGATAAACAGCTTGAACCCATCTCTGATGAATGCAGGAAAGAGCTGTTTTGTGTAGCGTATTATCAACAAAGTAGTAGAAATAGTCCAACTTTATTTTATTTTTCAGACTTTTCCAAATCAATCCCAAAATAAATATTTTGGAGTTTGAAATTACTTCAGTAAATCTTGACATGGTAATAACGGCTCACACTTGTGCTAGTTATTCCCTAACCGGGCCCTTAGCCATATTATTTGCATTTTGTCTTTGCTCACAACTATCCTTCTTATGTTCTTGTCAAAGCTATTACACTTGCTGTTGCAAAGAAAGGAGGCTATCTGTATTCCCAACATTCTGGCACAGAATAAAGGAGCAAACACTTCTGCACAAAGCTCCTTTGAGCTATTTAATATACTTTCTGACAAAAGGAAAGATGACATTGAGTACTCAACAAAGAACAGAAATTATTTCTTAAAACATGAAATACAAATTATAATTCAATCATTAGGAAAAATTCTATTAAGTTCAGGAAAATTCCATTATGCCTTTGTTATTACAGATTGTGAACTAACCATTGTTGTAGTGGGGTGCAAAAGTTACGTTCGATTTTGGTTTTCATTTTTGTTTGCCTACTGTCAAAAAAATCTGCTTAAAAATGTAGATCCAAACTTCCCTTCTTCCTTCTATTTTATTAATAATAATTAGAAAAAGCCCTTGGTTCAGGAGCAAATCGGGAATTTTCAGTTGGAACAAAACAGAATAAAGCTGTTATTCGTACTCTGCTGAAAACTTGTATCCTTCCTTTATTTTTATATATTTTAATAATCCATTACTTCTCATTAATAAAGATGATACGACCTTGAAAGAGAGTAAGCTAAAACAATGAGTGACAACTAACAAAAGCCTGGAGGGTTTGGCTTTTTATATCCTTCAAATACTAATTTTTCTAAAGGCAGCCACACTTGGTGACGTTTGTTGGAAAAAAAATGGAGCTGCAGGTTTTAGTCAAAAGGAAGTATGAGTATAGACAATTTGGATTTATGAGAACAATAAAGAGACCAGGCAGACCACACGATGGCATATTACAACACATAAGCTTAGATGTGGCTTTAACTTTTGCTGTTAGGTGACATTTGAACAATAGAGTTGTAAGATACAAAGCTGAAATATTCTACCAACATTTTTGTGTTGATCACATAAAGCAAGCCTTTGGAGAGTCTCAGGTATTAATTACTTACCACATCACCTAACAGAATTAATAAGAAGCTATATCGACATCTGCATTTAAAAAAAAAAGAAAGAGAAAAAAAATCAGCTCTCAACGGAAGTACAACCTCAATGGTCACAAACTATACAGATTATCTTGCACACACACAGACTGTGTGCATCTGAAAGGTTTCTCTCCTGACAGATATTACTACATGAAATAGGTGACTCATGACCTTCACCTGTGTTAATTTGAATCTGTCCTTTCATAGAAACAGGAGAAAAGGAAAACTGGACAGTGAGGAACTCTATTGTGTGATGTTATACTTCAACATCTTATTGAGTGGAAATCGAATTTGGGAGACACATGACATAGTTTCAAAATACTTTCTTCAACATAAATTCTTGTTTGGTGGGAAGAGAGTGTCACTAAAAATAAAACAGACTCCACTTGTTGCATAGTGAATGGAACAGAAGATTGTCTTTGCTAGCATTTCTTTTTTATTAGATAGAAGTAGAGACAGACTTCTCTGTAAGAGACAATTCCCTGTAACATTTAGATGCACATTAATATGTTCTTATATTGAATTGCAGGAAAGATCACAAGTGAAAGTGATCAATCCTCACTCATATGACAGGTGTGTCTTCTATGTACTGGTGATTGTGGCACTCATGCACCATTACACCCTCCTGTTGTAAAATTTCTAAGAAATGCTTCTGATCTTTCAGTTCAAAACAGTTCTATCTTGAGTTAATTTTGCAGACACAGCACTTGGTGTGTGACCATTATACACCAGCTAAAACATTCTTCTGATGACTATCCTTAGCTTTGCAACGGTTGTACAACCCACTCACCTAGCATAACATTTAGTTAACTAATGTATACTGTGAGTCAGCAGTAAATATAGTTAACATGTTTAGAATGGGTGACCAGGTCATGAGAATTTTCTTCGTCGAGAGGATTTAGAGATAGAATTGCTGGTGAGATGGAGCTGAGAGTATGGGACTAGAATAAGGGAAAGTGTGAATCTGTGGAGGTGACTGAAAGACTAGGTAGCAAGACAGATGAAACGCTGAAGGGGAAGGCGTCTGTAAGTTTCATCATCCCCTGTGTTTTGGTATTTTAGGGCCTGTCTATCTTGAGAAATAGGTCCCTCCTTCTGCTCTTCCATGCAAACTGATATCCAGGGAATTTGTTACATCCTCGTCTCATATGTCTTCAGGGTATCATGCGTGTTTTCTGAGGCACTCTGTCCTCCTTACATAAACTGGAATACTTGTGTCTCAGAAAGCAGGACTTGTAAGATGAGGGAGCCTGCCATTTCAGTCCACACAACAGGTTACCCAAACTTGACTATGGAGAGACAGACGTGGATGAAACAGTTTACCTATGTTCTGTCTTCAGCACTGGGATGCTTCCAGTCAGACTTCATTGCCTGCTTGGATTGTCTTGGTTTAGTATTCTTCACAAGGATTTGGGTCCATTCAGTGATCCACATCTGGCTTAATTTAAAGACTTCTAGGTTTTTAAAGATATAAGTCCAGTCTGCCTTTTCTTTGCATCATTCTTGAAATGATACGAAGTAAAATACACTTATTTCATTTGACAAACAGAAACTAATGTTTTAAGGTTTTCTGAGGTACAGAGTGTGAGAAGAAGAAAAATGGTTATACATACCTGAGTTCCCAAAGCTCGACAACTGGAGGGTTTCTCATGTTCAGGGGAGAGTTAAGAAACATTTTTTTCCTCTGATTTTTTTCTACCTGAATGCAGGTTCTGAGACAAATACATGCCCTGCTTAGTCTAGTGTTAACAGAAATTTAACCTCCTCACACACCCCTCTCCTTCTTCCCCATCCTACATGAACTAGAGCATTTTCTGTAGAAACTTTGTATGTGGAATTCAGGCTAGATTAAGACATCTACGCTTAAGTGTAGATGCAGATGTCTGAACTAGCTGTCTAAGCCATCATTGTAGTAGATGAAGACCTAGAATGGGACTTGCTTGTCCAAACAGTGACAATTATTCTTCTGAGATGCACTAGGGTTATCTGAGACATCCTGAATGGGCTAGTGGAGATGACATATGACCTTAGGAAGACACATTCTTCCATACCTAGTTGGCCGTAGACACGTTTCTGAATCTCACCCTTGTGACTGTTTAGATGACTCATTCTCTTGACTTCATTAATTGTATTGAGCAGAGAAAGTGTCTTAACCTTGAAATGAATGACACCTTCAAACTCTTGATTTAGTAGCCCAGCCTACAAACAAGTACCATCTGAAAGGATATATTGGAGACTTACAACCTTCTGGAGAAACACTTGGAGGCCAGACAGTATACCTTATATGTTCTTAAGCGGCACATGTCAGGATGAGTAACTGGATATATTTTTTTGAAGTTAAGAGTTAAACTTTCCTGTAGTATCTCATCACCTCTCAGAACATTCCAGAATTATTTTGAAAAATTATGCTAAAAATGGGGAAAAAGTGGCATAGCTTTAGCTCTGCTTTCTTCAAAATATGTCCCACCATGTCCCAAACAAGTGTATGTACATTCTGCTTTTGTATTGTACTGAACAAGGGTTACTAGCACTTGTGCAGAATGCACATACGCATTTGGCTAACCAAGTTAATGAAAAGATATATCTGATAACGTTTTCAAGCTCACACCTGGTTTTACAATCAGTTCATTCAGTTTCACGGAACAATGCTCTCACCCATCACTAAGCCTACAGTCCCATTCATCTCTCTCAAAATTGTTACTCTTCTCCATAGCAAGATCTACAATTTCCTTCCCTATTCTTTCCTTACTGAACTGCATATCATTCCATGGATAAAGATTTCAAATGGAAATATGGAAGAAAGGCAAAAGATCTTTTCCCTGCTCTGGGACTTCAGCACAGCTCTTCCAAAGCACTCCAGTGAATCTCTTTGCCATTTAACTCTTGAATACAGTTAGGCTATTTACAGTTAATTTACTACTCCAGGGGACAGAGGTAAGGTGATCTGAGTATATACTGTAAATCTCTATTTGCTAGCATTCAGATGACTGGAAGAACTTAGGTCTCTCTTTTCTATTTTCAGAGGTATTAATGTTTCTGAATCCACATACATAGTACAAATTCATGTCAGTGAAGCTTTATCTAACTGATATTGTATTTATTAGTAATATTTTAAGTAACTTAGCCAACCTAGAAACTACAGACTTATTTTCTATCTTGCTATCTTTTTCAACTTGATGGCTAAACTTTTTTTCTTTTCTTTTCTTTTTCTTTTGCAGAATGAGTTGTTGGCATTTCTGAAGGTAATGTGATTTCAGTTCTTGCAGCAGTGAGTCCCACAGCTGAAGCATAATAATTGAGACAGTTAATTCTGCTGTACTCATGAACCACCCTCTTTTGGCTAACATGGGAGGCCAACATTCCATTTTCCATCGGAATGCATCTGTCACAACAGACCAAGTCCAGAAAATTACTGCAATATTTGAAACAGTGATCCAAGACTGTCTTCAGCAAAGCAGAACAACTGAATGTGAGACAACGTTTACTTAATGACCTGAAAATATAGTAATTTTAAACTGCATTACTGTAAAATTTTACTTAGAAATCTTATAAATATTTCAATTGTTTTAAGTATAAGGACCAGGGTACTGATATCAAATGCTGGTACCACAGTACTGCAAACTCACCTGTTACTCCAGTGACATAACAAGTTACATTTTTTACATGTGTGCTCTTCATGCTTACGGTTAATACTGAACCAGAAAACATAAAATAAGTGTTTTAAATAATCTGCCTATTGAAAATCAATAATTTCTTCACTTATTATGAGCACAGTATGTGACATAAAAATAGAATAAAATTTGCATCACATTTTCTTCAAGGACTCTTCAAGGAGTCACAAACAGTGCAGAACCATTTTCTTCCCTACATCTTTTGTGAACAACATCAAAGCTGTAAGTCTTTCAAAACCATGTCCATATGCCAACTGCATACGTTTTGTATTTATTTTTACTATGGCGGTGTAGGAAACAGCGGTATGGTGGGCAATAAGTGCGGTGTGTGGAAATAAACAAGTAGAAGCTCTGTAACTGGGGAGATTAAACTGTAATTGCTACTTTTATCTTTTTCATTCTTTCATATAATATTTTTATCCTATTTAAAATTCTACAAAAGGGGTTATATAGGATTATTTTCAGCCTTTGAAAAGTCCATTTAGGGCCTACAATTAAGATGATCATAGAATCATCATAGAATCATAGAATCATTAAGGTTGGAAGAGACCTCTGAGATCATCGAGTCCAACCATCAACCCAACAACACCATGCCCACTAAACCATGTCCCTAAGCGCCTCATCTACCTGCCTTTTAAATACTTCCAGGGATGGTGACTCAACCACTTCCCTGGGCAGCCTGGTCCAATGTTTAACTACTCTTTCAGTAAAGAAATTTTTCCTTACATCCAATCTAAACCTCCCCTGG
>NW_008824716.1:906559-911286 GCF_000699105.1 Pygoscelis adeliae
TGTATCATCATCACAATCGTTAAGCTCTATACAATCGAAACACTCCCTAACATACAGAGCCACCCCGCCGCCTCTCCTTCCTCTCCTGTCCCTTCTGAAGAGTCTATAGCCATCCATTGCAGCACTCCAATCGTGAGAGTCACCCCACCATGTTTCTGTGATGGCGACTAAGTCATGATGGAGGGGAAGCCACCACTGAAAGAATGACTTTCTTTTTATTTTAGTTTTTGTATTGTATTTAAAATTTTCAAATGCTGGATGTTATTTTGACTAGCACTATAAAGTATATACAGCTTGATTTTGCTCAGAAGGAATTAATTAAAAAGTTTAGATTCATTTTCGTTTAGAAGTTTTATCAAAACAGATGTTAATGACAAAACAAATTATTTCTTTTATCAAATGGCAGAGGTAGCTTCAATTAATTTTGGACTACTTCTGGAAAAACATATTTTATAAAAGTACTATATTACAAAAGGGTTCTGTTGCTCTGCTGCTTCTTTTCTATACGCCACTGTTAAAATGAGACTTAACTTCTTCTACAAGCCTGGTTGTAGGGACATGTCAACTTCTGATTGGAAAATGTTATGACTGTATTAACAAGGCACTGTCTTCTACTTAATAAACAGAGGCTTTCAGCAATGGTTTCCATACAGATACCTTTTTTCGTATTAAAGGGAAATGTCACTTCTTGTATCAATTTGGGGATCAAATTTATTCCAAGATTATCTTTAATAACATGAATGGAGCAATGAATTTTGCAAAGTATTTTGTACACACTTCTCTGCTTCATAGCCTTTTCTGGTTTTCTGACGTATAATTTATCATTTTAAAAAGTTAGAGAATTGTTATTTTTTAAAATATATTTTCCCCCTGATTATCCACTTAGATTTTGATTAATCATGCACAAACTGCTCACAGATTAGAACCAACCAAACTATGAAAGTATTTTTCACCCACTTTACAGATATGTAAATGACCATAGATAGCAGAAGGCAAAAGAAAACTAAGTGTGAAATATCCTTTCCTTTGAGAAGGAACAAAAAAAAGGATAAGCTGTATGTGCAAAAAACCCCACCAAACCAAAAGCAACCCCCCCAAAACAAAAACCAAACAAAAAAAAAGGTGAAGAATAATTCTACCTTACTGTTTCACATGAAGCCTTATATGAGTAGAATGAAAATATCAATTAGTGTTTACTGGTTGGGTTGTTTTTTTTTTCCCCATTCTCTGAAAGGAAACATTCACTTTGACAAAATCCCTGTTGTTTACTCCAACATGACTAGATTTTTTATGTGCTATTTCTGTATACCTGAGAAATCAGGCCGTCAGGTAAGTGATTAGTTTTCCTAACTTCAATCTCACTGAATATAATTCCATATTGACAGAAACCTGTGGAATTCATCCTTTACAGCAGTCTTCTGTAAAAGTTGTTATAAAGAATAGCATCTGTAGTGACTCTTGCTCTGGCTAGGAAGAACCATATAACCATTTTATGTTTGTTGACTTTTGCCTACAGTAGTATAGATTTCAGAAAGCTTCAGAAGTGACTAGGCATTTGGGAACCCTGAGTAAAATCTAAAAAATTAGGAACTCTACATAAGGCGTCTGTGGAGAGACTGAACATTGAGACTTCAACAGTTCTTTTAAAACCAGATTGTATTGAAGGAGTTTGTGTTGGCAACCTATGATGAGTTTACACTTTGCTAATTAGCAATACCTTGGTGAAAACTGTCTGCACAATCCTCCACCTCCCCATGAAGCGGGGAAAAAGGAGAGACATAACAGTGTCTCATCCTGAATCAGCTCAGTGATTTAGTAGCCAATCTGCCCAGAACCAAAGAACATCAAATGCAATCCCCAGACACATGGATTGTATTAGGGATGGAATAAGAAGCCTTAACTCTGTAGTTCCTGGCTTTTGTTGGATTATTTTTACACAGCTTTTGTATTTAGGGAGGATTATGGCACACATGGTCAATAAGATCACACAGTCCTTTTAGACCCCTATAATACTTCAAGGTGCAATGAAATGAGTTAAATATGGAGAGAAAAGTCAGTCTGAGACTCATGGCTTTGGGAGTTTTAAATGAAATCTTGTTGCTAATTTTAACAAGGATCTTTCCATATTTTTTAACATTAACAGAAAAAAATTGTAGAAGAGAGTAATGAAGACTTCATACTAAAAAACCTGGTCTGATTACAGTGACAATTTTTCTCCATTTCATCCATGGTGATCATAAGAGACCTTTTAGAGCTATTATGATTTTGGTTGAAGTGCATGGGACACTGCTACTTATTTTCAATGAGATCTTAATGTAACTGTTATGATTCCTCCATCAAAAGCATAATCATACATTCTACGGTTGTCATGGTGTATTGTGCCAATAAATACTACTAAGGAAATTCTTCATGCACAGCTCATTGACATAACAGACTATAATGGTTTTTTTAGTGCTGCTATGGTCTACTGTATCAATGTCTACTGAGGGAGACTTTAAAGCACTCATCCAAGTACATAGGGTAACTATACATAATAAAAATCTTTATGAAGTTTTTGGAAATGCGCAATTATTCTGCACTGCACTGTTCATTTTATTTATAAGTGCCAAAATTGTTAATATACACAAGGGACAGATGTGGTATTCAAATTTTCCCTTAAAGGTTGAACTAACTTCATTTTCACGGGGTTCAAGAACCTTCAAGAAAGTATTTTTTTGTGTTGTCTTTCATTTTTCCTAATGTCAAAGTACAAAAACACAAAGGAAAAACTTAACTCTCTCTCACTTAATGATCTCATGCTTCTCTATCATTTTGTAAGAAAAGGTTATAGTTGCCACATCACCTCATCTTCCTATTTGAAAGCTATACCTCTAATCTGAAACTCTTGTCTAAATTTTCTCTCTCTGAAAAGGACAGAGAGAAGTACCTCCAAAGAACAATTTGGAGGAACATTCATAAACTATGTACCTAAAATGAGTGAGATGAATGACTCACTAAGAATTTAGCCTAGCTTCCTAGAAAATACATGCCACAGGAAATATATCTCAGTCCTTATGTAGAAAATACAGACGCTATTTTCAGAATTTCAACTAATCTAGATGAAAAGACATTAGTTTAGGACAACAGAAAGGGCCTTTCATACTAAATATGATGCAGTGTTGAATAACAACTACTTTCTGACATGAGTGCCAGGACACTCAACAGGAATTTCAAGAAACCATGCAGTTGTCATTGATACATTAACTTTCATAGAGGGCTGTGAGGAAAGTTTAACCCCCACCCCTCCACCCCCACCTCCCCGAGATGTACTAGAGTATGCTGTAGATCATCAGAAAACTATTTTTTTCTCTTTTTTATAGAACATTGTGGTGGGTTGACCTTGGCTGGTTGCCAGGTGCCCACCAAACCGTTCTATCACTTCCCTTCCATCAAGAGGACAGGGGAAGAAAATACGATGAACAGCTCATGAGTTGAGATAAGGTCAGGGAGATCACACAGCATTTACTGTCACAGGCAAAACAGACTCAACTTGGCGAAATTAATTTAATTTACTGCCAATTAAACAGAGTAGGATAATAAGAAATAAGAACAACTATAAAAACACCTTCCCCCCCATCTCTCCCTTCTTTCCCAGGCTCAACTTCACTCCCAACTCTTCCACCTCCTCCCTCTGAGCAGCACAAGTGGATGGGGAATGGGGTTTGCTGTCAGTCCATAACGCTTTGTCTCTGCTGTTCCTTCTTCCTCATGCTCTTCTCCTGCTCCAGCTTGGGGTCCCTCCCACAGGATACAGTCCTTCATGAACTTCTTCTTCTTTTCCTTCTATGATAAGGTCACCAGCCAAGTGGATGAAGGAAAGGATGTAGTTTTTCTGGATTTTAGTAAGGCTTTTGATATTGTCCCTCACAGCATCCCTCTGGACAAGTTGTCCAACTGTGGGATAAGCAGGTTCACAGTGCCTATGGGTGAAGAACTGGCTGAAGGGCAGAGCTCAAGGGGTTGTGGTGAATGGAGCTACATCTGGCTGGTGACCAGTCACCAGCAGTGTTCCTCAGGGTTCAATTCTAGGGCTAGTCCTGTTCAACATATTTGTCAACGGTCTGGATGCAGGAGTTGAATGCACCATTAGCGAGTTTGCTGATGATACCAAACTGGGAGGTGCTGTTGACTCTCTTGAGGGACAGAGACCTTGCAGAGGGACCTAGACAGATTGGAGCATTGGGCAATGATTAATGAGATGAAATTTAACAAGTCCAAATGCTGGATTCTGCACCTGGGACAGAGTAATGCCAGGCACAAGTATAAATTGGGAGAGGAGTGTCGGGAGAGCAGCCCTGCAGAAAGGGATCTGGTGGTGCTGGCTGACTGTAGGCTCAATCTGAATCACCAGCGTGCCCTGGCAGCCAAGAGGACAAACCGTATCCTGGGCTGCATCAAACACAGTATAACTAGCTGGTCAAAAGAGGTGACTATCCCGCTGTATTTAGCATTGGTGTGGCCTCACCTGGAGTACTGTGTGCAGTCCTGAGCCACATAATTTAAGAACGATGTGAAGGTCCTTGAAAGTGTCCAGAAGAGGGCAACAAAGCTGGTGAAAGGGCTGGAAGGAATGTCTTATGAGGAGCAGCTAAGGACTTTGGGCTTGTCTAGTTCAGAGAAAAGGAGGCTGAGGGGCAACCTCATTGCTTTCTACAGCTTCCTGAGGAGGGGAAGTGGAGAGGGAGGTG
>NW_008824716.1:911692-912275 GCF_000699105.1 Pygoscelis adeliae
CTCTCCTCTCCTCTCCTCTCCTCTCCTCTCCTTAACGTGGGTCCTTCCTGCAGTTCTTCAAGAACTACTCCAGCATAGGTCCTTTCCACAGGGTACAGTCCTTCAGGAATGGACTGCTCCAGTGTGGATCCCCCATGGGCCACAGTTCCTGCCAGGAGCCTGCTCCAGCACAGGCTCTCCATGGGCTGCAGCTTCCTTCAGGGCACATCCACCTGCTCTGGCATAGGGTCCTCCATGGGCTTCAGAGGGACAACCTTGGTAACCGTGATCTTCTTCACAAGCTGCAGGGGAATCTCTGCTCCAGCACCTGGAATACCTCCTCTCCTGCCTTCTTCGTTGACCTTGGTGTGTTCATAGTTGTTTCACAATGTTCTCACATTGTCTCACTCCTCTCCCAGCTGCTGTTGCGCAGTGTTTTTCACCCTTTCTTAAATATGTTGTCACAGAATTGTTACCAACATTGCTGGTCAGCTCAGCTTTGGCGAGCTTCAGGTCCATCCTGGAGCAAGGTGAAACTGCCTTTGCCTGACATGGGGGAAGCTTCTGGCATCTTCTCACAGAAGCCATCTCTGCAGCAACCTTC
>NW_008824716.1:912341-922331 GCF_000699105.1 Pygoscelis adeliae
CTCCTTCTCCTTCTCCTTCTCCTTCTCCTTCTCCTTCTCCTTCTCCTTCTCCTTCTCCTTCTCCTTCTCCTTCTCCTTCTCCTTCTCCTTCTCCTTCTCCTTCTCCTTCTCCTTCTCCTTCTTCTCCTTCTCCTTCTCCTTTTCCTCCTTCTCCTTCTCCTTCTCCTTCTCCTTCTCCCTCTCCTTCTCCCTCTCCTTTCTTTATCTTCTTTTTCTTTTCCTGGTTTTAACCCTAAACAATGGTAATGGTATATGGTCAATGGTAACATGATATTGCTTAATTATGATGACACAAAAATCAGTTCTGTTTTTTTTTTCCTTTGGTTGGCTGTGCAAATTGCAGCCTGAGGCAATTTATTCAGACTGTTTCTAGATTTCAGTAGGGTTCTGGCCTGCATGATACAAACTAAAAGTTTGAAACTTCACACTTAGTAACCACAAACATTGTTGTGATGGACCTTTGAAACTGTCCTCACTAGTAAAATTTGAGTCCATAAGCATTCACCAAAGGTAAATGAAAAAAGGATGCAAACTTTGCCAAAGTAATAGTACAAGTTTGAAGCAAGTATTAATAGGAAATATTTACTTTGTAACGGATTTCTCTCCTAGGCCTAATGCCTAACATGTCCAAACCTGAAAAAGGACCTGTAAGAAAAATGTGGACAGTTTCTTAAGTATTTTATTACAGACAGAGGCCCTGATGAATGCAAAATCGTTTCAACACACATTTCTATGGCCCATGTTGGAGCAAAGGTCAAGCCTTAGGTTGATTTATGATTAACTGAGCTTCATGGTTATGTGATCCTTCAGAATACACTCTTATCTGTAGTCAGGTTCTGTAGTCACTGCTAAATAATTTGAAGGTGTCTAACATAGATGAATCACATAAAAGAAAGTGAAATATAAGACTAGAAAATATGGAGGCTGTAACATAAGTAACGACAATCCCCCCTATTTTTAAAACTCATGAAGATATGCCTTTTACCTTCTTTACTGAGAACATGGTCTGCTCATGGAGTGCTTCGCCACAGTCTCCAATTATAACATCTCAGACTTTAGCCCTTGTTTTTCATGGCAAATCACTGCATCATTCTAGACCTTATTCTTCTTCAAAAAATTCTAGTGATGTTGTTGACCTCTTCTATACTGATTTGGGTGTCTAAATAATGCTTTAAGAGTGGGATTCCTTTCCCCTATGTTTAGGTATGAACTAATCATCTTTGGTTCCAATTACTGTTAGAGGGGACACATGGGCACTTTTAGGGCAACATTCAGCTGACCTCTTTTAACATATATTTTTAAATCATACAAATTATTTATTTGTTTCTATTGATTACAAAAGAAGTCTATTACATTGTTACGTTGGATTTGAATGTCTCTACTATTGAGCTGGTCACATGATTCCCTACTGCAAGAATTTCCTTGAGTTTGGCTAATATCTGCACAGGTGTTTTGTAAACCATCTCATATAGAGATAAACTATATAAACTACACACGTGGACATCTGAACCTAACCCCCTTAAGCAGTTGCTGAGTGGAGCTGTGCTGTGAACTGCATTTTAGATGAGACACGGACCTGTATCGGGCCATTTTCACTTCTGGCTCCTTGGTTTCTGTGAAAGGGAGTTGATGTACGTGGATGTCCTGGTTTCAGCAGGGATAGAGTTAATTTCCTTCCTAGTAGCTGGTACAGTGCTGTGTTTTGGATTTAGGGTGAGAGCAATGTTGATAACACATCGATGTTTTTAGTTGTTGCTAGGTAGTGTTTATACTAGTCAAGGACTTTCCAACTTCCCATGCTCTACCAACTGAGAAGGCTGGAGGGACACAAGAAGCTGGGAGGGGACACAGCCAGGACAGCTGACCCAAACTGGCCAACGGGATATTCCATACCATGGGACGTCATGCTCAGTATATAAAGCTGGGGGAAGAAGAAGGAAGGGGGGGACGTTCGGAGTGGTGGTGTTTGTCTTCCCAAGTAACCGTTACGCGTGAGGGAGCCCGGCTTTCCTGGAGATGGCTGAACACCTGCCTGCCCATGGGAAGTAGTGAATTAATTCCTTTGTTTTGCTTTGCTTGCGTGCGTGACTGTTGCTCTACCTATTAAACTGTTTTTATCTCAACCCATGAGTTTTCTCACTTTTACCCTTCCGATTCTCTCCCCCATCCCACTGGTGGGGGGGTGAGTGAGCGGCTGTGTGGTGCTCAGTTGCCAACTGGGGTTAAACCACGACAGTGGACTAGGACCTATGAGCACACAGCAGTGCAGACAATTCAGAATTGAAAAGGAATTGGAAGAGTAGATTCTGGTCTTTACTTTCTTTCAAAAATCAAGCACAATATACAATGATTATAAATCTCTTAGACCATGAGTGCATATTTTAGCCTCTGAACTGGAGAAGCAAGCCAGAGAGAATGTATCGAAAAGCTGGATTTGAGAGTCCCGAGGTTTGACCATTTGCCTGAAATACAGAAGACACACTGAAGACACACATTCTTATGCTCATTCAGTGGTTCAGCTTGGCCGTTCTGTTTCTCACTGCAGCATTGAAACACAGACCTAGTGGCAAGTCTGTCTTGGATACATTGGTCTCCATATCTCAGAACATAGATGTCTTTGGTACATTGTTTAGAAGTCTTTATTTTGTTCCATCACTGAATTGAAATTAAACTTAGAAACCTTAAACTTTTCCAAAAAGGTTTAAAAAAAAAAAAAAAATCTGTTCATACTTTGAAACATGAAACATTATGAGATTGAAATATCCTGCACCCTATGTGTAAGCTGTCATTAGTAGAATCATTGGCTATGAAACACAGTTCTCTCAGATCCCTCTGGACGTAAGTAATAGAGATGTTGGGAATAATATGGCCACCTCTGATAATATTTCCCATTTCTTTGTCAGGACTTACCACACAGGGAAATACGATATGAAGAAATGGAATCTTTCCTGGTGGCAAACTTGGTACTTTCTTATCATGGACTCTGAAACAACTGACAAAGAAAGAGATGAACCAGTTTTGAGCACCTCACCAGCCTCTAAGAGAGAAATGTGTCAATAGGCTACAATACGTGATCCTATTATTAACTTAGGATCCTGATTTTAGTTTCTTTTCCTTCTTACAGGGAAAGACTGATGAGCAATATTCACAGGGAATTCTTATCACAACAGTGTTTTGTAATGTTTAAAAATGTCTGGAAAAATGGTCTGGGAATCTTAACTTCTGAGAAAGAACTGCCTGCTAGTCCTGTTTATTTTATTTACAATTACATGAAATTACTTTCTTACACAAATCTAAATAACATCATTTTAAAGCAATACATTCCAAAGCACCAAGATTGTGTTCTATTCAGTTACATGCATGCATGAACATGCATAAACACACTCATACAGAGACACACTTTTTTCTACTGTATAAGGACTTGCATAGTGATATGAAATTCTTCAGATGCTTAAAAATAAATTATGCAGTGATAGGGACATTATAGTTATACAGAAATGTAGATACCCCCTCCTTGCTTCCTCTTGCTCACTCTTAGTTTCATGTGACATCACGACTAAACTGATTGGCATTGATATTTTTAATGGCTATCTCTGAAAGCAAAGATGGGATTAATCAAAGTTTGAATCTTTCAAATCCAAGGTCTTACAAAAAGGTCACTAATAGTCTATTGTATTAAGTTGGATAACACCAGATCTATGCAACTTTATTTCTAGGAGACTATCAACAGACGCTGTAAAGACAATATGTGATCCATTTATAGTTTACAGACAGATTGATATAAATGAAATCTATGGCATCCATGTGTAACTAAGTCTGACTCCTGCACTGCTAAATTTATAAGACGTAAGAGTCTAAGCTGTGCTAGGAGGATTGATTGATAAGATTAGAATTGTCTGTGGCTTTTGGATCTATCAGGGTAATGAATATAAAAAGTGATGACACAAGCTCTGCATGGAAGTTTTTAAGTAATAAGAGAGTCAAAAACACAGGAATCATGTTTATTTGTACCAAAGACATATTATGTAACCATTGATATTTCCTAAAAACAATATAAATACTGTAGACTAATTCTAGCCCAAATGCTTCATTCAGCATCTGCATATGGCTCTCATTGCCACTAATTTTTATGTGTTGTTATAGTTATTCATTCTTAATAATTTATTATTTTTTATTGCCTCTGTAAATATCTAGTCAATCAAACAGATAACACAGAAAACAGTCCCTATTATAAAAGAACATCTTCATGACAATGAAAATGTCAATAGGAAAGCCACAGATGAATGAAATGGTAAAATGGCACTTTCAGTGAAAGCATGACTCAATTATAAAACAATGTTCACTCAGTAGCTTGTGAATAGAATAGAACAGAATAGAAGTAGAAATTTCCAGATATTGTAGATATTATTAAAACCAATAATGTTTTAAACTGCCACAAAACCTCTTGTGAGGTCAAAAAGGGTTATAGTCCGTATTTTACAGATATAGAAAATTATGCGCAGTAATTTTATATGCCTCCATCTTGATGTGCCAAAGCTGAAACAGCTGTGCTTTGATTTCAGAGTTGATGAATACCTACAGCTCTAAGTGAAGTTAATCATGAAATACAGAGTAGTATCTGGAAGCACTAAGAATACATTTTTTTCAATCAAGATTGAAAGGGTCATTTTTATTTTTATTTTATAATTTTTAAACTATTCTTCATCCACCTTTATGTTTCCAAGATTAGATCTTGGCTTTTGTAGTGAAAGATGCTTTTTGTCATATTATGTTTGGTATTTTATAGTTTCCACTATACTGCCTGGAAGGAACATTCAGCCTGAAAGTCTTTATTTAGTCTTTTGTCAGTCTCTCAAACAACTTTCTTTTTATGTCTTCCTTTCTATTATGAATAATAGTTTACATTCGTGTTTGGAATGTTTCAAGCTACAGTCATGGCAATCCCCGTCACAATTTCCTTCTATATGTCTTCTGACGTTACATGAATATTTGTGTTTGATCATTTTTTCTTATGGGTATGCAGTGAAGATAGTATGTAGGTGTAGTTTCTCAGTATATTTTATAGTAAAAGTTTTGCTTTTTTCAGGGGCATGGAAGCCTCTGCCTACATAATACAGTGTGCTGGACCCAGTGACTAGAAATACTTTCAGACCTTAGACCTGGGAAATCACACAGAAAAATAAAACAAAAAAGAAAAAAATTTGGATTCTCCTTTCCACAGGCTTTTTTTAGGACTAGACCTATCACATGGGTATCATGACTGATCTAATCTAATTGGCCCCCCCATCACCAGTCCACCCTTTGACACCAAAAAGAAATAAATTTTTTTAGCAATACTTAATCTTTCAGAGCTAAGACTTCTTGATGTAAAACAAGAGTTCTGAGGAACTGAGGTACTGTAATGAAGATAAAATCCTCCTCTGTAACAATATGTTACATCAGCACAACTCACACATGGCTCCTCTTTCACATTTTTCTGGTGTAGCTTGATGACACTGAAATGTGTTCAAATGTTATTTATTTAATTATTATTAATTATGATCATATTTATATAATCATTAAATAATTAATATAATGATTATTTAATAAAGATAAATAAATATTAATTATATTTAATTAATAAAAATATCAATTTATATTTTTATAATCAATTTATATGATTGATTAATATAATCAAATAATAATAGTTAAAACAAAATAGTTCTTTTAATGAAGAAATTTTAAAAAATGAACAAAACAAAAAAAATTTGTAAAGCAACAATAACTTTGGAAAAGGCTGTACATGCACTGTTAAAAATATAAACAGTAGCTTAGAAAAGTCAGTAGTTGCACCAAATACCATACAGAACAGTATCAGTGACTGTAGTTTTATGGTGCCTCTGAGGCATAATACACCTTGAGAACATCCTTAATGGGATGAGTGACTCCCCGTGTGGACTTCCAAATAGAAGTTTCAGTGTAGTACAAAATTCCTTTTACCCTGCACGCTGATATTACTATTTCTAAGAATATACCTGTGACCAGGATTTTTGAAGCATTTAGAGACTAAACTCACCTTAAATTCCTTTGCCTTGTCAAAGGCGATAGAGAAATCCTTTGAAGAGATTTCTGAACAGCAAATCAGAGGGCCTTAGAAAGAGGCTGACTGAGGATTTACTGGGAACCAGGAAATGGATTTGAGTGAGCACAATGCTAGATGCAAGTTAAACTGTCTAATATGGTCCTTTCCTAAAGTTACTGAGGAGCATGTACAGAGTTTGTCCCATATGAGATTTCAGCATTTCTAATAAATAATGTGAAAAATAAATCATGTTCCTCCTAGGATCAGGAACTCTGAAGGTTTATCATTATAATTGGAAAAAGCAGTTGGATAAAGAAAGTGGAGCACATGCAAATTCTACACAAAATATCCTTTTAGGGGCCTAATGTATCTCACCCAACCTACTTGCACCTGCTCTGTTGTGTCTACTTATAGACAGATGAAAAATTCATCCTGTTATAATGGCAATTTATAAATTTTCTGTACAGTTAATTTCAGGACAAGTTGTGTTGAAAAGCGTCTTACTAGTGGTAAATTAGTCTTGTCTGTTGCTCTGCACCAAGACTAAGAATATATGTTAGTATCTGGAAACTTGGATGAAAATTTTTAATGCTGCCTTCATCTGTTGAAGTTACTGTGGTGGGTTAGCCTTGGCCAGCAACCCCACCCAGCTGCTCACTCGCTCCCCCTCCTCAACAGGACAGGGGGAGATAATAGGAATGACAAAGCTTATGGGTCAAGACAGAAAGGGAAATCACTCACCAATTACTGTCACAGGCAGAACAGACTCAAGTCAGGGAAAATTCATTTAATTATTACCAATTAAAAATAGAGTTGCATGGTGAGAAACAAAGACAGAAATTAAAACAATACTTCCTACGCTTCCCTTTCGAAGCTCAACTTCAGTCCTTCACTCCCAACTCCTTCCTTCCCCCATCCTCCACCTGAGGCTCCATGAGCAGCACAGCGGGATGGGGAATGGCAACTGGGGTCAGTCCGTAACCGTTTCTCTATGCTGCTCCTTTCTCCTCACACCTTTCCTCTGCTCCAGACTGGGCTCTCCACAGGCTGCAGCTTCATTTAGGTAATATCTACCTGCTTTGCTGTGGGGTCCTCCATGGGCTGTAATGTGGATATCTGCTCCACCGTGGTCCTCCATGGGCTGCAAGGGGACAACCTGCATCACCACGGTCTTCATGGGCTGCCGGGAATCTCTGCTCCAGCACTTGGAGCACCGCCTCCTCCTCCTCCTTCTCTCACCTTGCTGTCTGCAGGGCTGTTTTCTCACACTTTCTTCCTCTTTCCTTGCTGCCTGCATAGCATTTTGCCATTTCTTAAATACGTTTTTCCAGAGGTGCCACCACCTTGGCTGAGGGGCTCAGCTATGTTCTGTGGTGGGTCTGTTGGAGCTGGCTGGAACCGGCTTCTCCTCACAGAGGCCACCTCTGCAGCCTCCACTCACAAAAGTGTTGTCATTTACTCCCAGCACAGTTATCCAGAGAAACTGCTCAGATAATTTGCTATCAATAATGTGATGAACTCAAAGTTGTCTGGGATTTTTTTGTTCCTTTCATGAATTAGCAACAAGTAACAGGTTGAGGTTTTCACTCATCTGTGGTTTGCCATTGTCTGATGTCTAGTTTGTGGTAGGCCATTAATGTCATAACTTTCTTTCCTTGAGCTAGGGCTGTGCTGTTATTTACAAAAGTTTTTAAGTCATAAGATACCATTTCTCATGAGTGATTGGAAGACTTAAGTTTTTACAACACTAATATTCTTTTCTTCATTTGAAGGTATGTTAGCAAAGCTAAGAAAAATGAGTATATATTGAATATATGTAAAAATTCATTATAGTAAATAATAGATAGTGATAGTAGAGCTGCATAGTTAAATTTGCATTACATTTTCCATTATAAAATCTGTCTGCAGTTGTTTATAGATTTTCTAAATTTGTACAGTTGGAAAAACAGAGAACTTGTGCAGAGTGCTTACATGCCCAAAAGCTTGCCATTTTTCTACCAGTTGTACCAGTTGGTCTAATAAAAATATTACATCCCTCATAAACACACTTGGTTTCTATTTTTAGACCACTGCCATAGTATACATGACATACTAATTCATCTGCTTTATTTCTTTGCCCTATTTCTGTACAAGATACAAGATGCAGAAAACCCCTTTCTGGACTACTCTCTCAGCATGGCACTGAACTATGCCTTGTGGATGGACTAGCTTTAGCACTGCCCTGTACTGCCCAGTGCAAGCACAACGCACTGATCAGTATCCAACTCTGTCACAGATCTGCTGTCTGAGCTCGTTAAAGCATTCTCACTATCCACTATATGGTAATTTTCACATAACAATAGAAAACATGTTTTGAATAGATAGTGAAATTACAATTCTGAAGTAAATAAGTGCAACATTTTTCAGCTTCATTGAAGTGAGGTACTGTGAATGGATTTATCTCACCTAATGTGTATATCTGAAAGTTAGAGTAAGATTCCTTATTTGCTGGCAATATTGCCTTGAAGTATTCCTTGCTCCTGCAGACCCATATTTTTTCTGCCTCAATCTGTATTGCACTCTTTACCCCCCTGGTTTACAGAAATGTATAAGCAACTGGACTGAGAAACCATCTAAGTCAACAAATTGACAGCTATGTACTTCTGAAATCACAGGTAAAGTCTCTGAATTTCAGCTCGTTGTTTTAGTTTTACTTTATGGTCAAAATAAAGAAATAGGCATCCCTGAAAGGTGATTTATCTCATCTTGAGGTGTCTATTTTTCCTCAGTGGTATAAAGGGATCCAACCTTGACTTAGACAAGTAACTTTTAGACAACTGAAGCTGGATGAGATGAATCACATGCTGCATGAACATAGCTTTAAGTACTGAAAATGAATCTGAGCTTTGCTATAGAAACAGTTAGAATACTGTTTACTCGTCCTTAATTCTTTTTGAAACTGATTTGTAAGATCTACTAAAATCCCACAAGAGCTAAAATTTTTGGGTGTTGGATAACCCTATTCACATGAGTCATAAATTATTATAAATTCCTAAGCCTTATTTGACTGTCAGTGTTCTTACTTTCTTTTTGAATGTGAAGGGTTTTTTATTCTGTTACCTGATACTAGTACATGGGCTGTGCATGGATCAGAGGTTATCTGCTCTCTAACTTTCTTTTACTACTCCTGCCGTAAGTGCTGAACCCTCTAGTTCAGCTTTGTTTTATGGTGGTCTATTTCTTAGGACAGCATCCTATAAAGAAAGGAGGAGATAGTTCTCTCTGCTCAGAAGTTTGCATGTGAACGCTAGCTATGAAGCAAGTAAATGCACATTCACCATGAGCACAGTTCATGGAGTGATGAGGACACAAAGAGCCTTAGAGGGAATGATTGTTTCACAACAAGGAGCTCATGCATTTCAAATTGCTCAGCACCTGGGCTTGAAATGAGTCCATGCTCCTGTTGCTTAATACTGTTGCACAGTAGTTTTGGCAACAAGACTGACAGCTTGAAGGGTTATTCTCAAAATCATACAGCTTGTTAAATTCTGGTAATGTATTTTTTTCCCTTCCCTGGCAAGATTACAAGAAAAAATTGGCCGGATCTTTATAGATGTGCATCTGGCTGAATGGCAAAGCCTGGCTATCAATTTTATTACTATTAATTTATTATTTCCTGGTTTTTGCACTTTATTTAGCCAACATAAAACTTTGAATCCCATTGTTGCCTTAAAAAAAATCACTTTTTTCCCACCTAAGGGATGAACGCATGTGCTCATGATTTTCAGACATTGTCTTGATTAACTTCTGACTGCTTTGGTGGCATTGAGAATCTAAAATTTGTACAAATATGAAAGCTGATAGCTACCTGCAAAGCCAGATGCTCTCTGTATGAATGTCCACAGAAGGTCAGACTGAGTGTCCATTTAGTCCAGTACCTCTTCGCTGTA
>NW_008824716.1:922368-930095 GCF_000699105.1 Pygoscelis adeliae
GAAGCTAGGCAAATATTCTCATATTCTGTCCTGTCTTTAACTTGAGGCATTCCTTAACCATTTGATACTGCAGAAGGGGGAAAATTTTTAGCGTGGTAGGGTGAATCAGACGGGTTTGGTGTTAACCAAGAGAGAGTTCCAGCACAAAGTCTAATCATGAATTCTTGATTGGAACTGCCATACTACTACATTTGCCATGTTCTTACACTTCTGTGTAGGCAGCCACCATTGATCCCTGTCAGAAACAGGATACTGGACAAAGTGGGCAGTTAGTCTGACTGGTAAGGAGCTTTTTAAAAATGTATGAAAAAATAATAGAATCACAGAATCACAGAATGTTGCAGGTTGGAAGGTACTTCAGGCAATCTCTGGTTCAGCATCAAACCAGCTTCAGCTATGTGATCAGACCAGGTTGCTCAAGTCTTTATCCAATTGGGTCTTGAAAAACTCCAAGGATGGAAACTGCACAATCCCTCTGTGAAACTGTCCCACCACTTTACTGTCTTCATAGTAAAAAGGTTTCTCCTTATAACCAGTATGTTATATTCAACTTATGTCTTTTACTCAATTTATGACCATTGTTTCTTGTCCTCCCACCCTGCACCATTGTGAAGAACCTGGCTCCACCTTCTTGATGAAGAAGCTGAACTCACTCCAGATGATTGATGTTTTCCTTGTCCTTGACAAGGGTGGGGAGAGATGGCAGGGGCAAACTGGCCACAGTATTCTACACATGGTCTAATGAGTAACAAGTAGAGGGGAACAATCACTTCTCTTGACCTACTGGCCATACTCTTGTTCATAGAGCTTAGGTTCATGTTGACCATCTTGCTGCCAGAGCACACTGCTGGCTCACATTGAGCTCACGGTCCACTGGGGGCCCCATGTCCTTTCCAGCAGAGCTGCTCCCCAGTCAGTCAGTCCTCAACCTGCAATGAGTTCTTCCTTCCTAGGTGCAGGACTTTGCATTTTCAACAGTCAACAAAATCAACAGTCCTTGTTGATTTTCATCGGGTTGGCCCATTCCTCCAGTCTGTGCCTAGTCCCTCTGTACAGCAGCCCTGCCCTCAAGCATATTGATTGGTCCTCCACAATTTGATGACATCTGCAAACTCTGTGAGAACACGCTCTTTCATCTCCTTCAGGCCACTGATAAAGATGTTAAACAGGACAGATTGGAGGATAGACCCATGCAGTACTCTGCTTGTTACCAGCCTCCAGGTAGAGTATAACAAGTTAACCACAATGAGAAGAGGCTGCATGCATAAACCAAAGATGCCAGTTCTACAGGCTTGCTATGCCTTTTGATGGTCAAACATTTGCGAAACCTTCAAAAGGGAAAATAGGGTGAGACTGAATGTTTGTACTATGGCACTGTACTGTACTGCTGATAAATCACTTGCATGCTACTTTGTGATTAAGAAGCAGAGTCACTAAATTAGGGCACTTTTCACAATTTCTGTATTATCTTTATTCTTTCCTGTACATGGACAAACGTATGATATGTATTTCACTTAGGGGTATATACAGCATCATTTTTTTATTTTTTGTGGCATTGAAAACAACAGAAAACATGAAAGAAAGATTAACAAAATCGATATTGTTCTTTATTTGAAGACCAGTTGCTTCTAAGCATCTGGAATGTCTAATATACAAGAAGCTGTGTTTTGTTGGGCTGACCATGGAACTGTGAGTAGCACTCTAGTGCTGGTTTTGAGTACATCACATGATTTTTTTTTTATTTAATTTATTTTTATTACCTTAATGAAAGAAATACTGAAAGTTATATATTTGTGAAAGACACAAGATACATGCCTAAAAATCACAAAAATAGAAGATACTGTTTAACTATTTATTGTTGTTACTATTTATTATTTATTTATTATAAACTGCTTGCAGGGCAGAAAAGTGCCTTGGCATTTTTCAGTATTTTGTATTAAATTATTAATATATTTTCTTTCAAGAAGCTCCAGATTTCAAAAATGTTGTATTTTGTGGAATTGCAATTTTTTTTTTTTAACAGGCAGAATACTGAAAGTATTGCAACAGTTTTATCTCAAATTGTGATTAGAATGGAAACAAAATAATGTTATTGAGATATAAGTCTTTGATATGTCTCTTTGTTGTTATTTAGGATGGGGGAGTCCTGTTTTTCTGAGTGCCTGTGACAGATGAACAGTGCTTTGCTAGATTCCTGATAGCTATCTGGGCTTTGGTCTTTCAGTTTTGAGGTCAGAGCATTAAAACATTTGCATTATAAAAAGAAAGAAAACTTGTTGGGAATCCCAATATACATTTCATCTGCTTTAAAGCCTTAATCCTGGATTCTGAGTGCTGGGTGGTTTTAAGAGTATTAGTACAGATTTATACAAAATGGCTTGATACTGCATGTGTAAGCACTTTCCATTGACACCAGAAAGTTAAATAAAAAAAAATAAACCTAGATCAGGGTTAACAGGGTCTAACTGCTGGAGCCCTGGGAAGACCAGATGGCTGTGTGAAACAACTATATTGCTTTCTTGCTGTTGTTCTGGAGATAGCTTTTCAATCAAGGAACCTTTATCTTTATTTTTAATAAAAAGAATACAAAAAGACTCTGTGTTAAAGTATTTTTTAAAAGTTTTGTGGTGGTGTTTGCTTTTTTTTAAACTTTCCGTGGCAGTCGATTCACTCTGAACACCAGCCATTCTCTTACTTTTGTCCTTAGAGCCTACTTCTGCTACATGCCTGTTTCAGGGCAGATGGGAATAGTTGGCACAGCAACTGGCCAAAATTCAGATACTCTATTTTGTGTAATAAAACCTACATAATGGTAGTTCTATATTTGGTTTTGAACCAAATCATGCAGAAATCAAATTTGCTAAATTTCCCATGAACAGAAATTCTGAAGAAGAAAAGGCATTTTCTCCTATCGCTCTCTGTTCCCATCAAGTAAAATAAATGCACTGGGACCTGCAGCTGCTAAGTGAAAAAATACATTCTTGAGGGGATCAAGAGGCTGGGGAATGAGTTGGCTCAAGAGTCAGGACATCTTAGAATCTTTGGCCAAAGGACAATCTGCCCAGCAGGGCTTCCTATGGTCACATGCCACTGATCTCCAGCAGCTGCTACAGTTGAATTAACATTCTTGTCAGGTTGACTGCTGCTGCTAGCCATGTGAATTTGTCACAACTGTCCATTTCAACATTTCCATGCCAAGAAACCTGGAAAACCCAAGAACCCAGACTTGGTATAAATCTCTCAAGGCTGCTAGGCTCTTCCTGCAGAGCCAAAAGCTGACCTTTATTTAGAGGTGGAGCTCAGCAATTGGGATTAGAGAGCCTGAAAACCTTGCCACAATAAACTGGCCTGGCACCATGGATAATGAGATTTCATTCACAGGGGAAAAACACATCATATCTAAAATACTATACTCTTCAGAGCCTTGGATTCCCAAAAACTAAGAGCAGATAAGAATTCTGTCAGGTTTTCCTCATAGAGTACTGTCTTTGATTTGGTAGGAATTCCTTGAATTTAAGATCTTTAAAGAGAAATATTTTAGGTACAATGAAGAGTTTTTTTTTTATAAAGCTTCATTTTACTGAAAAAATTCTGAATAGATTAAATTTGCTCTTTATTCAAATTAGAAGTTATAGCAAAAAGGTAACTTTCTGCATCTATATATTGGTTGGCATCCAGTGTCCTTCAGTTTTCATAATTCACCTCACTTCCTAAGGCTTCCATCTCTGAGGTGAACTCAAAACAAGCAATTCGGATGGCAGGGTGTCTAAATTGAGTCTTAGGAAAACACTAGGAACAAGCTGACTGTTGTCACTCAGGATGTTGGGATTATGAACCATTCCAAGAAAATAAGAGCTCATTGCTCAATATTGTTAGAAAACAAAATGAAAGAAAAGAAAACAAAACAAAAATTACCCAACTGTTAGGAAATATTAAAACTGGAACAGGGAATTAAACTGAAATCATAATTATGCCACTATTTCAATCTGTTGTCGACATCTTAAATACTCTGTAGGTTTTGTCTTTCCATCCCAGGAGAGTTATAGAAAACTGTGAAAAGTTAAGAAAGCAACAAAGTTGATCAAAGATATGGAGTGGGTTTTAACAAATTTTTTGACAAAAAAAAAGCAAAAGTTTGCAAAATAAAAGATAGGGAAGGGAGGTGTAATAAAGCTGTATAAAATCCTGGGCTTCACGGAAAGAAAAAAAATGTGTTAAAGGTTCATTTTTCCCAACAGTATAATAGCAAAGGGCTAAAAAATCAAGCTAGATACAAAAGAGAAGTCACATAACGGGCATTTGAGTCAGAACTTGCTTCCAGAGGATGCTGTGAATGCTCAAAGTTGCTGTGGGAACTAATGAAACTGAGTTTTGAAAGAAAAATATATGGAAGGTTTTGCGAGGGTGCAGAGCAAGCTGACTACTGTGGTAATGGAGCCATAGGGGCTCCCCACAGGGTCCGTCAGGGCAGGGCCTGGCAGCCTGGGCCCGCCCCACGGTGCCACAGCGGCATTGGGCAGCCACAGCCCCAGGCATTGGGCACCTCCCTGGGGATGGGGACAGGCCAAGGCTGGGCCAGGACAAGGACCCATGGCCGGGCAGGGCAGGGCTGTTGGGAGCTGGAGACCGGCCCTGCTGCAGCATCGCTGGGGCAGGGGCTGATGGCCCTGGGGGCTGACATGGGGTCCTGGGTCATGGGTAGTGTGGGGCGAGTCGTGTTGGAGGCTGGGCAGGGACAGTCAGGCCTGCGAGTGCCCCCAGGGCCCTGACAGGTTACCAAACACTCTCAGAAAGTCCTAGATCTCTAAAAAACTACAGCCTGGAAAGTACCAGTGGGAATTATCACACATTTTTCCTGTTTTTATAATCTTCATCAACATTCATTTTTGGCCACTGCCATGATGGCTTCCTCATCTGGGGTCAGGACCTTTGTTCTGAACCAATAAAACCATGTTTTATGTTTTCGCACGAATTACACAAGAGTAGGTAGATCATTAAATTTAGGTCTAAATTATAATTCAGAAATGGAAAATCTCTCCAGTTTTAATTGCATAGGTGTTTGACATGAATCTCTTAGTTTGTGTTGAGTACTGTTTAGTTCCTGTTGAGACATCTCTATCATATTTGGTCAGAGTGCCATCACAATCAATAATCTATGGGATTTGTTATTACTTGCACTTTCAAACACATACTGCCATTACCTGGCTCAATAAATATTTAATTGTTCCATGGTGTTTCTACAGTGGACTAAAAGAACTCCTTTCTTTCCATCCTTTTTATCTCTACCCCTTCCCATACACCAGAGTTCCTATGACCATAGTTACAACTGGCATCTGGAAGATAGAAAATATTAGTTCTAGAGCCATTTTAAGGTGTGGATCCCTGAGATGCACACTCTAGATCTCCACTCTAAAAGGTGCCCACACCCAATGCTCCACATCTGTTGCCTATCCACTGTGCAGTCATTTTGCACATTTGCTTAAGACACTGGCAGACCTACACACTTGTAAGATGGATCAGGTGATATCATGTCCCTGAAGATATAACAAAATATTAAATACAGGTCTCCTCCATGCCTTAATTTCTGAACTGTAACGTAAAAGGAATAAGAACCCATATCATTGTGTTTTTTGAACAAATGCTAGCAAGGTCAAAATCCCTCCAGAAAAAAAATTAAGAGTGTGATTTGGGGTTATTTTTACCACTATTTTTAATTTAAGAAACAAGTTTGAAAAAGCAGGTTTTTTTCTGTTCTGTGTGCCACCTTGGAGAAAAAAAAAGAATGTGTGTCCATGAAATCAATTTATTGTTATTGTTGAAAAAAACAATGATATCTTGAACACACATTGCAGGTCTAAAAAAGAATTGTTTACTTTTAGGAACAGGCCCCAAAATTTTATGTGAGCTACCTGCATGTAGTAGTGTCATGATAATCCAAGCAACCATGAAATAAGATTTATCTTTGTGAAATCTTCTAATATCCTGACCTAAACATTCATATGCAAGAATATTCTTCATTTTTGGTCTACTCTACTTAGCTAAGGTAGCAAGCTAGAATTTAACAGAGTTGTGATCACACAGTAAGAATAAATGCAGGAGATTTCACCAGTTCTCCTCCTTAGTACAAAGCCTTGCTACTGGAAAGACAATGTAATTTTCAGACTTGAACTTTGACAACATTAAAAGGTTTTCATAGTTTCTTTAAGAACAAACTGTTAAAATCACTGTGGAGTTGTATATGTTACAGTGTCTGAAGCATGACCTATATGATCTTTTTATTGTTTTTATCTGTGGACAGCATCATCTATAAGGCCTTTACTTACAGTAACCCATTTTCTCACATCTTTACTTTTTTAAAACACAGGTTTCATTAATATTTTCATTAAAAGCTCCCAGATAATTTGCCTCAGGAGTCCAGCTTTATTTTATGAATGGTGAACAATATCAACATATAGATTTTAAACAATAGTGTTATTCAGTCTGAAGAAATATGGGATTTTAATTGCATTGTAGAGAAGAAACTTAATATTTCCTGTCATCTGTTCCAAATATTTCATTCTATTGTTCTTTTGAAAGGTCAAATCTGGAATGTCACATCTGCAAGGACACCCGTGACCCCTCTTGGCATTCAAGGTCTTGCAAGATGGAAGCAGGAAGACTGAAGAATGCTTCCCTGAGTATCCAAAATAGATTATTTAAAACTTATTCCAACAGCTGAGTTCCCTAAGGCATCAGTGTTATGCACACATATACACAGAAGGTTTAGCATTTAAAAATATCAGGGAGCATTTCCAAATCAGTTCCCAATGACTCTTACAGCTTCTTTCCTTTGTTTGTTGCTGGTTTGTTGGATTTTATGGTTTGGAGTTGGGGGTTGTTGCCTTTAATTATTTGTATTTTAACTTTTTAGAATTCCTCAGAAACAAAAGAAAGATGATTTATCTGAATACCAGTAGCCCTGGGAATTTTCTCTGATGACAGGAACTATATCTATTTTATGCATATCTCATCTTTACAACCCCCTTGTTTGTGAATACTAATACTAATGGCATTCCTTAACTCTGGAGCTTAATGGGAAAAAAAGTAGCAGGGGGATTTCTTTAGGGAATTCTGATATTTAACCACTTCCTTTTTATTAAATAAGTTTCAAAACAAATACCCAACAAAATAAGGAAACTTTTCACCAGATGAAAAAAGTAGTTAAAACGGGAGCCTGGAAGCAACATAGCCTTTTCTTTTATGTTCAGTAATCCTTGAGAGTTGTACTTCAAGTTCCTCAACACAACCTTTTCTCTGTAAATCTTGCTGCTGGTCAGACTACATCTTTTCTCGTGTATCATGGCCATTCAATTCTCTGCAATGCAATTAAAACCCCATCTTTCTTCAGACTGATTAAATCTTGCAACATCTGTGAGGGAAGAAAGGAAGGTATAAACATTCTCTTTTCCTTTACACAGATGGGAGGCACAGACCAACCAAATGCAAAATACTCAAGTGGCTGCTAAATGTTAAGTCCTATTCAAATAAAAAATGTGGTTTTGTGTTTTGCTGCTTTGAGTTCTAAGGGATTTGACTAAGATCACTGATCAAGTCACTGTTAAAAGCCAGAATAAACACAAGTCTTTGGACTTCCAATGCCAAAGTGGATCACTCTATGTACATTTAAAAAGATACAAAAAAAACCAGTGAGACGAGCTGTAATTAAAGGGGCCAGATATTTTCTGGGA
>NW_008824716.1:930108-945085 GCF_000699105.1 Pygoscelis adeliae
CACCACCTCAGGAAAAAGGTTTCCATAATCACTTAGGCTGTAAATTAAGAAGTCCAGATGATGCTTCAAGTAAAATTAAAGATCAGTCATGAAAGAACACATGGCAATAGGATTTAAAATATTTTTCCCCCTTCGTGCTAGTATGAATCACAGACCTAAAAATGTGTTAATTCCAGCAGTCACAACAAGAGACTCAGCTGCTATTTCATAAAGGTTTTATAGCAAAGAAAAAATTATACTTCTGAGGGTGTGCCTTTCTTTAAAAAGGGAAATATCAGTTAAAAGTCACCTGTGTTTTGCCAGAGAGTTTGACATCATGTGCTCTCCAAGTTCCACACAAATGATGCCTTGCTCTCCTAGGTAGACAGATTCTGTCAGGGAGAAAGTCTATTGTTATATACTTTTTATGCTCTAAACTTGCCTGGGAGGACAGTTTTAAAATTATTTTATTTTTTGTTGATTTCTGAAATGATTGTGTAAGTTCTTTACTTTTACTCACTCTAGGAAAGCAGTACTGGAAGGTAGTGCAGAAAGACTCATAGACTACCTCTTGCAAGTTGAAATGTATCTTGAACGTAATAAGCAATTACTGTGGCAGGGCTTTGCATTTTTCTGTCTATGAATTTCTTTAAGCTTTTTTCACTAACAAAAAGCAAAACACTTGACCTCATGAAACTTACAGAAATGATGTCCTATAGATGTTGATTATTTCTCTTAGCCTTAATTGCCTGTGCTTATTCACTGAAACACATCTCATATTATTCTTTGGAATAATGAGAGACATTGGGCTCTTGTTACATGCCTTTATACCTTGGTAATGAAATCCTCGATGCCTTTGTGAGATCCATGCTCCTGATGTCATTGGAATATGTAAGAGACAATCGCAGCTGTCTACAAAAATTGTAAGTGCATACATTTCAGTAGCATTCTTTCTTGTTAAAGAAGAGAGAATTACTGTAGTGACACACCTCCATATGTGTAACGCAGCTGAGATTATATGATTTGATGCAAGGCTTTGTGTATAATGTTTCTGCATTTATCTGTACTTCAGCCAGAAGCAGCTGGAGCAATAACTGTTACATTAGATCCTTACAGAACCAAAGTTTCCTCTGGTTTAGCTGTCTTAAATTTCAGGGTACAAATAAAACTTTTCCTCTAAACTACATTTTTTGCTCTCATTATGATCCTGATGTGGTTCAAACATCTATCAGATTTTTCTTTGAGATTACATGCTTTTAGATTTTCTTCACACATAGCCCTGTGTCCAGAATGAGGCTAAAAAACTCTCTTGCTTCTTGTATATGGTTGTCCATTGCACAAAAAAAATGAAACATGTAGAGCTGATTTAAATAACAATATTATAGTTTTCATTCTACTCTGGATATAACAAAGAGAAGAGATCCATTATCTGTATCTCTGTCACAGAAGAATTGTCTCCTGCAGAGTGCATGTGTCTTGCTTGAATGTTTGCTAAGCTTCTGTTTCAAGATATTTTTCCACATAAGCAATTGCTGTGTTTGCCAGAGGGATGTAGAGCGAATGAGAAAGGAGGTGGTATGTTTGTAAATTAAAGTTGCTTACACTCATAGAGAAAACAAGACCTTCCTTTAAAGCAATGGGGGCCAAACTTTTTCTTAATAAGGGTCATCATTAAAGGGAGGATTGTAAGATCCACTTTTCTTCCTGTTTACTTTGATAAAACAGATACCTGACAATTTATTTAGCTTTGATGCTAAATAAATTTTGCATGAGACAGTCTTTATTTTTAATATCTTTTACTAATATAAAATGGTTAAGATCAGACAACAATCAGAATCATATACTAGCCAGCTCTTCATGAATCCCCACCAAGATGATCACTTATTAAGTTAAAAAAACTAATTTTTTAATTGATTTTTCATAGTGCCACACAATATTTTGATTGAAGATTTACCATTATTTGGAATTAAGAGGTCCACAGCATGTAATTTGAAAACTGTCTTTCCAAATAATCTTAAATGTAATTCTTAATGGATACATTTGCACTGTCAAATAATTCAGTTCCCCTCATCACTGCCATATCTGGTCTCCTGATTGTACTGCATAGATATTATTTAAACTTCCTTTTGAAGAGAACAAAATAGCTCCCTCTGAAACACAACCTGAAAGTGGTTCTGGGAATAGCTTCTTTGACAGATAGCTTTCAGAAGGCTGAAGGCATAAGACAACGGTAGGCTTGTTACTATGTGCTCTACAGAGTTCTCCAATACTTTCTGAGTGTGCTCTTGATCCACGAGTTCCTGAACATACCATGATGCCAGGGCATGCAACACATTTCAAGCTATAAGAATATGGTTCTGACAGGCTGCAATAAAGCCTTCACATCATTAGTTACATTTTCAACAGAAAACAAAACAAAACAAAACAAAACTACAAAAATAATATTTATGTCTTTCGTTCAAAGGATCACCACGTGAGACTAAAAGCAAAGTGAGTATCAACCTCTGCTTAGTGTAGATGCAACTAGTTTGCCCTAGACTAAACTTGAATAACATGGATGTGACCCACGCTACAAAACTTGATCTGGTAACCAAAGGTAACTGCATGAGATAAATATATTAAGGAGCCAATATGTGCAGCCAGTGCATAGGTATCAGTGGAGTAGTAGGGAGACTCCCTTTAGGACCAAATCTCCGTCCGTTCCTGCATCTATGATAATGATGTGAAAATATTTATTAGCAAGTTTTGCAGATGACAGGCTTTGGTGGGATAATAAATGAGGAAAAGGAGAGGTTATTTCTGTGCAATTGGCATAATCTGGGTGAATGACCAGAGTGGGAGCCATTCACCAAGCCTGACTATATTCTAGTGAAGTTAATCTCCCCCTCTGAGATTAATTAGTCTCCTACTCTGAACGGTTCTCTGGAGGATACTATCATACTATCTTCTTCTACTGACTACAAGGGACTCTAGGGAAATTAGCCTTTATAGACAAAAATTAGCCTTTGGAAATACATTTCCCTTCCCTGGTCTGACAAATATCTACATATCTAGGATGTGAATAATGCATACACTTGTAGAGTTTCTTGCAAAATACCGCTTGGAAAAAAAAAAAAGACTCTGTTGACTGCTGTTGCACACAAAATATTCCTGTTTTGGCGTAAGTGAGAAGCACAGCTACTCTCCGGTCTAAGGCATAACTGTGAAACCCTCTAAAAAAGCAAATCAAAAGGATGAATAAGAGCCAAGGAAAACTGTATCACAAGAAAATGCTGGTCATTGATGATCCCTTACTTCTGTACCTGGAAGCAGCCTGTTTATGAGGTCCTACATTTGCACATATAATTAGTGTTGCTTCAGTTTTTCCTATCAAATAAGTAAAACGTGACATCTAATACTACATATTCACAACCTGTATGAACTTTTTTACTATAAAACCCCTTTGTCAGAGACCCTGTCCCTTTAACATAATGGACAGGCATTGTTTTTCCAGAAAAAGCAAAAGCCATCATCTTTTATGAAGTTTTGAATCTGTGGTTAATAGATGTAACATTCCCAGATTATTCCACAGAACAAACAAGTGTTTTTTTCTTTTACATAGAGCATCCAACAGTCATTTCAGAATTTACTTTTTTCCTAAGAGATCTAAGACCATTAAACTGCAAATCTTGTTGAAATAAGGCAATGCAGACTCCAACATACTTCTTTACCAAAGGCTGATTTGGTAAGCATTTGGAGCATTTGATAACATTTGGAACAGAGAAGAATGTTTTATTGTGGATTTTAAAACCTTTGACAATGGAGAATCAAGGAGCAAGTAGTGACTAAACACTACAGAGGGTGATGTCAATGACAAAATGTGAGGAAGTGAAGTTCTTTTTACTCTATTTGGCTAAGTTGCAGCTTTTCTAAACCAAACATGTAGGTCCTGAACCAAAATAAAAGAAATAAAAAAAGTTAAAATTAGTGTGGTCATTTAGTGCATAGAGTTGCATAACATATTGCTTGCAAATGAAGTCACTTTCCTTTAAGTTTATTCCTCCAAGGTATATCTCTTTGTCCTGGTTTCATCTGGGATAGAGTTAATTTCCTTCCTAGTAGCTGGTACAGTGCTGTGTTTTGGATTTAGGATGGGAACAAAGTTGATAACTCACCGATGCTTTAGTTGTTGCTAGGTAATGCTTACACTAGCCAAGGACTCTTCAGCCTCCCATGCTCTACCGACTGAGAAGGCTGGAGGTGCACAAGAAGCTGGGAGGGGGCACAGCCAGGACAGCTGACCCAAACTGGCCAAAGAAACATTCCATACCATGTGAGCCGGGGGGGCCGCTGCTTGGGGTCTGGCTGGGCATCGGTCGGCAGGTGTGAGCAATTGCATTGTGCATCACTTGCTTTGTATACTCTTTAATTATTATTATCATTATTATTATTATTATTGTTTTATTTCAATTATTAAACTTTTTGTCTCAACCCACAAGTTTTCTCACTTTTATTCTTCCGATTCTCTCCCCCATCCCACTCATCCCACTGGGGGCGGGGGGGAAAGTGAGTGAGCAGCTGTGCGGTGCTCAGTTGCTGGCTGAGGTTAAACCACGACACTCTTGAAATAATATGTGTCTAGAATTTTTTAGATATGGACATCACTAATTTATCTGCTTCACAAACACAAAGATTTCCCAAGAAAAAAAAAAGAGAGGACAACACACATGCGAACACACACAAATTCCTTCTTATTATTTTATTACTTATAAAAAGAATTATGCAAATATCCTTATTTTGCTTTAAGATAAAATTCCAAGCATATTGTAAATATTTAGTAAAACTGTGATGTACTTTCTCCTTCTCAAATGGAAATGGCATACACAGGAATTTATTAAGGAGGAGGAGTATGTTTGTACTCTACATCATAACTCAGTCCAGACATATGGATGGTGCCTCTGTGATCTCCTGACGTCTGTTTCTTCAGAAACTGTCCTCTGCAGATTACACAGGCATTTCTGAAAAGTTCATAGAAAGAACAGATTTCATTTGCCGAGTTTTCTGAACATAAGTAATAAGGTAGTTTTATATTATTTAAACATAATGCCCAAAATAGAAGAAGAGCATGTCTGCAGATGGGTAACAATAGTTATAATTCCAGAGAAAGACTGTCTGCTAGAGTAATAAGTATGTTTTGGTTTTATGATCATCTTGCCTAGATTCTGAATTACCTTAATAGGAGTTCTTTGATGCACAGTAAGCCTTAAAGCTAAATAAGAATTTAGTTGCCTAAGCTTAGGCTTTTGACTTTTAAAAATGTTTTTCCTAGATACTTGAGTAAAACATTCTGATGCAATGCCATAAGGTAAATGTGGAATGAAAGTTTCAAATCTTATTGTCTAATATTTGTCAAACACATTGATAATTGTCTTTTCCATCCATAGATTTTTTCCCATTGAATCAGGGTACATAATTTAGAGGCTCAATGTGGAAGTTACAGATTTGATACCTGTGTTAAATTGGTCTAATTATGCAGCCCTTGAATTCACCAGTATATAAAAATGCAGAGCAAGAAGACAGCATCATATTCTCTCCGCTAATCTCCACTCTACAACTGGAGGTTTCATGTGGTTATAAACAAAGATGTCAGAAGAGCTGACAGGAAATATCTTATATGGAAGCCTCATGGTTTTCTCATATATCTTTTTTTCCCCTTAGAATCCTGATGTAGGTAAGCTCTTGTTATCCTTGAAAATCAGATATCTTTACAGGCATCTAACTTAAGACTTCTCTTTTTACAGTTTAAATTGTGACATCTTAGTGGCTTTTCCTCCCGTGTGCCTAATTACAAGTAGGACAAGAAATGTGCAGCCTACATAGTGCTACTTTGTTAGTGTTAGAGAGGAGATGGTGGCATCAGGAGCTGGGCAGTTACTTTACTATATGACAAGGTATATACTCACTCCTGTCCGTCTTAAAGTCCAATCTTGTAAACAGTTAAGTTATTCTCTTCAATAAGAACTGAGGGCATTCATCAGCCCACAGGTTCCTGTAAGACATCTTTGTTTGATATTTTTTTCTCTGCTAGCTTCTGTGTCAGTCAAATGAAGCAAAAACGAATTTTAAAGAGGAAAAACAAAACCTATGGGTCAGAAAACAAAATGGCTATCCACCATAATCTTCAGTGTATAAAACAGGTTCATGTAACTTGCGATCAGTGTAGTGCCATGGCTTAATGTACCATTAAAAAAATAATTCACATCCAACACAAATCACCTCTGTACAACTGTGCATTCGATTTCATAAAACAAGCCAGAGACACAGCATGAGGTTAACCATATCTAAATATTAGTAAATTACACACATAATTAAACACAGATTTGACTTCAATTACCCTTATTTTTTAAGACATACAATACTCAAGAGAAAGTAATATTTAGAAATAGGGAAAATAGGAAAAAAATCCACCCCACAATCAAACGAGCAGGTTTTCTGACTTCAAGACCTTCCCCTTCAGAAACAACCATCTTGAAAATTTTGAGCTAGGTTATATCATTCAGTCTTTTTGTGACATTGTCTATTTAAAGAGACTCATGCTCATAAAATAATCTAAGTGAAACATACCAGGAACAGCCTTCAACAAATCATGATGCTTGCTCTCTATAGCCTTCCTATACTTCAAATGGTTATAGTGTCTTCTCAATTTACTAATATGTGGTAAGAGGATTCTGGAAATGCCAAGGTAAAAGGAATAGCTCTTTGTCTTTTATGAGCTGATTGACTTGCTTTAAGAAAGTTTTATTTTGTGCAAAAATAGAAAAGGACTGCATTGAGGATGTATTTTGGAGGATATTGAGCCACTATTAACCAAACTTCCCCTTACTCTATAGTCACATAGTCATAGTGTATTTCCATTTTGCAACATGCTTTACTGTCAATGTTTTTATGCTGACAGACATGGCTGTTTTAAAACAGGAGCTCGTATATTGGTTGATACATAGAGAGAGATTAACTTTTTTCAGGTATCAGGTATCAAGACTTCTATTCAGATCTGTACAATGATGTCATCTGAATTTTCTTCCCTTTCTACTTTTCTGTATATGTTTTCTGTATATAGCTGTATGTCCATTCATGTTTTGGCTGTCTTTTCAAAATTATGGAGCCATAATATCCCCTTAAGAAGAATGTTAAAGCCTGATTATGACCGTATAATTAAAACTAAAGACTTCATCACAGATGCAATGGGTTTGATTTTAATGGGACTACTTATAAAGTAGTACTACTCCCTAAATGGAGTGGTATGTTACACCATATATTGCTGGACTGAAACTGATGAAGTTATGCAGGAAGTAAAGGACTCCTTCTAAAACAAGGTAATCACATTTTGACTCTTATTAAGAGAACCTGACATCTGACAAGGCCAGTATTCTCACTCAAAGTCCTGGCAAAGGGAGGCTCAAAAAGGCTCAAAGGGAGGCTTTGAGGTGCAGTGTTATGCTATCCACATGTGTTAACTTGTTTTTGAAATCCCTGGTTTAGTTTTTATGCTGAAGTAAAATTTATCTGCACCATTTGGCAGGATGAAGATGATGCTTGGACTGTAACTTCCAGAATTTGTCATTACAGCAAACAATTTAAGAAGATGCATAAGGAGTACACACAGAACAGTGGTGCAAGCTTCGCACTCCATAATTACTTCACTTGTTCTGCAAAAAGTCTTAACCTTCCAGAGGATGCTTCCTCTTCCATAAATATTGCTGACACAGCAGAAAACAGCTGGGATTTCCTGTAAATATAAAACTCAGACAATTAACTCATGTACAACACACACGTCATCATATTCATTTGCCATTTTCATGGTGGCTTGTCCTTTCTACATTTTATTATTCATTTATGATAGCTATTATATGCCTTTCAGAGTCTATCTGGCTCTCCTGAGGAGTATTTACGACTATTATAGGGCTCTTATGAGAAGACCCAAAGATAGTTATTGCGGAAACTCTGTGAAATGCTACATTAGTGCAGAGATATGCTGGTAGTAAAATACCTGAACTTGTTTCAAAGTATCCCTTGATAGAAATTAAAAGACAGGCTTCTTCTGGTGAGGTTCTGTATCTCCTCTAACCCCGTCACCTCAGAGAACTGAGTAGTTCTGATTGGGAGTTTAATATTCAGTGGCTGCAGCTGGTGCCTGAAAGCAAGAGACTTTGGAAAAGCTTCCAATGGAAAGAAACAAGAAAAAGATTATTTTTAAAGGTATTTGCTGCAGCAGTAACACAGCAGAAATAAAAATGGAAAGAATACAGGTGAAAATAGAAGGCCTAAAGGTGCATCCTCTGACACTCAGGGAAACCTCTATTATCCTTTACCCCTCTACCTCCTTCTATTTTAAAGAAGGAAGGGTAGTGTCTTAAAGTGAATCTGAATACTGGAGTACCGCACCACCTTCTGGGAGGGAGAGAACCTGGAAGGAAGAGAAAGAAATTGGGGGAGGAAGGAGAAGGGCATAGCTTTCACTAGCTTTTTTTAATCAGTTTCTAATTTCATCCCTGTATCAATAAATAACCATGAAGTAAACTGCTGAATCATTTTTGTTTAATCCATGGCCATTAAAATCTTTTCTATGTTCTAACATATTTTGGCCTCTCTGTGTAAAAAACAAGTAGCCATTTCAGTTTAGAACTAGGAGATTTTCTGGCACATAGGTTGTTGTTATAAAAGCAAATATGTTATGCTGCCAGGGAAGTAATTTGGGGGAACATCTTGGGTGGAAGGTGAAAGAAGAGAATTTATCAGGCCAGAAAAATTAAAGAAAAAAAAAAATCAACAAAGTAAGAAAATTAAAATAAATGTGAAAACAAAAACTTGATAATACATGGATACAATATAAATATAAAACTTCCCAGTTTGGGTGCAAATATTATCTTCACCTTATACAGGACATAAATTCCTGTGATGGGTTCATGTCCTGTGAATGCAAGAAATAGATTCCATTATGCAGGCGCATTATCGCAGCTGCTTAATACATTTATTCCAGTGAAATTTGTGGTACAATATCCTTATTATCTTTTCAGAACACAATCAGAACTTAGTTTTTGCTCAATGACTGAAATTTTTTATTTATTTATGTTGGCTGGGCTTTAAGCAGTTTATGTAAGAAAGCTGTGCATTGTCTTGGAATGCAGTTTAATGCCATTTTGGATCACTCCAGCATTTATCTTGTGTAGAAAGTCCTTTGGTTATTTGAGGGAAGCTAAAGAGACGTATTTGCAGACTAATCTTACAACAGGAAAGCTAGTCTCTGCAGGTATCTTCTTTAATCAAAGGAGAGGAGCAGGTTCCACAAAGGAGATGTTTCATAACAAGAGGCTCTTAATCATCACCAAAGGTGTCCTCCTCCACTGAGGATGCCTAGGAAGATTCTCCTTCATAGGTAAAAGTCAGTCTTTTTGACTAACCCTTCAAAGGCTTATCACACTTCATTACAAGAAGATGCTCTTAAAATATTTCTTGCTGTGGAGTGTGTTTTAGTGTTTAGGGCTCTACATTTTCATTTCTTTCTCCTTAGTGACATATTTTCCTCCACCTCCTATTCCCAGTAACGGGTCATTGCTTTTATTCAAATTATTAGTAAAAAACTTCTTTTTATACTAGGGTGAGCATCACACCACAGGAACAAAATATTATCCTCCGTTTCCTGTACCCCTGACTGTAAGCTGCCTGGAACAGGGATTGCTTTTTGCTTCTGATTCTTAAGCAAAACCCAGCAGATTGCCCATATTTAGCCAGCATCAAAGAAAAACAACAAAACAAAACAAAAAAATCCAAAACAAAACACAGAATGACTTAGTAAATAAATTAATTGAATTCAATATTGTCAGTTTACACTAGCTGAGGATCTGGCCCTGAGTATTTTTTTAAGTGCGGGATTAAGTGTAAATAAATCATATTGCACTGTTGGAGTGTATGGTAATTGGATCAATTTTTTTTTCTAAGTTCCCTGTCTTTTGCTTTTCTGGTTTACTTTAATTAACAAACAGCATGAAGCTTTTGAAACTTGTCCTTGATGTTCATTGAGGAAGAGGGAGAGCAAATGCCAAACTTTAACTTGCAATTCATCACAAACAGTGAGATACCTTATAGGAGGTAGCAGAAAATATATTCATTCACATTTAAATTAAGTGTTTCAAATAATGATTTAATTGAGAATTAATAAACCAGTTATTGCAGGTTAATTAAATGCCACTTGATGATTAAAAACATATTATTTATTCAGATTAACAACTATTAGGCAGTAGTGTAGCCCCACACCCTGCTGTGACTTATTACTTTAAAAGACTCTATCAATGTATTTCTCATTTTCAGGCTTGGTTGTTGTTTTTTTTTTTTACTCTGTTGCTGTTTATAACACCTTGAAAACACTATGAGAAAATAACCCAAAATTCTTAGCATAAGGTTGTTTTCCCCTAACAGAGACTATTTGTGTATTTTTGGTACAAGTGTTTCTAAAAGTTCAGCTACAGTAACTGTAAGGAAAACATCACTGAAATATTGCAAGTGCTATATATATGCATGTTTATATAAAACAAAGAGGAAATTTGCAAAGCATGTATACAAAATAACAGAAATTAAGTAAGCCAAATATTGAATCTGTAAGCTTCCAAAGGACTCCTTTGATTTAGCTCATGGGCCATACCCAGTTAATTTTCAGTAGAGCTGTATAGCCGTATATGCTACCTGCATTTGGATGTAATGTGTGAATACTGCCTTGTGGCAGTCAGGAGTGGGTGTTGGAAAAATAAGCAGCACTAACTTTTGTTTGTCATCTATATTACAATCTTTCTTTAGCCACAAATTTTTTTATGAAAGCATTTTTAACAGTGTGTTAATGCTTATGTTGTGCTGTGTTGATAGGTTATTTAGAATTCCTTGTAGATGAAAGATTACCATAATAGAGCAAACTTTTCATTCATATTAATGCACAGTATGAACACCATCTTTTCCTGTCGTAAATCCAAAACAACATTAAATCAAAGCAACTGTACAAATCAGTTTTGCATGCACGGCAGGACAGCAGGGTTCACCCACCTTCAGTTTGGACAAGAAACTGCAGCCTGGCAGGTAGCCTGTTACAATTATTTCGGTTTGGAAATATTGCACAGCTTCCATGAGGTGAGGGAAGTGGCAGTCATGTATGCCTATATTGGGTCTTTGTCACTTTTGCTGAAGTGATTCTCATCTTCCTCAAAAAACTACCACCACACAGAAAGATTTTATACTACAGAATATGGGCATCAAGTTTCCTCTTGCCTCTTCACAACATCTCTTAGTGTTGTTAACAACACTTCTTTTTCCCTGCAGTAAAAGCTTTGCTTCTGTTTTTCCATAGAAAACACTTATGAGGGATGCATATGCAGTATCAATACATGCATATTTATTTAAGTGCTTTCTGGATGCCAATTTGATGGTAAGAATTTAGAAAATGGAAAGTAATTTCCATTATCTTTTGGAAAGATAAGGGATATTGTAAACTTTTGGTTTTTAGGGGTAGCTTCACCTAGATCTAAAATTTCTGTGCAGCAGCAAGCTTGAGAAATACTGGGCAACCTCTCCCTTATAGTCAGCTATCTTAACATAGAATTTGCTTTATCCTGTCCTGACATGGAACACAGTTGCTTAGCCCAGCTTAAGTTTAAAAGATAATGAAGACAGGAACCAATCAAAAGATGAATTTACTGTGATTTGTATCAAAGTTCTTCACTCAAAGTGAGGCAGAGAAAAACATTCTATGAGCTGGTTTATAACTATTGTGTAAAGCCACATGTCCAAAGCATAAAACAGTTTCTTTTCACTGCTGTGAACTGCATGGCCATTCCTATTCTGTAAAATGAATAAATAAATATGTAAAACCACATCATCAAAGACAGTAGAAATGGTGTCATGTTGACTGGAAAGCATGTTATACCAGTATACACAGCTATTATGACTTCTGAGAGGGCAGTGAAACAAAGAACCAAGTCCCCTCTCAATCTTCTCTAAAGTCAAGGATGGCTTAATAACTAGCATTTTGCTGGCAACAGTAGGTTTATAAAAAGTTCTCTTAACAGTATAGCAGTTGAGTTTAAAGTTATTTTACAGAAACTAAATCTTCCTAATCTATCTCAGGCATTAAGGGAAAGACAAACTTACAAAGAAAAAGGTCTTGAGAAAAGAATCAATTACACTAGCTTATGTTCCCTCAAACTCACTGACTCTTAAGCTAGAAGAGGAGACGGTTAGTAAGTTTGTTTTCACAGCAGTTGGGTGTATAAGTGCTTTCTCCAGGGGTCAGGAAGGCCAGTCTTTCCTAAGCATAACGGGCAACAGAGAAAGTGTGAGCTACCATGCTGAACAAGACAGGGGACCTTTTCTTGATGAAAAAGTCAGCAAGAACAGAGGAGAATGTAGCATCACTTATTTTGCTTTTCCTTCAGACTGCTCTAGCAGACAGTTTCAGCAACTTCTCAGGTCTCTGGAGTACTTATGAAAGTGATGTAAGGCTGTGAGAGGATGCAAATAGTATGTGTCAATAGGTGTCAGGATACTCATATTGTTTGGGTTAAACAGATGAAAATATTTTAATATAAGGGTATTTAAACATTTAAGGTATGTCCATTTCTAGTCATAAAAGACTGGATATTCTTATAGTGCCATTTGGTGTCGCTGTATGTGCCATACATCTGTTATGGATCTGACTCTCATGTTCTTCAACTTTCCAAGACTCACTGCAAACTATAAATTGCAATCAGGTTTCCAGCAGCTTGGTATACCTCAGAACATCCTCTGCAAACCTCAGCTTCTCCTAAAACTACCACAACAGGCATTAAAGTGAAGGAGCAATTAGTACACAGATCACTTGTAAAATGCATTGTCTCAGTTTTATTAAAATGTCAGTGGATAAGGATGGGGATGATGGTGGAAATAGAGGACAGAAGTATTCAAATAATTGAAAATAGATTATCATATATTTTTTCTGTACCACTTTGGATCCATAACATTAATGATTGAAATCAATGCTGTTTGAAATCTGTGAGATGGTATAAAGACAAAAATAGTTTTCAGCCTTAAAGCAGCACATATTAAAATATACTAAAACATCTATACCTTTTATTACTATTTAATTCAAATAAAATGATTGAATTTTACACATTTTATTCACTTTATTTATGTTGCCTTAACATTTTACATTTCTCCTAGTACAAAGGATAATTTCCAGTCACTTAGATTTTAATCATTCTTATTTTCTTGTTTTCATATACTTAAGAGATTCCAATATATTCAGTGTTTTCAACACTTAAGCAAAATACTGAAATTTAAAGGAAACAATTTATGTGGGTTCAGAATTTTTTTAGTAACATGGATGTATTGCTGACAGCTAATAAACAACGGAGTAATTTTAGACTTCTGTAATTTCAGAAGTACCCCATTACACTATATTCATAGGGTCTTTTTTACTTCCTTTCTTCTGATTTTTTGGGGGTTTTTTTGAAACTGTGCTTCTACAGCTTTCTCTCAAATTTTCTCAAATTATGCTACAACATAGAAAAATCAACCCAATTAATTTAAGTTTAAGAATTCTGTAAATTGATACTGTTTCAAAAAATACTCAGATGAAAAGAAGGGTGAAAATGAGAGAGAACTCCATGAGATACAGAACTAAAGAATTCCGGTCCCTGATAGATATGTGACGTTTTGTCATTTTTTTCTTTAATGAACTCAAGGTGTTTTGTGACTGCAGTAGATACTATAGGTAGTGAAGCATCAGCTCTTGCTTCATATCAGCCAGTTTGCTTTGGTGTTTCAGGTCATACTGAAAAGGAAGACTTGCATCGTGATACATACTAGGAACATCAGCACATCTGATGGGGAAGGTAAATCTCATGATATGGAAGAAACAAAGCCATGGTAAAGTGTTGCAACTGGTTGCTTGACTGGGTTCCTTTTGAATATGAAGCACTTCAAAATGCACTCCTCCTCCTTCCAACGTCCCATCCTATCCAGTAAGAGGTATATCACAGATGACTCACTCACACGTCAGGTCAGGAGTGTGAAGGAGTCAGGAAGTGGAAGCAGTGCTGCAGGGCTGCAGCTGTGTGGAATGTCATCCTTCTGCATGTTGCTAACTGGGCTTGGAGACTTCACTGTGTTATAGCTGCACCTGAAATACTCTGATTAGTGAACCACTGAGATCAGAGGAAGATGGTCAGGAGATGAGCATCTCATCTCATCACAGGAATAACGAGAAGAACAAAATATCCAAAAAACAGGGAGGTTAATGTACAGGAGATAAACAGGCTTTAGGGTCTGCAGGAGACAGCAACGACAGGGAATCTCTAACCACAACGTATGGAGGGAATCAGGAACATGCACATAGGTCTGCTTTGCTTTCTTAAAAGATGAACAAAGAAACAGAGTGTGGAAATGTAGTTGAGGAGGTATGAGAAACATTTCACTTCAGTGGGGGAAAATGCAGAGTGTGGATAATGGCTTTAGTCCACATGAAAATGCTGTACACAGGAAGGAAGGACTTCCCATAGTATGTGGGAAATGCATTTCTAATATCCCAAGCCACAGAAGGCAAAGGTGGGGACTGGGAGAATGAAAAGCCACCCGCTGTGGGAGAACATCAGGTTTGAGACCATCTAAGGCACCTGAAGGTGCACAAGTCCATGGGACCCGATGAGATGCATCCGCAGATCCTGAAGGAACTGGTGGATGAAGTTGCTAAGCCACTATCCATCATATCTGAGAAGTCGTGGTAGTCCGGTAAAGTTCCCACTGCCTGGAAAAGGGGAAACATAACCACCATTTTTAAAAAGGGAAAAAAGGAAGACCCGGGGAACTACAAGCCAGTCAGTCTCATCTCTGTGCCTGGGAAGATCATGGAACGGATCCTCCTGGAAGCTATGCTAAGGCACATGGAGGACAGGGAGGTGATTTGAGACAGCCAGCATGGCTTCACCAAGGGCAAGTCCTGCCT
>NW_008824716.1:946115-960142 GCF_000699105.1 Pygoscelis adeliae
AGGTCAGGTTGGACGGGGCTCTGAGCAACCTGATCTAGTTGAAGATGTCCCTGCCCACGGCAGGGAGGTTAGACTAGATGACCTTTAGAGGTCCCTTCCAACCCAAACTATTCTATGATTCTATTCTATGATTCTATGATACTATGTATAGTTCCCTTTCATTTCCCTGTAACCCTCATCCTACAGAGATTTTGGCAGAGACTGCAGAAAGTGCCTGAGAAGCTAAGAAAATCCTGAGGCAAAGTTGTGAATGCTTCAGTCACAGTCTTTCCTTTCCATGGCAGACTATTTTTGTAAAATAGTAGGGCCATTCAAGATGTTTGTGAAATGTAGTTGAAACTCACCAACAGGCTGAAGTGCTGGTGTGACTGCGCTTGGAATAGAGGCATAATCATAGCCACATGCTGTGACCCCATATGCCTTGTGTGTTAAGAAACCAAGATAGAGAGGAAAGGATGAACTCCCAGACCTCAAAGTAAATGCAATTCTTATTCTTATTCTTATTCTTATTCTTCTTCTTATTATTAGTAGGCACGTCAACAATAAGAAATGTTATGAGAGAGAACTACAGTAAAGTAAAAATATTTTTTTAAATTGGAAAAATAAATTAAAATTTCAATTAGTAACAAAAAATTTATTTCTCAAATGCTTTCATCAAAATGTGTTATATACAATATTTTATTGAAAAAATATTTATTGGAAAACACTTTCTTTAGGAAGAATTTCAGCATGCAAGACATTTCTGTCAGCTCTAGTGGAAGTATTTCTATTAATATTTTGTTTGACATTTTGTATAATCAATTTTTATGTTGACCTTTTTTAAAGTTTTGAACAGTTTGAGTATTGTTATTTGGAACTGATTAATTAGGGAGGCTTAGATTGTCCACTAAGAACACTAGAACTGCATAAGAGTTTTAAATCCCTAGTTCATTGTTTTTCAGCCTAAAGATTTAAAAATGTTCCTGTCCTCCCATAATCATTAAGGTAGATTGGTAAAGTGTCCAATAGACCTACCTGTCTGGAGTACAGCTCACAGGGAGGCTGCATGGTCAAACAAAAATGTCCAAAGGAGGTGACAATTTAAAAATAATTGATCAAAATGTTACTGTATTGCTACAAAAAGATCTGCCACCAGCAAAATATTTTGACCCAGAGCAACAGATATTTTGCATACGTAGGCATGAATACATTATCTGTGTGAAGCAAATTCTGTGACCTGACTGATATCTTCCAGTACAAATCCATCCTTTCATTTTTGCATCTACAAAACTTAATCTTCATTCTTGCAGTTCTTCCTTTTAGTTCTTCTTCATGATATCCTTGGCAAACTTGACAATGGTCAAACAACTCTAAACAGTGCTTGAGTCTGATGACTAACACTGTCATGGTTTTCCTGTATTTCCTTTATATCTGTTTCGTTTTAGTGTCCCTTGTCTTAGCCTTTGGGTTTAAGCTTTCAGCGAAACAATTAATCTATTCTGATTGAACAGTACTTAGAAGCAAAAATTCCTCACAAGGGGTCCCAATTTCTGAATTAGGAGTGCTAGCAAAACAAGAATTTCAAGTCAGAATGAATAAATCTAACAAGCGAGAGATTCTCCAAGGTGTCTACTCTTAATACTGGCTTTTAATCAGTATCTCCTAAGACATATGACTTACATTGTGTTGGGCTAAAAACACCTGTATAACATCTGTGACCTAAAGTGTTGTCAAGTTCTTGTTCAAGTTCCTTTCTACGCAAGGATGAAGTTTTCATCATATCCAACTATTCTAACACTGTGGTTCAAATAACTGACCAGTTGTCTTATCCCAAACTTCCTTGATGTATTTCCCTCTCTTCTGTTAGATTCTCAAAAACTTTTCTTGACATTCTCCTTGAAGGAACAGGGTACAAAATATTTTAATGCCTCCATATAAATACATATACTGCTGGCATATCATAACACAAATAATAGTGTTGGGTGTTTACAGCTCCTATCAGTGGCAGAGGGAAGCCCTGAATGACATAAATGTTCAAACAGAGAATCCCTTTACTTATGCATGCCTGATAAATGTTAAGGAAAAGCAGGTTGCAAAAAGGCCTTGTTACCATACAGCTATAGCAGCCTGCACAAACCAGAAGACACTCTACTATTTATGAGATGTCTGCCTATATTTATTCCTCTCCCTTTAGTATTTATTACATCTTATTTAGGTTTTCTAGTGTCACAGGCTCTTTTAGACCATCTTCTAGCTAAGGAAACTACTAGAGATATGGCTTCTTTTAGTTTTGCCCCATGCAGGTCTCACCTATTTTACCTCGTTACAGTAATAAAGGGTTTCCACATGGCTAAGATTCAGCTTCCAAGAGTTCTGTATTAGAAACAATGTGGAAGCTTCCCCTTCATACTCCCTGTACACTTAGGTGTAAGTCAGAATGTTAGCTTGTAACCAGTGCAGCCATTCAACAGTTCTAGTCAGCTTGTTTTCTATTTAGTGTTTGTTTAAAATTAAAATTATCTATATCTATATGATGAAAAATGTCTTCTGGCAAAATAGTCACTAGCAAGCTTATAGATAGATGAGTCCATAGTTTGTCTTCCCTTTCAACATCCCCTGTCTCAGAAAAATATTCTTTAACTAAGGAGACCATGTTCATTTTGTGGTAGTTATTTTTTTGTTGTTTTTTTTTCTTCCAAGTACCTGTAATTACTGAATGTTGGCCAATATACTCACTTAATCTTTTCAATGTGTTAACTGTTGCTTTATCTATCCTAACAGATGGAAGCTGATTTTGCACTACTTGAATTTTGTAAATTGATGCTGCCAGGAACTGCTTTGCAAGTGGTATTGAACTTTCACTGGATAAGATACGTTAGATCTTTGTTAATTCCACAGAATAATTAAGATTCCCTGTAAGTGGAAACCTTGGACAGCTATATGATGCTTAGAAATACAAAAGCTGTTCAAGAATCATTATTATATCAATGCAGTACATTGATACCATTGTAAAATAGAAATATGCCAGGTAATAGAGCAGTTATAAAACAGTCTGAGCTGTTTCAGCAAGATGCATGCTGACCTCGGACTATAGCAAATAAACTCCTGTTACTTACATGACATTTTCTTTCAGTGCAAATGTTTCACTCTGTGACCCACTTTTCCTAGTTTATTAATTCAAAAATACAATATAGTATGTGAAAAAGAGCCAGTTATGATGAATGTCACAGGCCCATTGCTTTTTTTTCCCTTTGGTGAGCACATGTTCTGAAAACATTTTATGTCTCCGTTTAAAGATTGCATCCATTTGCTTTGTTTCTAAGTGCTAGATCCACCTAAATCCAGCCTTAATTTATCTACCCTTACCTAGCCTTTAACCATCTGAAACTCATCTGTCCCATACAGTCATACAATCTACTTAATTACTCCTGACTATCTGGACATGTAGGTGCATAGATTTATTAGGTGTCTCCTTCTTGACTAGGCAGTCATTTGAGCAATGCCCATACATGCGCATGAGTGGGAATGGGTGTCTCTCTCCTGTCTACCAGTCCACTGAGAATCAACATACCTAATTTCTACCTCAGTCTCTAAAGCTGTCTGCAAAGTCATTGTATGGTCATGTTCAATACTAGCTTTCTTTGAGATAGTAGACAGCTGTTGATGATATTTACTCTTTGTATAATGCTTCGGTTGTTTATGGTAGGGGAGACGGAACTGGTGTTCTAGACACACTTTCTGAAGGTTCTAAATGATCAATTTTTACTTCAGCTTATAAACCACAGTAGATGAATACTGGTAATCCTCCCCCTTTATTTCTTTCTTTCAATTTCCACCAATGAAAAGGGATTAATATTATTTTGTGTTCTTTATCTCTTCATAGTTTATACATTTTTGTGTGATTACATTTTTTAATCACAGGACATAGAATTTGAAGTAGAGACATAATACAAATATTAAATGACAATGATACTATTCATTTTTTAGTTTCAAATTCGAAGGAAACTCCTATAAGCATAATACTACTTATGGAACTTAAATGAGAGCAAAAGATAGATTACTGTGAAAGTATAGATATATATAAGTCTTTTCCCCAGAAGTAGGCCATGTAGTAGCTTGATTTTTATGGTATGCTTAGTTGTCATAGGCTGCTTTGAAATGAAGTTAGAGATGCTCTATATGCTCTGGCTTTAGCCTATGTGTAGGCACATTAGCACAGGCTAATGTGTATGATATAGTACATGCTATAAATCAATGCAAAACACTGTAGAGTAGATAGATCTCTTTGTTATAGGAGTTCCTACTGTATTCATATGAATCCAAAATTTACATTCAAAATAGAGAATATTCTCATTAAAACAGAAAGGCAAAATATGATACTGGTAAGACAATGATTTTGTGTGTATTTTTAAATGTGTGTGTAGGGGACGCTAAGAAAAATAGGTGGATATAAATTTAGGTCATAGTATTTAAAATTATAGAGGGATTTTAAAAACTTTAAAATGTAATGACATTTAAACCTGGGATTCAGTCCTGAAATTTTGTTTCAATGAAGGTAAAATCTCCCTGAAGTTCAGTAGTCTTAACATTTGAACTCTTAATTTTTCAGTAGCCAGAGAATTGACAGACAATTAGTTTAGTTCTTTAGTTAGAAGGGAATTAAATTCCAAAACATAACCATGCAACATAGTGAATATATGATTCCAAGCATGAGAAATGGAATAAAGCAATATGAGTTGCAAGCAAAAAGTAAAATGCATTTCTAATATCCCATAGCAAGGAATTTTATTTAGATAGCAACATGCTGAAAAGCAGCTTCCTAAAGCAAGTATCATGAAAACTTTCTTTGATGATTTCAGTTAAAATTCTGGAATGCAAAGGGTCAAAAAATCCAAGAGTTTTCATAATTTCTCATACATCAGTGAGAAAACCATAGGGCTGACGCAAGCTGATGAACCAAGATTTAATGTAATATGGTCAATCCATTTTGTACTGATTATAGTCCAAGCAGCTGCATCCTGCCCTATCAGTGGTACTTCTCAGAAGGCTGCACTATTTCTAGTGAAAAGAGACATACTATCAAATGGATTAAAATATATGCATTAGGACAGGCAAAAAATACAGACAAACTGGAAATGTTAAAAAGAAATAAAATAAAGAAAACCCCTTATCTAGCTGCTTACATTTACTAACAAAGAAAATGTTTTCAAAGGCTTTTAGAAACTAGATCTACATTGAAAACAACATTGCAGCTGTAAGACCATTTTTCAAAATTTAGTATGCTTTTAGTTTTTATATATAAGACCTATAATATCAATAATGAATAATACAACATACTTTTAGAAGTATATGAATGTGGTCTAACTCGGCTCCCAGTAGTCCAATGCTGAACTAATATTTTTTTTAAACTTTCTATTCAGTGTTCATTCATCAAAATTCTGCTGTCCTTTTCAGAGGAGGTTACTTTACTCCTTTAGGGATGAGTTTTGTAAAAGCTAGCCATTTTGTGATATTTTGTCCAATCCATTATCTATTCAAAGGAATAGGAAATCAAAACAGGAATTAATTCTCAGCAATAAAAGTGTAAAGAAATGAGTGAAACCCTGAGGAGCAGATAGGTTAGAATGCTTTTCAATGATTTAAGCTGGGTCTTATGATTGTCTCCATGCAAATCTCCCCAGCTGGTATCTGCTTGACTTAAATTGATAACAATACACATAACCTTTCTGCTATGGGTTCCCTGCAGTGCAGATAAGGTGATACCTTCTATCAAAATAAAAAGTAGATTTTGTTACAACAATAAATAGTAGGGAAGCTTTGGACTCAAAAGTCACTTTCTTTTATGGAAACATGGAACAATAAACACTTGTTTATTGTTGGGATAATAAATGAAGGACTGATCTTATATTCCTGATTTTAAAAAAATCTGTTGTGTTCACTGAGATTATTCCCTCAATCGCAAGTTCAAGATCAGGATATTTTCTAGTCTGTTTTTACTTTTTACAGGACTACAATGTTGCTCAACAGGGGCAATCATTTAAGGAAAAAAATCAGCAAATTATAAGGTCTCTTGAGAAAACTCAGCATTTTTTGTTTCTTTTCCTTTAGAAGGTCAGGCCTCAGATAAACCTTGGCTAACTTTTAAATCTGTGGCCATTCTGAAACAGCCCTTGAAAACTGTCAAGTGCATGTTTTTCAAATTCAAATGAGAAAACTCATTTTCTCTGTCACTTGACTGGGCTCTGGGTGTTCTCTGCTTGCAGAACTCGTCAATAAAGAAGGCACACCATAAATCAGGTTTTATTTTATGTGATACCCTCTGTTATTTTGTGGTTAAGTCCAAGCTGTACAATCAGAGGGAATGAATGTCACTTTTAAAGGAATTCATTAAATCTGACAACTTCTTTTATATTGATATATGTCAACTGCTCACTGGCCAAGTCAACTTGTTTCCACATGGGACCATTTGCAGTGGCTTTAAGTTTTATTGAAGAAAACCCTTTCCCTCCAATATGAATCACAAAGTTCAACTAATGTACATTAGAGAACTAAGATCAAATCAGCTATTTTAATTTATGCCAGCTGGGCCACATAAGGTTCACTTCCTTTTCCAATTGTGTAAATCTAACATGGCTGTCACTCTACACAGATGAGGTATTATGACAGCATTAAACTCATCAGGTAGAGAATCATGCAGAGGATTTACATCCTTTGTTCTACTTCTTCATTTGCTACTTTAATGAATTTGGTATGCTTAGTTTACCATTTTAACAAAGATAGTTTTCAGTTAAGAGTCATGAAACTTTTATTATAAAATGCCATCTTCTGAAGACAGGACAATTTTATGGTCTTGACGGTGTGTGAATACAGATACACATTTGTTTGTCCAGTAGACTATGTCATAAAAGTACATTGTACATGTTTTCTTTAAGCTAGTATGGGAACTAGTACTTTCTCATTTCTCAAGAAATGTATATAGATTTTTTTTTTTTCCCCATTCTTTCCTACAGCCTGGGTCAATGTTCTTGTACAAAAAAGTGTCCTGGTACTGTCTTCCTTTCCATTGTTAATTATCACTACAAAAAATTATTTGTTTACATGTTAAGAATAGATTATCACACAGAATAAACATGATCAAGACTGAAAATAAGAAGATAAGGTTTTTCATTTGGCACAAGTTTTTAAGAAGGTAGAGATTTATAAATAATAATTCATACTAATATATCTTTTAACATGTGCTATTGGAAGACAGCTGTTGTTTTGCATTGTCACAGAGTGGCATAGACCTTAACTAAGTCAAAAGACTTAAATATGTTTAAATTTCATCATATTGAGACTAGGGCAAACCATCTCACAGTATCTATCCATTGATAACATCAGGATCAGATCCAGCTTCAATATGGTCAGCACAACTGCTCAGCTGTAAGGTTACTGCCACGTCACATCTCTGCACACTGCCCAAGGACATGTTGATGGGCTGGCTGCAGCCCCAGAATCATACCTTCGCCTCAGCAAATCTGTCCTGAACTGCCACTGAGAGTTGTACATCAATATGTCCTACTCTCCCTAATGACCAGTCTTCTGGCCAGATCTTTACAGTGATTTTATTAAGCAATCATGGTGTGTTTTGTAAGCAGTATTGAACTTTCTTTGGCTGAAATTGTTTTTTTTTTCCTTTGTTAATTCCATAGAAATTATTTATATTATTGCAAACCTTAGGCTGGTGCTTTGGATGAAGTTAGCAAATAAAGTTCTTGAGTCATTAGTCAGCTAAATGCAGCATAACAATACAAGTAAATGTAGAAATATACTGTGTAACTAACCAAGCATAAAATAATTTGGTTTGCATCTAGGAAACTATCCACCTGACAAAGTATTCTGGCTGTACCTGCAGTGGACTGTTGATGACTTATTCGCATTGTGAGCAGGCTTCCCTGAGCCCGCTAGGAAAAGCTGTAATGCTCATTGCTATTCTATCCCAGAACAGGTAATGGCTGAAAAACAGTCAATAATTATTAAACTGCTGCACTTCAGGCTACTACGATGAAAACTGTCTGAAAACAGACAAATATGTAGCTATGCATTCAAAAGCTTAAACAGAACAGTTGAATACTCCTATACTCTTACATGTCATTCTGCTCTCTACCCCTTAATTCTGATGTGTTGGAGACACTGTAGAAGAGGAGTGGATAAAGAAAAGCTGCATGAGATACAAAATATAACCAGACAGATTTCAGAGGAAAAAGATAAAACTCAAAAGTGAGACGACGAAGAGATGAGTATTCTAAATCACGAGTTGAGACCAAATTTTTTGTGCCAAGAAAAATGGGTTTAATCTAGCAACCTGATCAAGGGTTTGATAGATATTTCAGAAATAAAAATATACTAAATGAGTATGCCTGTACCATAAACTCTACTTTTTTTCTTTTTTTTTTTTCTTCCTCTAGTCTACCAGAGGTTAAAAAAGTGAATTCTTTGTTCTTGAAAATAGCCAGATTGGTAGAGTCAAAATTTAGAACCAGAAATATACAAGCACATTTTGCGTAAACCCACACTTAAGATGCATATCTGACCCCACTGCTACCACGTCTTCAAGTCAGAAGCCAGTCTTCATTCCCTTCTATTCATCAGCATCTGAGCTGGGATGGTCAACAAAGGATTTCAAACTGTGGAAGTTGTGGAAATGTTTTTAAGATGCTGGCATCTAACACATTCCCCCAACCCCCAAACCATTGTTGAAAATAACTTCTTGAAAAATGAAACAAACCTAGACTTGACTTCATTTCACTGCTGGGTATTTTTGCATATGACTATCAAACTATAACTGTTTCCATCACGTAAAAGGTAAAACTAGCTTTATTAAGCAGAGTCAATAAAGTTGTAGCAATGAGATGACATGATTTAACAATAAAATTAACTGAACATTTTTAGAGAAAAAAAAAATTTAGTGGAAAATGTTGATTCATCAAAACCAAAACCTTAAGTAACTGGGTTATATTCAGTAGAAACCTCTCAGGTTTCCTCACAGATATTCTTCTCAGCTTTCAGGTGAAAATTATTCTCTATAGCTGCAAGGCAATTTCACAATGTGGACTTCAGTCAGATGCTTAAATCTTTTGCTATTCTGAAAAACACAGAATGAGTCATTTCCATGTAGCAGAGGGGAAAAATCTTTATAAAATTCCCCCTACACTCCAACATAATCTGGGATAAAAATAATAAAAGAGAAGAAAATTATACAGATTTAATTTTGACATTTCCAAAATGGAATGTTTCAAATCAGTAATGTTAAAAATCTCAATATTTTCAACTTTTCAATCTCATATTCTTTAACTTTTTTTTTTTTTTAAATATCATTACTTTGTTTTAAAATTGCACGGTAGAAAGTGGAAAATAGGTAAAGGTCTAAAAAAATGCATACCAAAATGTTTTGTTGCAGATCAAAGAAAACGTTTCCATTTGACAAATGTGACTTCAGTGATCTTCAGTGCCTCTGTGAAACTTGACAAAATTCTCTTTTTCAATCCAAGTCAAGTATTTTCATGACTTTTTTTCTCCCAGTTTTCATTAAAAAAAAAAATTAATTCCAGTACTTGCTTAGCATATTGGGTATACATGGCAAGATTTGAGGAGGGTAGAAGTGACGCTGCAGGGGCAGCCTCTGTGAGGAGAGGCCAGGGCTACACCATGCCAGACACAGACATTTCCAGCCGGCTCCAACCAACCCACCGCAGGGCACAGCTGAGCCCCTCAGCCAAGGTGGCGGCACCTCTGGGAATGGGTATTGAATAAAGAGCAAAACACTGGACAAGCAGAGGAGCAGGAGGGAAAAAAGGGTGAGAAACAGCAGAGGGAACACTGAGGTCAGAGAAGGAGGAGGGGGAGGAGGTGCTCCAGGCACCAGAGCAGAGATTCCATGCAGCCCCTGGAAGACCCATGCAGGAGCAGGGGAAAAGTGTGAGGAGGAAGGAGCAGCAGAGAGGAGCTGTTGTGGACTGACTCAACCTCCCGGTCCCTAACCCAAATGTACCACTCAAAGGAGGAGCAGGGTGTGCAACAAAGGAGGGAAGCTGAGCCCGAAAAAGTGAGGAGGAAAGGTGTTTTTTGGTGTTTGTTTTAAGCTGCTCTAGTTTTCATCTGCATTTCTCCCCATCCAAATCCATTTTTAACTGGCAATACATTAATTCTCCCCAAGACAAGTCTGTTTTGCCCATGACAGTAACTGGTAAGCAATCTCCCTGTATTTACTTTGACCCAGAAGCTTTCTATTCCTATTTTCTCTCCATGTCTTGTTGAGGACAGGGAGTAAGTATGCAGCTGGGTGGGCATTTAAATGCTAGCTAAGGATATCTCATCACACTCTGGTCTCTTTAAAGGGTTCATTACTCTTCAAGGAAGAAAAAAGAAAAAAATATTTTTGAAATATTACTCAGGGAAGGGAAAATGTACTAAAATTTTAGTATATGTTGATGCATTTAACCAAATTGGAGAATAAAGTTCAGATATTATGCAGAGTGCATTCCCAACATAGGGAGCAGAGTGGAGCTACTTTGCATCCTAAGGAGTCTGGGCTTTTTGTCACTTCTCTGGAGCTGTCCTGTAAAATGTGTGTTCACACAACGTACCTGTACTCAGGACCAGACTGTGTACTATGCTGTGCTTTCAGTCAATGCAATTAGCACAAAGAAATAATTTTCTTTTTTTTTCCTTCAGTACATGAATCTGGCAGCCACTTTAACAGGTATTCTTCCCTCTTTTTTTCTCCACAGAGAAAGTCTTAAAAGCATGGGAGGATAACGACAATGAAGAGGACTCGGTGCTCAACTGGTATAGTATCAGAATCCCTGGCTCTGAGCAAGAGGGTTAGAAAGGCAATAATGAACTACATATCCTCTGCCTTTCTTTCACATTCCTTTGATTAGAAAATATGTTTGCACACAGTAACACAGTATAAATTATGCAGGGATAATGATTCAAGAACTCAGGAAGGACTTTAAAAAACTTACTGTCTGCAAGGCATACCTGTGCTTTTTTACTTATTAATATGCATTTCTTTGTTTCTACATTTATATTTAGAACACTGGAAAGGGTAGGTTGGGAGAGGGTAGTTTTTGAAGATGCTACCAATAAAAGTTACAAAAATAACTGGGGAAAGGTTTTAAAATAAGCACAAAACAAAATCTTCAAACAAAGCAATGCAAACCCAGAATTGAAAGTGGAAGTCTCTACAGTTATATAGACTTTGGACTCTGCTAAACAGCTATGAGTGCATCTTCCAAGGGAAGATTTGTTTACAAAAGGGAATGATGAGATTTCTGCAACCGAAATACTTTAAGCCTGGCATGCATTTTTATGCATGTAGCAAAGGAATAGTGATTGTCATAATCTGTAAGGAGAGACTCCTGCTTCTATACTTGAGTGGTTAGCAACAACTTGGCAAATAGTTTATAGATGTTGTTGATATGGGAGGTTAAAGTTGTCTTGCCTTAGAGCTTAGGAGCTTTTGTTAGTTTTTGATAAAAGTTAAGTCTGTTCACAGTGAAGAATTATGGAAATAAGGAACAGGAAATGTTTAAAAAAGGGAACACATTTCCTTTTGTACATATAAGCATTCATCCTGCCCAGAGAACTGCAGAGTGTTGCAAGTACAAGGTAAAATGTGTTGAACACAAGAGCCTGACTCTGCACTAATGAAACTGCCGGGCTGCTGAATTACTCCTGCCTAAAAATACTCTTTTGGGCACTGTAAAAATTGTAAATGATAACCACAGCAGAAGCAATACATATAAGGGGAACTCTGAGCTATGCACCACACTTGACATGCTGAGGATGGCATATTATCATGACTTGCTAAACACCCTGCCTACAGCTCTGCTTAGCTACTGGCTGCATGAAGAAGTAAGGAAGCAGTAACCTGGGGAATATGACTGCACAGGGCTCACAGAATGGTACCAAGGTCTTCACCTTGTCAACACACATCACACTGAAATGGCACAGACCAATACATCACTCCTTGTGAAACTGAAGTAATTTCAGGAAAGTGTGTAGTAATATTATGTATTTAGATCTCTTTTATTCCAATACAGTCCAGTGCCAGACAGGCAAGTATGCTTTCCTCTGGTAATGACTCTCAAATTCTGTTTTCTAAAAACCCTAATTTCCCAAATTTTCTTCACTTTATTTAATTGTAAGTTACTATTAAATATATATATATATATAAGGCAGAAAAGCTCTAACACATCTTCACATCAGAAATGAGAAGATATATGTTAAAAATCTTAAATACCGGTTGAAGAACTAGACTACACATTTAAAACCTGTTGCTTAACACTAGAAATCCCTACATTTACATTTTAAAGCTGGTTAAGAACCTTAAATGTGTACTCAAAATTGCCTAGATCTAGGGAGCACTGAACAGATAAGGCCTTGGTTTATATCTCAGCTCTGTCAGTATGTAACAACTACATAGTTTACTCTCTGAACTGCCCATTTGAGACTGATTCATCTGAGTTCTCAAATCATGTCTATTGGGTTGAACCTCATAGAAACTACTGGTGGAAGATGTTGTACTCCCTTTTGCCCTCTCCAATTTTTACATAGGAATTTACTGGTTAGAGCATGCACCTATGCTCCTGGAAGACCCTGTCTGAGTTTTCATGCTGCTGTAGGGAGCTGAACCTATATCACCAGAAACATCTGTTAGCCAATAGGCTATTTGGTATTCAAACCAGGTCTTCCAAGTTCATCTGTTTAAAAATGTTTTGCTTATATAAAACTTTTGCAATATTTATGGAACAAGGATTAGAATTTTGTTCTCTCACACTCTGGCTTACTAATTGCCACCAGCCTATGACTAAATTCAGCATTTCATACTGAAGAGGCTGTTCCGCTTGCTCAGCATGTCTTAACGCATCAAGCTTATGGTCTTTATTAAGCATCCAAATATCCAGAAACCTGATCATTAAACACCTAAGGTGGAATTTATGTGATCAAACATAGGCAGCTAAGCTATCTTTATTGTCAGGAAGAAATAAACACTTTTAATGGAAGAAGCCTACCTTTAGGTGGCCATCTATATTTGGTCAGAAGAATTTCACTCTGAAAGAACCTCTCTCTCTCTCGAATTGTAAAGAGTATCTGGAGTGATCAACTCAGCTGTAGATGACTGGTCTGCAGATGTCTAAAGTTCGATGAGGTAAATTCCACCACTTTCAGTATCCATATTTTTTTATGGATCTAATGTTAAAACCATACAGGAAAGTTTTTTCTTGAACTATTTGAACAGCTATAGAAGTTGGTCAAACAATTGTTTTCTGGAGCAGATTTTTCTTTACCAAGTGGATACAAGTTTCTTCATTATTTTTTTCTTACACAAGAAAGAATCATAGAATCATAGAATCATAGAATCATTAAGGTTGGAAGAGACCTCCAAGATCATCGAGTCCAACCATCAACCCAACGCCACCATGCCTACTAAGCCATGTCCTTAAGCACCTCATCTACCTGTCTTTTAAATACTTCCAGGGATGGTGACTCCACCACTTCCCTGGGCAGCCTGATCCAATGACTCTTTCAGTAAAGAAATTTTTCCTCACATCCAATCTAAACCTCCCCTGGCGCAACTTGAGGCCATTTCCTCTCGTCCTTTCGCCAGTTACTTGGGAGAAGAGACCAACACCCACCTCGCTACAGCCTCCTTTCAGGTAGTTGTAGAGAGCGATGAGGTCTCCCCTCAGCCTCCTTTTCTCCAGGCTAAACACCCCCAGTTCCCTCAGCCGCTCCTCATAAGACTTGTTCTCCAGACCCCTCACCAGCCTCGTTGCCCTTCTCTGGACACGCTCCAGCACCTCAATGTCCTTCTTGTAGTGAGGGGCCCAAAACTGAACACAGTAGTCGAGGTACGGCCTCACCAGTGCCGAGTACAGGGGCACGATCACTTCCCTCCTCCTGCTGGCCACACTAGTTCTGATACAGGCCAGGATGCCATTGGCCTTCTTGGCCGCCTGGGCACACTGCCGGCTCATGTTCAGCCGGCTGTCGACCAACAC
>NW_008824716.1:960657-994606 GCF_000699105.1 Pygoscelis adeliae
CATGAACCCGTGTTGGCTGGGCCTGATGCCCTGGTTGTCCCGCAAAGGACAGCTGTTACTCTTTTCCTTATCAAGATTAATGTATTAGTGTCTGAAATGTAAGTTTTCCCTCTCTATTAGGTTTATGCACCCCTGTTTTAGTACCGTGTGTGTGTGTGTGGTTGCAGGGGTGATCTATGTGAAGAGAGGCCAGGAGCTGCCCCGTGCCCGACACAACTGGTTCCAGATGGCTCCAATGCACCCACTGCAGGGCACAGCTGAGCCCCTCAGTCAAGATGGTGGCACCTCAGGGAAAACGTATTTAAGAAAGGGTAAAATGCTGCACAGTAGTGTGAGGAGTGAGGAAAAAAGTGTGAGAAACAACCCTGCAGACACCAAGGTGAAAGAAGGAGAAGGGGGAGGTGCTCCAGGCACCAGAGCAGAGATTCCTCTGCAGCCTGTGGAGAAGACCATGGTGGAGCAGGTTGTCCCCCTGCAGCCCATGGAAGACCACAGTGGAGCAGACATCCACACTGCAGCCCATGGAGGACCCCATGCCAGCACAGGTGGACATGCCCTGAAGGAAGCTGCAGCCTGTGGAGAAGATCCTAGGCTGGAGCAGGCTTTCTGGCAGAAACTGCAGCCCGGGGGGGACTCACAGTGGATTAACCTGTTCCTGATGGACCATACCCCATGGAGAAGACTCATGATAGAGCAATTCATGAAGGACTCTATCCCACAAGAGGGACCCCATGCTGGAGCAGGGGACGAGCGTGAGCATGAACTGACCACAACCCCCTTTCCTCATCCCCCTGCACTGCTTGGGTTAGGGAGCGTGTCAGGTGCACCTGCCCTGACAAAGACCGGGGGCATTAAGACTGCTGCGTCCTTACTTTTTGCGCCCTTACTTTCATGCCTTTACGGTGGCGAGTGCTGACCGTCACATACACACTTTGGGCCAGTAATTATGGTCATGTATACACCTCGGGTGAGAGGTAAGAAAGTCAAGGCCCTCAGCCAATTAGATCAGATTCGATGAGGGTATAAATGGAGCCCCACCACAGGGCAAGTGGGGCCGGTCCTCCTCAGAGCAGCGGGTCTGCAGTCGGGGACTCTCCCCCTGGGTCAGGACTCAAACTCCTCGAGGTTGAGAGTCCTCATCTTATAGGTGAGTGACTGTGCACATTTTGGATGCTCATTTCTAAAGCCGGCTGTGCAGTATGAATCCCTTGTACACCATCCTGAACCTGTGGTTTACTGATATTGTCGGAGTGTTGACACCTCACTTCTAGTTAGTTTTCTGCTAAACAACTTTGGTTTAAATAAAGTTTACTTTTGAATCTATCACCTGCCTGATTTGATTACATGAGCCTCCGCGACAGGGAGGAAGGGATAGAGGAGCTGAGAATGAAAGAGTGAGGTTGAGCCTGGACATTGTCCTGTTGAGCACTGCTTAGAATCTACTTGCTGTTGGGACAGAGTTGTCTTTTCTGTTGTAGATTTCCAGATGTTTAGAGGGGAGGCAGGACGACCATGAGCTACTGTTTAAGAGCAGCGTAGACTTAGCCAGAAAGATATACACCCAAATCATCAAAGCATTTAGGGCAGAGATATGCCTGTCTTTTTTTTCAGAGGAACATTAACAGCTTTCCACTAACTGCAATACCATGACAATACCTTATAGGCATGATTGGATTCTGTGGTTGTAAGCAATCCTCCAAATGTGCATTGACAGCACTGGTGAATATTTATAAGGAACGATAATAAAAATAATAGTAAGGTAGACACTAGAATCTGATATAATGTTTTTCTTCTGAATGTATGTTCAGTGCTGTTTTTCCCCCTTCATTTTGATTTTTGAATTAAAAAAAAAGCAAAAAATAAATTGTAACTGAATGTGGTTTCCCTTCTTTACCTTTCTTCTCTGCCTGCTTGAGAGCTGAGCTAAGAGGAAAATCCTACCTAAACATGTTTGCTTCTTCACAGAACTGAACTCCAAAAGAATTGGTAAATTAGCTATTTAAATACAATTTACAGGACTGCACACTTAAGTATAAAGTTTAATGACTTAACAGAATTGTGAAAGAGGCCTGGCTCAGTGTCAAAATACTTACAGCCAGATCTTCAGCTGGTGGAAATCAACAGTGCTGTGTTGGGTTCAGTGGAGCAATGCCAATTTTCACCAGCTGAAGCCCTAGTTCTTTGTATTTACCTAAAGATTTACTTTAATATGGTTCCTTTGTCATGCTCACTGGCATGCGCACTCATTCCTAATGTGGGTACTGCTGCGTAAGGGATGTGTTGCGCCATTCAATGAAATGTTTAAATGAATCACCTGCATCCCATTGCTAGTTAGCAATGCAGGTGGAAGTGCAGAATTCCACAAGGAAGGCTGCCCAGCTTTTCCATCCCTCAGCAAAAAAGGTTTCTCTGTAAGCATTGTTGAGCTATTACTTACATGCTCACTGCAAAGTCAGTGCTTCCCATCATTCAAAATTGCAAACTGCTTTGGGGGTACTTGGAGCCAACGAAGGGTGCAATATAAAACCAAATTCTCTTCTATTCAGTTTGTGCAATTATGAGTTATACTTGTCAGTGTGGAAGAAAATATTTTTGTATGTCTTTGGACTAACTCCTGTGAGCAGTTTTTGTGCTGTTTCAAAGTAATTTAGCTCTGGGGAGGGAACAGAAGCAATGATCATCTGTCCAGGATAAGAATTAATAGGGCCAGTATTGATCAGCCACAGCTCTTTACACAGAGCTCTGGCCAAAGTCAAATGTAACATTTCTTCACATTTGCCTTTGATTTTTCTCTAGAGAATTTCATCTAAAGATGTGCCAGTTGCAGGATGCTAGTCATCTAATTCTATCCATCACTAACTGAAAAAAGAGGAGAAAAAAACAAACAACCAACCTCAAAACAGCTAGATAACTAAAGCTACTGTTTTAGGGCAAAAGGAAAACATCTGTTTACACGTAAAAGTCAAAAAAGGAAGGTCTGGTACTCTCCACTCATAAAGAAATGCATACCTTTGGCACCCTTTCTAAGAAGGAAAAAATTGAAGTGAAAAGTACAAATTCCAAACCCATCCATTTATCATTAGTCACAGGAAATGCTTTATAATCACACCAATATTACTGAACAAGGATTTACTTATTTATTTTTATTATATGAATAAGCGGGAAGTAGCTGTTACAAGGTACTCTTGATGTCCTGGAAATGATCTTGCATGTGCAGCATTGGAATTAATAGCCACTTATATGTGTATTCCCATTTCCCAGAAGTCAAATTGAGTTTTGATGATGGTTTCACTGGAGGCAGGACCAGCTCCTGAATAAACCATAAGGGAACAGAAGAAAATAAGTAGGATATATGGGGTTACACTGTCACTCTGTCTAGCCCAATATTTTGTTTTAAATGGTGGGAAATAAAAGATGCTCATGGAAGGCAAAAAAACAGGGTCTTTTTATGGTGAAATTATTCAAAAATCCTCTCCTAGTATCTAGCAACTGGGAAGGCAGAAACTCCTTATTTGAGCCAGAATTAATTTCATGGACATATTTAAAACTGGAAACAAAGATAGACTAGAATGTTCAGAGGTCTGGAGCTGTTATTCATCTCTGATTTCAACTGAAGGCTCAAGCAACTGAAAAAAACGTTGTGGCCTCATTTCAAATTCGCTTGAAGTCTCCTAGAAGAAGCACTGCTTTTCAGAATGGTTTCATCTGGAGTTATCAGTAGACCAAGACAGGGACAGCAGGACTGTTGCCTTGTCTGGATAAGAAGCCATTGGTAGAATTTGTTTAGAGGAAAACTTCATAGCAGATTTCTGTTTGGTTAGCACTATATTCAATTGCATGGGAAGATAAGGAAAAACAGGCTGAACTCAGCTCAAGCTGAAGAGTTTAGATATAAAATATAGGTGGAAAGATTAAAAAATATCTTGCTCACCCTTTCGCTTTGCTGGGACTCAAGGAGGCAAGACTGCTTCTCAAGAAAAAAATTAAGGGGTTGTCACACCAGTTTCAAGGGGCTAACACAACCGCTGTAGCTCAGTGAAATGGGCCAACAGCACCTGACCCCCAGTCAAGATGTATATCGCCAATGGCAATCCTGCCTGCTGCAGAGCTTAGGGAATCACACTGCTGTTAGAGATGTAAGCTTTTTATCCAGAATCCACTAGCAGTTGAACAAAAAAAACCACGTGTACCCTTGAGTATCTGACTTTGGACATTCAATGTGAACAATGCTGTCAGCCAGCAGAGAGATATCAATAAATATAAGTTTGTGAATGACCTCACATATGTAACTGGTTACAGTAAGTGGTGTCAATAACTCCATAAAGATAAATCCAAGAAACACTAATTATTACTGCAAGGTCAGTTAAGAGGAGATCACCAAGTAACTAAGAAAAAAACAAACATCTTTCTTTTACTATTGGGGAAAAAAAAAAGGTGCTGTTGGCATAATGGTAAGTAAGAGTGTTGGTACAGAAAGGTGGTATTTTGTACGAAACGCTGGTAAATGTATGTTAATATGTCTTGCAAAATAAAGCAAGTAAATTCTATTTACTTACTTTTATCCAGGATTGTACTACTTGAAAGACATTAATAAGTTTGAGTTAGATACTGAGGCAGTGCGATCCAAAACTTCAAGGCATGTTAATACTTCTTAATTCCATTTAATATCAGGTGTTCAGCTGAGATCAGAGTCCAGTCTCTCTGGACTTCCTCTAAATCAAAGGATAGACAATCCTAGAAAATATTTCTTCATGGGAATATAAGTAACATTAAGATATAGGAGGCTTCCTGCCTTCTAACAGACATGAATTTATGTTGGTCAGAGTAGGTAAGAGCTGCGTGTTGGCCTTAAAGGTGTAAGCAGTGCATTCATGTTAGACTTAAGATATTGGAAGAGGTAGATAGATGCTTTAAAGGATCTAAGCACTGGGTGTTATTTAAAACTCTGTGTGAATTGCAATTCTCACACATCAGCAGGTGCCAAACATGCAGGAAAACTGCATACTGCTGGGGAGGGTGCAGGGGGGTGGTATGGGAATTGCTCTTTTAGAAATTTTCTGGTTATCAAAATCAAACAATTCTAGGCAGAAAGAATCCCCCCCACACATACACACTTTCTTCTGAGAAAGAGAGTGATTGTAATATCTTTATCATCTCCATTATGGCTTGTTTCTGATTGAGAATTTTCTTAGCTGAATTCCAAATGTCTAGTGAAATACACCCAGGCCTACTAATAACAGTCACCAAGGATACACAGAGATTTAATGCAGTGTTTGCAGAGCTGGGAGTAATGGCTGTCAGACTGAGCTAGTGGAGTTACAGTACTTCATTAGCTCATTTGGAAGAGCCGTGATTTTACAGCAGAAGGTATCTAAACTGTCAACACCTTCCAAATCTTTCCACCACCCCACCCTTTGGGTTTTTTAGGTATGGTGAGACTTATTAAAGATACAAAGGTAAAATAGAGAACATTAAAATGAGTATATATCATGTGTAAAAGGAAAACATTCACCTTCAAATCCCTTTGAAAGAACATATCTGTATATACAGGGAATCTGATTGTTTCTGTATTTTATTGGTGCTTAGCACTTATTGTAGCATTAAGGAAGATCAGTTGAATTCTTTGCATGGTAGTAGAAAGAAAAAGGAATAAAGGGAAAGAAATGCAATTTTGTGAAGTACTGTGGCTTTCTTTCATTGAGATTTACACCTTTCTTTCCCCTTGCTTGCAAAATTAGTTTTTGGGACATTTGTCAGTTTGCACTGTGTTAGTCACTTGGTGAAACCTGTGTGGCTACAGAGGGTAATTTGGAATGTACTGATGCAGCACTGTGTAACTCAGATGCTCTTTATAACAGAACTGGTATTTGCCACTGGTATTTGCCACTACCTTTACAGGTAGTAAGTAGATAAGCCTATAGCAGGTTGTTTTACATAGCTTTTAATTTTTATTTATAGTATTTTGGTTTTCAAAGGAGACAGAAAGGTACAGAAGCAAATTAAAAACACCAGTCCTGATAATCTCAAGGATGGGACTGCCTCTTTTTACCTCCTGTGCTAACAGCACAAAAGTGGGTTTGTTTTTTGTGTCTGGTGTGGTGACGCAGCAATACCAGGGATTCATGACCCGAGTGATTTAAGCTGCCCCACCCTGCCCGTGAGCTCTCATTCTGGGTACAGGCAGAAGTGATGCTAACACCAGGGGCTGCTGGGGAATCAGAGCTTGCTAGGATCAAACTGGAGGAAAAAAAAAAAAAATAGAAGGGAGTTTCAGAGTCTCAGTACAGGGTTTCCTGCATAAGGAAGATTTATGGGAAACAGCTTGCCTGCCCTCCTCACAGGTCCCAATCTAAGTGTCCCTTGCCACATATGAGGATACAGCAATGGACGGTTATTTTCTGCAGTGGAGCAGAGAAGATAGGAATAATAAACTGGTTACATATATAAAGTTTGTGTTATATCCTTTCACTTACTTCCACTAATTAGTGTTGGGCAAAACTCAAAAGGTTTGTTTAGATGCTTGCATCAAGGTCATTTACCCATTCCCCAAACCCTGACCAGCCCCTTAGCATTCCCTTATCTATTCTCAAGTCCTTTTCTGCTTTTCAATGCTTGATCTCCCCAAAAGACACTAAAACGAGGGAGTATATCACTTCTGCCTTTACTTTCACAGTGATACAACTCCTAAAGCACAGAGTGAGTGGGACTGAACTCAGAGAAGGAACTTGTTCTTGTGTGATTTCAGCATAACCAGTCATGGTCTTATGCACAAATATTCTCACTGCCCTGTTGTTCTCCCTGTCACTGGCTGCTAGCATCACTGTACTTTATTTCCTGTACAGTAAAACTGGGAATCATGCAGATTAAAAACTATTGCTTTCAAGTCTCAATATCCCACTCATTTCCTGTCAGCCTGCTGATATAACCAGTCCAGAAGGCGCTTTTCATTAAGAGCTACAGTAAGAAAATGTCTTAACACTGGATTTGAATTTTCATGGTAAACACTGGATTGGGTAACCTCCATTACATGCCACCCAGAAGGGAAAATACACTGTTGTTGTTCTTTAGCAGATGTCTGGTGACAAATATCACTCATCTCTGTGGCAATCTTCTTGTGTTAGCCTTCTTGAGACCACAGAAGAGATTAGGATTTACAACAAAACACTTTTTCAATCTACTTTGTAGACAGACTTCTACATAGGTCCTTCCAGACACTACTTTATTCAGCTGTCGGTCGCTTTTAAGTAATTTTAAAAAGTAATGATGAGGATTTGCCTATCCCCTTCCCTTCCTATGGTGACTTCAAGCAAAGCTTGAAAAGCCTTGATCTGAGTAAACAGATCAGGTTTTAAAATGCATAGCAAGAACAGACAATTTAATTGTGATCTTGAAGAAGTTATTTGTACAAAGAATATAAAGATTGTCAGAGAAACCTCTGCCAATGGCTTCTTGAGGACTTTTCAATCTAGGTCCCCATTTCTGCTGAAGTTAATTGAAAAGAGATTTCAGGACTTTACTTCTATCTTTTCATTAGACACTACTAAATTTGGCATCCCTAGCTTGAGGGCCTTTCTCCATTATTTATAGATCTGGTAGCCTTGCAGAGACTGAATGGATGGACTTCCATAAGCATAACTCTTTCATTCCCACCATCCCCTTTTCAAGCTACGTTATAAAATTTTATATTTCAGAAAGGACACTTAAATGTAAAGTGCCAGATTCTCAGTAGGGGAAAATGAAAGTAATTCTGTATTGTGTTCACGGGCCTTATTATCAATGCCATGAATTGTGTTTATTCTGTGTATAGTAAACACAAAGAAAAAGCACAGCATTACAAAACATAAATAGTCATGTTTTACAGTTTGACATTCACCAATGTAAAAACCAGTTTATAGTATGAAGTTGTGGAAAATGAGGTCCTTCTTATTTTCAAAGATTTTTGGCTTCATTCTTAACCAGTGCAAATTGCTATGGTTGTTTTGATTTTAGCACATTTTTCCAGGTTCTTATCTTTTGAGCTCATCATCTATCACTTCTGAGATATTGGTAAGACAAAAAGAACGTGCTTGACTTCAAATATACTTCTTATTGTATAGGACACATCTGATTATGCATTGCCTCTCTCATTTAGCAAAGTAAAGCTTACAACTCTTTGCAATGCATGACAAATAATTAAAATATTACTAGTGAGCTTTAGTAACATAGCCTATTTTTTATAAAAGCAAAAACCTAAAGGTAAGTAATACTGGTGGTGCTCACATAACATCACAGAATTTCTTTTTTTTTTTTTTTTTTCTTCCAGTAATCCTCTTTATGGGCTTAAAGAAAAAAGATAATATCAAGGTCTTTGGTGGCTCTAGGACATTGATTGCCAAACCAAACCATTCTTCCAAATATCTGTAAACTAGGAGTAGCAGACTGCTGTGAGCTATTTTTCACCCAAAAGTATTAGATTTGTCTCTTAGACGGGTCTGACATCTAATATAGATTTCCAATGGGTTGAGTTTCGCCAGTCATAGTTGTGACTTTGTGAGAAGACTTGCAGCTTTCTGAGGGTGGAGTATGTCCCCTGCTGGGGAACTGAAGCATGCACCTCATGCCCTGGTACAGCAAATCTTCCCTGTTACCTGTTTTTAAGAAACCTTCAGTTGAGCTGTAGGGAGATACCCATGTGGCCAAATCTTCTGGGACAATTTCTGTTACTGCTACACAGCTCAGTGGCTTCTGGATTTAAATAATGAGGCAGCTATGGTTATTTAGGGCTTGCAACGAAGTAGGAGGAAAAAAAGGAGAAAAAAATGAAGCATTACATCCTAGGCAGTTACGTGATTTTAGCCTTTGTTCCAGGGACACACTAGGAAGAGATATTGTCTCAGAGACTCACACTGCGGTTTGTATGCAGAAACACAGAAGAAGGACTGTAAAATAATTAAGGCAAAGTAACAAGCTGCACTTGTTAATGAAATTCAATTTTGATTTATTTTCATAAAAGTACCAGCATTATTTATGTAAACAATACAAACTGCATCTGCTATTTAGCTTTGTGTGAGATTTTCCATATCACTGAGGTTTAGGGAATATCACTTAGGGAGAAAAGCAATTTTAAGGTTATCATGTGAGTGACAAAGACATTAATCTGACAAGATATGCTCAAGAGACCCAAGATGCAATTGTAGAATTCTTTTTGGCTCTCTCACCCATAATTTCACGGAGCTCAGTGTAATTAACACACTTCATGGGATTTAAGTAACATTTGTTTCTTCTCCATCAGAATGCAAATGTGAGAATGATATGGATCTGTACAGGAGACAGCAACAACTGTTCCCAAGGTAATAACTTGTGCACTGTTTCCCACTGCAAAAAAAAGAGGGGAAAGAAAGGTGACAGGTAAAGCATTACTCAGGTTTTATTAGGAAGTTAACATATGTTTTATAGCTGCTGCAAGTGCAGAAACCGGATACATCATAAAATCAACGAAAATTAAATGGCTTATTGTCAGCTTGAAAATTTTAGTCCTCGTTTTCTTAAAAGCTATATGAAATAATGAAATCTGCAGACTGTGTGTGTATGTGCATGTATAAATGGGTGTGCAATCAGTTAACAAAAATCGGTAGGTCAGCAGCATCTGTTAATTCTTAAGCAGGAAGAAAGCAATATAACAAAAGAGAGGGCAGTAATTATACACGTGCATATGTGTGCATAAGTTTAGAGTATATAAATACATTCAAGCATTCAAATCAAGAATCATTTTTTCTTCAGTAATAGGTCAGTGTACAATAAAAGAACAGACTAAAAGACTGATTACTTCCATGTCCTACATTCCACTTCAGAAGACAAAAGAATAACCCAAGTCTATACCAGGTAAGGAGAGATCGGATGGTCTTGATTACCTATGTTTTTAATCAGGAAATTGAAAAAATAAAAATAAATTTCATGCCACATGCAGCCTACTAGTAAAGAAAGAGCAAATTATGCAAATAATTAATTAGCCACTGCTACATTTCTCTAGAAATAACCCTCTGAGATAGGAAAGAATGTCTAGATTTTAGACTTCTTTTACTTAATCATATTTGAGTACAAAGTGAATAAATACACAAATGCCTAATGCATGCAAAACATATAAGTTGAATAAATGAAGTGGGGCATACAATACACATTAGTTTATTAATGCTTCAGGTTTTCCTTGATGTCCTTCAGGCACATTATCAGCTACCTTAAGTATGATCAGATTTATCCTCTTCTGCTCTTATTTTTTCCCCTACAGATGAAGTAATAAATAAATAAATAAACCTGTACAGTGAAGTTTTCCATAATGCATTTGGCATTGGCAGGACACTAATCTGAGAAAACTCTTAAGCTGTCAACTACACAGAATGGGAGATCCAACTAATTTGTCCCATACGTGTCTTATTTTTATCCAACCAGACCTGAAATGGTTTGGGTTTTTAGGATGAATTTAAGGTATTACTACTCCTTCATGTTTGTAGTTCAAAACAAATGATAAGAAAAACTGAATTGCTAAGCTGGCTAAAACTGCATGTGAAATCAAATCAAAGTCCTATTATTATACAAGGTAAAAAAAATATATATATTGTACATCCCAGAGTACCATTGGTGTTTCTGATTTCTAAGGTCTACCATATATTTATGTCTACAGAAAAATTGATATATCTCCTAGAAAGGATAAGAAATTAACTTTAAATGTTCTAAGAAATATTTTTTCTTCGTAGGCAGATGGAGGCACTCAGATGAGCAGTGAAGCATCACCACTGACATGAGCACAGAAATAAACAGGAGAGGCAGACTATAAGAGACTCAAGATATGGGTTTATCCCAATGGGAGAGATATTACACATATGCGCTGTAAATAAAAATACTCTGTTCTCAGTCCAGCCTGATTTTCATGCAGACTAGAAGGAACACTTTCTAGTGCCTCTTTACTGATGCTCTATTTATGCCTAGGAAGATTTTTCTCAGAACCTTTTCCTGAGCCCTGTGATTGTCTGCCTCTAACCTCCTCCCCACTCTGCCCTGAATCTTATCTAAAAGTGAAATTATAGTAATTAATTCATCACACATGCAGTTCAGCTTGTTGGCTACAGCTAGATTCATGCAGCGTGTTCCTAGTAGCAATACTAAATGCCTCATCTCAGTAGATTTTCAGGCCAAGTGTTGTGTTGTGCATCTATTTTGTGTATTAGTGGTCTGTTATATCATGTGAAATCACCTATTGCTAGGCACTCAGCCTAGATAATTCTGAGAAATGTAATTTAATTGTGAGACACTTATAAGATGATATCTAGGATTTAAAGCTTAGCCATGTCTTTATAACATTCTGAAACCCAGCTCTGAGCTACTCAATTTTCATTTGCACATTTATATGGCTTTCTGACACCTGCTGCCCAATAACTGGTGCCATAAGCAATTCATTCTTAATTTATGTAACTAAAACAGTGATTTCTACATCCTTAGTTTAATGCTCTGTTTTGTCAAAACAACACTGTGCTATCTTTTTTGAAGAGCCTAAGAAATGGCAATAATCATGTTCATATGAAACAAATGTTGTGCAGCTAGGTATTCTGGTAGTTGAGGGAGTGAAATCTTCACGAAATATGCAATGTAAGTGTTTTTAAATGTACAATGTAGTTTAAAATAGATGATGTTTTGAATTATTTTCTTTATAAAAGATCTGTTCTAAGAAGCTCAGTTTGTCACCTCTTTTTTCAAATAGAATATGTATATTTTTTAAGTTCTTATTCTGCAGCAACAGTATTTTTCTGGTGGACAACTTATTTTATTCTTCCTAAAATGTATGCACATTAAGTTTCTGTATCTGGTTGCCCTAGAATTAAAATGGCACAACTTTTACTTTAAAAAATTACAAATAAGTTTTATCAAAATGAAACTCAGATCTTCCAGAAATATGAACACATTTTGCTTGTTTATACTACAAAAAGTTAAGGCAAAGTACATAGCCTTACTGTATGCTTCAAGTTAAAAATCAGTGATTCTTGTACAAATGGAGAACCAAATTCTAGTATCAGCAGCCCTTAGTCCCGGGTCAATAGTCATTCTCTAAGCCCCAACACCATTTCCTAGATGCACAAATACGCTGCCAGGCATGAACTTGCTGATTTCAACACTTTTAGTTGTGTTCATGAACAGAAGTGATGTCTAAGCTATCCAGGACTCAAATTACACAGAACTTTAAAGGTCAGTATTACCACCTCCGACTACAGCCAGAAATTAATAGGAAGTTCATGGGACTGAAACTATTTCTTTCGTCTGGCCCTGCCAAGGCAGTGTGTTGGTAAATTTTGTATCTACTGAAACCTTTGAGGCCAGTCTTCATGCCAGTCCTAAAAATCCATTAGTGGGAATACTGCATGTTGTACAATTTGCACTGTAGGATTTTTAGGTGCATTCACTACTGCTCTAAATCCAAGTTTTTTTGAATCTGATAGATGTTCAATACCCCTTGGAATGCTTTGGAACATTTTTCCTGGTATTTTCTGTGCTGTGGTCTTTTAAATTCCATGCAAAGCAGCCAGTTTCACTGGTATAAATGAAAATATGACACTTTAATAAGTATAAATCAATTGGAGATGACTGATGCATAAACGACAAAGACAAATCCCTTGTATGAAAAGACGTGGATTTTCCCATTCAGGAAAAGCTAGCATCCCTATTAACAGAAGCTGCAGGTATTGCAGCAAGGAAAATCTGAGTAACTCAGAACCTTTTCACCATTTCAATGTTAAGGAATTGGGTACACATGATTCATAGCAAGGTTCGTGTACTGTTCAGGTCCCTGGAATGCTTTTACCTTGCATATGCCCCTTGAAGGATTGAAATATTCCCCTTTATTATATCTCCTGAAAGAAAGAAAACACTTCTCCCAACACATGAAAACTGACTTTGAGCGAACCGAGCCCCATGCCGGATCTTCCCAGCTCCTTTTCCTGGGTTGCCTTATCTCCAGAGAATCACAGAATCATAGAATCATTAAGGTTGGAAAAGACCTCTAAGATCATCGAGTCCAACCATTGACCCAACACCACCATGTTCACTAAACCATGTCCCTAAGAATGAAAGCTGCTTTGGACTTCCAGTCTGTGGAGAGCAGCATGAATAGTTGTAGTCTAAGAACTCACTGGAAGTCTTTTACTACTCGTTAAATTCTCTCAGAAGCAAATAATAACCTGCTAAAAATAAATATTAGCATCCTATCATCAACTCATTTCCCATAGCCCACCTTTCTACAATGCTTCTAGGGACATTCTTCTCTAGCAGTCTGAGATATTTTTTTAATTTTTTTTTCTCAGACAAGAATGTCTTGGAATGAGCTGGTTCACAAAGAGTTCAGGTTTTCCTCAATATATTTAATTCCATAAAGTAAAAAAAAAGGATCCCTCAGCTTATACAAATGCATGATAAATTTCATCCAATATGATGTACTTATGTCTGCCTAGTTGACATTATTCATTGTGTTAAGCTTGCATTTACCTTCCAATTGTGCTTACGTTGCTACAGCAACTAAAGCTTTAAAATAGGTTTCATCAGGCAAGTAAACTAAACCAAGTAATTGTTTCTAAAATCTTTTCTGTTTAATTCTAGTCAAAACTTGATTTTTTCCTAGCTCATTGGCCTAAGAAATAGTAGTAATTGGCTTCTTATTATGTAGTATTTGTAAGCATCAACAGTAAGCCTGCTTATGCATAGTTATTCTATACCTATAGGGCAGAAGCATAGTTTATCTGAGTTGTGTGTGGTTTCATAATGATTATTGAATCATTCCTTAGGTTCTTCATGTACTTGTTCAAGTCATGCTGTGAAACATGCAAGAACTGATTTTATATATGTTTGTATTTATATTTATGTTTATATTTGTGTTTGTATTTATATTATTTACATTTACATTAATATTACAATCTATATTAATATTTCTATCTGTATTTATATACATTTGCATACTGCCTGAAGTCCAAATCAAAAGCTTTGCTGTAGAAAATTATATGCCTCACATAAGGAATTTTGATCAGGTCTGTACATAGCTTAAACCAAGATAACATACTTACTTCTTCAGTACAATACTGATTTACGCTGCCTGAACAGCTGACTTCACATATTGGAAGAGTGGTATTTTTTAACATTATGGTGTCACAGGAGCAGAAGATTGAAGAAGAGTGATTCTTCTGGCTTGGATCAAAGGTCCAAACCCAGTGACAAATGTCAGCTACTTAAGGTAATAATAAAATGTTTAAAATTATGTAAAAAAAGAGTAAACGGAGTAGCATACTCCTCAGGATATTTTCCCAGCTTTGTATGGCTTAGGGGGATTCCTAAACTAGAGCTTGTATCTCAGTGTTTAACAACCCTTGATACATTTCCATTTATTTGTCTAATTGGTTTTTGAACTCACTTAAAGTTCTGGCATCCAAACTATCCTGTGATAATGAGTTCCAAAGTTCATTCATATGTTAAATGAAATTTTTTTTTCATTGTTTTAAACCTCATCTAATGGCTCTGAGAATTATTTTATTATGTAAAAGAGTGTCTTTTTCTGTTTTTCTTCCCCAATAACTCTTAAGGTTTTGTGTTTGTTTGTTTGTTTGTTTTTTGATTGTCAGTGAACACTGAACTGAAATATTCATAGGTGTATCCAGAGTAGCTGCAAATAGCTTTTGTGGGTTAACAATGTCTAGTTTAGAGCCTTTCACCATTTATAGACAGTAAGAATTTTTGTTTGTCTTTTTCCCATGCACATAGCTTTGTATGTGTTGCCTCTGCCTTTTTATCACTCAGTTAGTTGTGCAAGGAGCTTTTGCAACCTTTCACAGAGAGTGGGACTTTCATTGTTAAAACTGGTCATTTACTCCTGCTACTGTTTTCTGTTGTTTAGATATTTATTAATCCCCTGTCCTTCAGGTATTTATAAATCCACAGGTGGAGGTTCCTTTTTATAATCCATGACTGTTCAGTTTGTTTAAGGGCCTTTTATAGAGGACCTTGTCAAAAGTTTTTTGAAAGTCCAGGCACAGTGTATCAACCAGATACAGATCACCCTTGCCTCTGTGTTAATTTATTCTTTCTAAGAACTTTAAAAAACCAGAATTTTCTCTACAAAATTTATTTTTATTCCTCCCCATTTTATTGTATTTATCTATGTGTCTATGACTCCTATTCTACCAATCTACCTGTAAAGAATCAGACATACAGCTTCTTAATTTTCTGCATCTTCCCCGCATCTCCCCTGCCATGTTTCTCTAAGGATCCTTTAAAAAAAAAGGCATAAAATTTGCTAACCTCCATTCTTCTCATACAAAAGCTGACTTAAGCAATAGTGTAAGATCTATGATTAAAAGACAAGGTCATATTTGAGTTATTTAAGAACCCCTGGGTGTATACCATCTTGTTGTGGCAATTTGCTACAATTCATTTATCTATTTGGTCTAAAATCACTTCTGTTGACACTGTAATTTAAGATAGTTCCTCCAGTTCATCTTTCGCAAAGAAAACAGCCACTATGGGAACCTTTCTAGACTTCTCAGTGGTGAGTATCAATGTGAAGAACTCATTTAATTTTTCTACCGTGGTCTTATCTGCTTTGAGTTCTCCTATTACACCTCCATCATCTATCAGCTCTGCAGATGCTCTGGCAGACATTTTGCTTCTGATGGCTTGGAAAAAAGGCTTATTATTAGTTTTCATGCCTTTCACAAGATTGGCCTCTAAACCTTTTTTTGGTATTAGCTTGACTCTACATTAAACTTTTCAGAGCTCATGATATTCAGATTTTCCTTACATGGCTATAAATTCCACTTTCTGAGAGCAAGCTTTTAATTCGAGGAGTTTCTTTATTCTGCTGTTTATCAATACCATAATTTTGTTGATCACCATGAACTTTATGAAATTTCCATTACACATTCAATAATATTATCCTTTAAAATTCTCCTTTTTATTTCTTGGGTTTTCTTTCTAGAGTTTCTATTGCTTTTTTTTATAGAGTTCCCCTTGTTTATATATATGTGTGTGTGTAAAATTTTTAACTATTTTTTTTTCATTCCTATAAGGAAGAGGAATTTGAATGTATTACAGCCAGGATTTCAGAATGGCTCTTTAGTAGTAAAAATTTCAGTAAGTTCTTATGCTCTGATTCGAATTATATAAAAAATAGATGCTCCAAGAGGCAATCATTATAGCATCTAAAATTAGTTTTTAGAACATGTCCCAAAATTACTTTTTACCAATCTTCATGGGAATAATCGAGTTCTTCATTATTACTGAGTTTTCTGCCATTGTAATCTCTCTTATCTCCCTTAGTATGTCCCAGTCAATATACCTATCCTATTCAGGTGATTAATAACACAACCTTCCTACAATATTCTTTCTATTTAGATATGAAATATTCAAATCAGAGGGAATGTTTCTTGTTGATACAGTTAATTTGTTTACCTTGTTTGACTTTATTTGTACCTATACCACTAAACAACTTTGGGCCTCAAGTCAGGATATGCAGAGAGGATTGTGACCACATTGCTTACAGTTAGTCCTCTTTAGAGAAAAATGCATATGTTTACAAGGTTTACAACTTGGCCAAGGTCTCTTCTGGTCCCTGTGTTCTGATCTTAAGATGCAATTGTTATTTTCATGCGTGATTTTTCAGTTCAAAGTACCTGAGATGACAGCGTTGTGGCTATGCTGCAACACATCAGAATAGGTGTTGGAAGACAACATAATGTGGGTGGATGCATCAGAGTATTCCTGGAGCAAATGTATTCTCATATGCTTGGATTTAATCTAAATCCAGATCTTATAATTCGTTTCACTTGAAAAAAGCAGCTGGGTAGTTGACACTTTACATAAACTCTTCAGTGAACTTGGGAGCTAGGAGGTTGTACATAGTAGGTATATCTCTATATCTCTGTAATTTAAGGTATATTAACACCCGCTCACCAGTACAATCTGACCTATCACCCCAATCTAATTTGTAACCTGATATTGCAGTACCTCACATAATATTTTCACTTCTATCAGGTTTTTTATATGTTTATTAATTCTAAACTTGAGAGAAGAACATATAAATTTGATTAGGACCTGACTGGTAATTTTTAAATTGTCCTGACTAAATGTGACTTCATTTAATTGGAGTTCTTCATTATTTCTTACTTATATCTTCCCTATAAATAGGCCCCACAAAAATCAAACCACCCCAGATCACCATATTTTACTGTAAATAATTAAGCTAATTTAATTCACTATAGGATAAATGTTCAAGGACTAATTTCAAACTTACCAACTTTTTCCACATAGATCTACCAGAGACCATCATACAATTTGTCAGAACAAATTGTTCACAGTTTGAACCCAGTGTTTCCAGGTATTCTTGCAGCAGGTCTAAAAGTACTCTTTATTATTTGCAAAATGGCAGCCCTTTCTTTTCAGCATAGTTTGCCATACTAGTACTGGAATATACATTTTCAGCGTAAAGATGATCTTTGCTATGTGACTAAGAATAAGGTTGTTCCAATGGGAAAATTCAGCTGCTCATTAACAATTGGAGTTTCTCCCAGAGATGTGAATACCTACTTCACTGACATGCAGAATCACCTAAAAGAGTTTCAGATAACAGGTAGGTGTTGATTCTGGCCTAGAAATCCTGAAATGATTTTGTGCCTTGTTACCTGAGAAACCAACTTTCTCTTGTGTTTTCACCATCAGCAACAGCTCAAGAGCTTTGGTTCACACATGCTAAGTTCACAGGGTGATATGGCATTAGTGCTCAGTCTTCAGACATACATATTGAAAGGAAGATCATTGTTCAATTTAGTTTCAAAAGATCCTCTTCTCTTCTGCAATCTCCTTTTTTTTTTTTTTTTTTTTTTTCTTTTTGGTATTCTATCTAAGGTGTGGGAAGTATATAAAAATACATATTCAGATACAGTTTAAAAATGTATGTAAATTTGGTTTCTCATAGTGGCCAGGAAATTTGGGTTAGAAGAGATGTGAGTTTAGTTGTTTTGTGGCATTGGATGAAGTTAGGGTAGCATAGAAGGAAATTATATAAACTATTTTTGGTTTTAACTGGGAAAAAAAAAAAAAATTCCCATGTTGGGGGCAGCACTGTCAAAGCAACTTTTCTTTGGGAGAAATGCTTTTGCTATACAGCATCCAATGCGAGTGGACATAGTAGCAAGGATGTGCTACTTACACACTTACACACATTTCCTTTGGCTCTATGAATGTTAGAGTGTTTATGGGATCTGCATGTGTTTCTATATGCTTTTCTTCAGTGAGCATTTTCCTTTTTTTACCTCTTCAGAGCTTTGTTCTATACCTGTAACCAATAGCGAGCATGAATGAGAAATGGGTCTTTAATGAAATAAAACCACATACACACAGAAAAAGCAGTCATCCTTATATTAGCTGGACTGAGTAAAAATAAGATTTTCACTTAAAGTAATACAACTAATTCTGCAGTGATGTACACTAAAGAAACAATATTGGAAACTGCAGAAAAACTGGCAGAAAAGCCCAGAACTGCTTCACTCACATCTGACTTCTGCACATCTCCTCATTTATTGACTCTGTAACAAAGACACTTCACTTCTAAGACTGTGAAAATGTTTCTACGTGAGTTATCATTAGAAGATTATACTGTCATCTTCCTCTTACTAAAACTGTATGATTGAGAACAGAAAGGAATCTTCCTCTACTCTTTTATATAGCTGATAAAAGATGGTGCTGAAGACATACTGCTGTAGAGCTAAATAACTTAAAATAAAATTAATGACTAAAGTGAATAAAGCTGGGAAAGTAAACTGTAAAAAAAAACCAAACCACCTCACTGAAACACATGCATTAAATAGTAAAACAATATGTCACAAAATTATATTAAGAGGTGCCCTGTTAGTAGCCTTATAGCTAAGAGTATATTACATATAATATTATATTGTTTTTTCCTCCAAAACTGGAAGTCTTTTTCTTTTTTTTTTTTAAATGAACTGACTCTGGAATAATTCTTCGGTATTAACAGATATAATAATACTTGTTTAGAATTTTAGGATTTGTATCTGACAGACATTTTTCTTGTTAATATATCTGCCTGTTTTCATACTGCATCTCCTCAAATGGTCAGTGCTTTAATAAAATTTGATGGAGGGGAGCATCAGAAGAAATCTAGTACAGCTCACAGGTTCACTTCAGAAATAGATTTTAGAACATGCTGGTGTAAATATTTATCTTCTGCAAGCCCCCAGGACAGTCTGTGGTATATATGAAGTCTTTTTCTCATCCACCTGACAAAAGAACTCTATGCTTCACATAAAGACTATCCCAGCTGTGCTAGACAATATTAGTGAAAAGGAAGTAGCAGAAACAGCTGTGATTAAACAGTCATTGCTAATTTAACAGCATTTATCACTAACTTACCAGAACTATATGTACACATGTAGTTATTATCTACATGAATAAATTTGTGCTTCTTTGCAGCATTTTAATTTTTGCTATTTTTCCATTCTTTCCAGTCCCTTTTTCCGAATTTCAAACATACTATTTCCTTTATCCTTTTATTCTTTCCTTACTGCCTTCTACTTCTTTTTTGATTTTTTCTCTTCTTTTTTTCTTCTTTCTTCATTGCAAGGCCTGCTTCTCTGTCCTTCACAGAGCATTTAATCTTCTCTCATACCTCTTTTGTAGCTCAGAATAACATTGTCACTTAATCACTTGCACACAAGTACCTGTGTTCACATTTTTTGCTCTCCATTTCCTCCTTAACCACCAACATTGGCTCTAAAAAAATATAGTTAAAAGGACTCTGTGAAAGTTAAAATACCTGCCCCCTCCTCAACTGCTTTGCAAAATAGGGAAAAAAAATTATGACTTTTTGCTTTGTCTTCTCCACAACATGTTTGCAAAGATCTACACTGACTATAAGAAGAGAATACAAGGTTTAAACACCTAACTTGGATGTCTCAGGTAGCTGAAAATGAGTGAGCATTATCCAGCCTATGTCAACATTTGCACTCTAGCAGAAATGACCACAAATCACTTGTTAATTCAGAAATTATGGAATCTTAACACTAATGGGGCTCTAATTCTCCATCCTGTAAGAGAAGGATGATGATATTACTTCCTTAACCCAGCATGTCTGTTCAGACATCTGCTGCTTAGGTGGCAAATCATACTACCTCCTATCAGTATTTATTCAGAAAAGAAACCTTCTGAAATAACTGCTGCTCCTCAGGGTGTAATTATTGTCTGGTGTTTAAAATTCCTGTGTATCTGTGTAGCCCTTGGAATGTCTATGGAACTGATAAAAGCATACTGCGGTTGGCCTTCCACAAACAATGTTACTTGTTTTGTGTATTTTTGCACTATATCTATAGGTGAAGTCTTTTCCTATGATGCCCTTCCAAACCATGGAGATTGTGACATTGGTAAAGTTGCATGTATATAATTGAAGATGAAAAAATAATGATTGTATATAATTTAAATAAATTTATATAATTGAAGAGCTGGAGAAGAACTGACTTGTTTGTAATTGATAAAGTTATACAATTGAAGCAATTGATAAAATTATATAGTTGAAGCTTTGTATATTCTGTTTGGTCTGACATTTATTCTAACCTTTCCCTGTTGATTTAACCCATTAGTTTTTATTTTATCTTTATCAATTAATAAGTATAAATGCCCCTGTCATCCTAATATTTCTTTATGTATTTCTAGATTATAGTTGTTTTTCCCTCTGACCTTTTTGATTTTTTCTTTTTTTTTTAAGTGAAACCCAACACTGAATGCAATACTCTGTCTAAAGCTTGATCAGTATCAAGCAGTTAATTGTCTAATTACTTGCTTATTGTACATACAGTACTATTTTGCAATATTCATGGGTTTGTAATGTTATCAGACAGTTCATTTACATTTAGTTAATCATGGGCCGGGCCTTCCTTTGTGCTGGTGATGCTGACCAAATACATAATTTTTACTTTTTTCTATGATTCTTCTTACTTACCTAAACCAATTTAAAATTGACACAACTAACGATTAAAATCAACAATTTCAGATTTTTCGGAACCCATCCTCATTCCTAGAAGCATTAATTATATACTATAAACTCATTAGGTCAGAAAAACAAGTGCATCTCTACTGTGTATTCTGCCCCAGATTCTCAGAAGGATAGGAATGATTATGGAAGGGAGTTGATCCCGGTCTGCTTACATCCCAGGATATACTTCATTGTGAAGCTCATTGCTTCACAAAAAGCCCTTTAAGTTTCTGATCCAACTCAAACTTTGTATGGAAGATTCTTGTGTGTGGAAGTGAACCATCCTGACTGACCCAGCCCAGGGAAAATCAGCTTTCCTTCTTTTGACATTGCTGACAATTCAAAGAGTGGGTAAAGATTTTGCAGGGATTTGTGCTGTCTGTTTTCTGTTTTGTTTTAGAAGCTTTGTGGCACTATTTATAAGTATCCAAGGAAATGTAACTTGTTCTTACTTTTTATCTTCTGCTTTTTTGATTAGCATGCTTTCTACTTTGTTTTCCAAGCACACAGTGAAAATATTAAGCAGAATTGGATTCATGACCCAGAACAGACCTCTGTAGGCCACACTTGATACTTCTTCCTAACCTGACACTGAACCATTAATAATTGCTCTGTGGGTTGGGTTTTTCTTGTTGTTACTTTTTTTTTTCTTCTCTCCAGCATTGTATTTATGATTACATTTAATCAACATTTCTCTAGTTTCCTTATGAGAATGTCATGTGGAACTGTATCAAATTCTTTATTAAAATCAAGATGTAGTATGTCCACAGCATTTCCTTTATCCACTAAGCTTGTTATCTTATCAATGAAAGAAATGAGGCTAGTCAGCATGATTTGTTTTTGATGAGCCCATGTTGCCTACTATTTACAAGTTTTTTTTCCTCCAGGTGCTTACAAATTATCTATTTTATTAATTGTTCTAGCAATTTATCAAGTATTGAGTTTATACTTATCAGTTGGTGAGGTTTTATCAAATAGCCTGAAGACGACTGCCCATCTTGAACTTACTGTAAATAGGGATTTATAAAAATGCTCTGTTGTTTAATTCTGTATCTAGATTAAGAGGGTTTTCTTTACTTTCAAAGTTAGGGATGATTTTAGACTAAAAGGATATTTTTAACCAATATGTAATAATGTAATAAAATAACATCTGTCACAGAAAAGAACACTAAGTTAAATCTTACTGTAATACCTTGACCCCACCACACAACATCCACATGAATACCTGTCTGCATGTCAGCTACTATTTCATTGCCCTACCTTTTTGCTGAAGTTTTCTGTGACACCTGAGCTATGACCCACGGAAATTGCTATCAGACATCAGAGTATTCATCAGGGAAATCACTGATGTTTAAGGCCTATAGTAGATACCAACTTCAGCCTGAGACGAATTGTGCCCTAGAATGTTCTACATCGATTATGAAGGGACCCAGCCTGACCTAGTCAGATATGAACATTTACCTTTGTTCTCTTTCTGAATTTCTTGTCGCTCTGCTCAAAAGTTGAATGAACTTTCACATGGGGAGATTTCTTCTGTGCAACTCAGACATGAAACGGAGAGTTAGATTTGCAGCTGTGCTTTTTTCCTTCATTGATTCCAGAATACTGGGAACCCAGATGTGTAATGGATGCACCCCTTGTTGGCAGTCAGATGGAATGCTGTAGTTTCTATCAGTAATCAAAAATCCATTATTAGAGGGAACTGGGATTATTTCCTTAATTCCACTGTTATCAACTGCTTGATGAGAACCGTAGGTCCTGATTTAAGTAACATTTAATTAGTGCTGTTGCAGAGAGGTAAAACGTTTCTGAAGTAAATTAAATTGCATCTGTTCAAGCTACCAGTGATTTTGTCTTTATCTAGATTTTCTTAGTATAATTAGTCAAAACTGGTTTTAACCGTCAGAATTACAAGAAGTGCTTCTGTATTATTGGTAAAATAGAGTGAGTGATGTTTTCACTCTTCCTACTAGTTATTTAGCAAGATTTGACAAACAAAACCTTGCTCTCTCTTTATCCAAAGAATCCCTTGCAAGAAATGCAGAAAAACAGTTAAGTGTTAAAAGCAGAGATCTTCAATCTGTTGGCTTACAAAGGCTTTAGGAAGAAATATGAAAAAAGAAATATTGTACTATGCCCATTAGGAAACCAAGGCATTGATTTAGTGTAGTAAAAAGAGCCTCGACATTTTGGAAGCAAGACCTGACAAGGTGAAGAAAAATCTAGGGCTTGAGGATGAAATATTCACAGAAAACTCTTTTATTTCAACTTTTTCAAGCAAAAACAAGACACTTTTTTTTTTTCTTTTCTCTTTTATTTCTTCTCCCCCTGCCCCAGAACAAGCAGAGAAGAGCAATGGTAAGAAACACCTCCGTTAGATTTTAAGGCAGCTAACCTCAGCTAATATGACCAAGCTGTGATATTCCTCATATGGTGAGAGAGATATTCTTCACGTGGTGATGCCCTCGCTAAGAAATTTTAGTCATTGCTTCTATGATGGAGTACATGTACAGTACATAGAAATACTTGGAAAAGTGTCTAACAATACTTTGTTGAGCAAATGGGAAGCAAAGAAAGATGCATACTTAACAAAAAGGTAAACACCTCTTCCTGGAAAACACAAAAGAGCACACTAATCTTCACCTTCCAAATACCAAATCCCCTTTCCAAAACAAGAAGTCATTATAGCTTCTCAAGTAACTGGTTTATACAGGGGTGACAGGTTTGGGGTTTGTTTTTTGTTTGGGGTTTGGTTTTTTTGGATTTTTTTTTTTTCATTATCATACAATTTAGTAAAAGTTTTACAGACAAACTATTCTTCCAATTTATTTCTTGGAAGAACCTAAAACATTTTTGGTAATGGTTTCCAAAACTATCCTGAAACTCACCAGAAAATGTCAGCTTGAACTCTTGAAAGTTTAGTAAAGTTAGGGAAAAAGGTTTTAAAAGGGAAAATGTGGCCAAAAAATTGGATTACTACTTTTGCTTCAAACCATGCAGAGAAAAAACTTGGCTTTTATCCACGGAAAATGCCTGAAGTGGGACTTAGTTGGAATATAGGTCCTTAATTTCAGGAATGTAATGCTTATAGCCTACAGGGAACATCATTTCGGCAATAAAGTTCCCTAGGTTCCTTTATCTTGAGTATCCCGTGAACTGCAACTACAATGGAAAAGCAGACAGACTTGGTGCCTGTCTCAAGTCTAAGTATGTTCAAATACTCAAACTAGAATTTCTTCTGACAAAATGACCTTTTCATTGATCACAAAGTCACGATGAGGCATCTCAGATCACACTTAGCCCAGAGGATGGAACAGTAAACTAAAAACAAAGAAAAAAAAGCCACACGTTTTCTCAGGCAAATCAAAATTCATGGTAGCCTTTCATCTTCAAGTTCCAGCTTACAATGGTGACAACATTGCAATCTCTGCCCTATACAGTCCTATTCTGTCCTCTATTTCAATTGTTTTGTTATAATTTTAATTTGTAATTGTTGTAAAAATTTTTGGGATCTTTGGATCTATTGTGTATATATGTGCCTACAGACACATACAGAATTCAAGCATGTCCACTACTCATCTAGAATTATATTTAATATCCAGAGAGACAAGAGGACATAAAAGACACAGGAACTAACCAGCAAAATTACTGAAAGGACAATTGACATTCTTATGAAGTCACAGAAAAAGTATCCCAGTTCCCCTTTTCAATAGTAAAAATACAGTATTATGAATTTAAATTGAGTTGTAAACTACTAAGGTTACTGTACCCCATTCAGATTACTTTTAAATTTCAAAAAATCCTATAGATTTTCTCAATATTGAAGTTCTTTTTGCCATTGCTATAAAAGAGATTTAGGCAGGAGACCTATGTTTTTGTGTTGGCAGAGAGTTCCATCTTGCTCTAATGTTTACAGCTCACCCAGGATGTGTTCCATGAACTTCTCCTGTAACTTTGGGGCAACCATGTCCATATTTATGTTGAGGAATGATTTGTGGATTTTTTTTTTCTTTGTCATTTTTAGTATTTGAGGACCACTCAGGATTGTTAGCTCCTTCAGTATGAAAAGCTAGTAAAATAGAAGGGGTGAAAAGTGGGGTCTGAATGCAAACCTAGCATTAAAATTTTACCTCAGAATTCTTCATCAGCTCAGGTGAAAGTAAACTCTTCCCAGGCTTGTATTTTCCCTTGTTTTACTTTCTCCCTCTTGATTTGCTCCTGAGGGCAAAAGAGAGGGAGGAAAAGGTCATGGCAGCTCTGTGTACATTCCCAATCAATCTGCTTCTGACATGCATCAAAGATGAGACAAGAATCCAGCCACAAAGGTGTCATAAAGCTACCTTCACTTTCTATCGGTTCCTTTACCAAGACAAGCTCCATCCAAGAGCTGAGCTCGCCTTGTGGAATATCTTTTTCTGTTTTATGTTTACTCCTGTATCCAACTTGTATTTGTTAGATTTCCTCTCTTTCCACTAGTAAGCATTGATATTGCCACTTACTTATCAAGATAAAAAGACTTACTTATCAAGATAAAAAGACTTCTAATCTGTTTTTAAGAGATCTGATTCTTTTCTCTTCTGCATCACAGTTGGTAACTTCCATTGCTACAAAGAGGGTTTAAAATGCTACCAAGTGAAAATTAAGTTACTGGCAGAGTGCATCTATGACAGTTAACATTGCAGCTCTCCAAAGATGAAATGATTGTTTGGCAAGACTGCTTCCTCAAAAAAAAAAAAAAAAAAAAAAAAAAGTATAGCAAGAAACAAATTAAGGAAGAAGAAATAAAATGTGAAAAACAGAATAAAGTATTAATCTAATATGCAGAAAGTAAGGATGATTTAAATTTTATCTAGACTCCGCAAGGTTTCAGTCCTTATTAGCTACATGGGATCTACCATTAGAGATGGGATATTTTTTTCAGTCTGACAAGTAGTCTCATAACCTCAGCCAATTTACAACTTCTTCTCATTGATAGATGTCTAGATACTTAAAGTCAGCAATGCACAAAATTTACCTATAGATGTTGATGCATCATAAATCCTTTAATGTATACATTTCTCTGTAACTATTTTGAGGCTATAAAAAAGGAGATATATTAACATATCTCTTAGCAGAGAAAAATTGCTGGAATGAGGAGTTGTTTACTGCTGGACACAAAAGAAATAAAAAAATCTGGTTTTGGCTTTAGAAATGTTCCAATACTCTGGAATGGAAAGAAGGGTGCACACACTTTTATTAAAAAAAAAAGTAATTGGCTTCCATGTCTTTTAATGACTGTGCAGTAAACTGTTTAAAATTGAATTACTGTTATATCAGTCTCTAAAATGGGAAGGTTAATCTCACAAAATACAGATGTATTGTGCTGGTTTTGGTTGGGATAAAGTTACTTTTCTTCATAGTAGCTAGTACGAGGCTATATTTCGGATTTGTGCTGAAAACAGTGTTGATAATACAGGGATGTTTTAGTTACTGCTGAGCAGTGCTTACACAGAGTCAAGGCCTTTTCTGCTTCTCACTCCACCCCACCAGTTAGCAGGCTGGGGGTGCACAAGAAGTTGGGAGGGGACACAGCTGGGACAGCTGACTCCAACTGACCAAAGGCATATTCCATACCATATGACATCATGCTCAGCATATAAAGCTGGGGGAAGAAGAAGGAAGTGGGGGACGTTGAGAACGATGGTGTTTGTCTTCCCAAGTAACCATTACAGAGCTCTGTTTTCCTGGAGATGGCTGAACACCTGCCTGCTGATGGGAAGTAGTGAATGAATTCCTTGTTTTGCTTTGCTTGCACACACAGCTTTTGCTTTCCCTATTAACCTGTCTTTATCTCAACCCACGTGTTTTCTCACTTTTACCCTTCTGATTCTCTCCCCCATCCCACCGGGGGGGAGTGAGCGAGTGGCTGTGTGGGGCTTAGCTGCCAGCTGGGATCAAACCACGACACGTATACAGTAGGATCACCTCATGAAGCCTTTACAATCAGTACAGAGAACTGGAAAGTTTAAAATCAATCAATAGAATCATAGAACAGCCCAAGTTGGAAGGGACCTCAAAAGATCATCTGGTCCAACCTTTGAGATGCAATTTCTTTCATCTTAAACCAGATGCCTAAAATAAGTCAGATGAATCACACCCTAAAAATGCCTCTTGTTCTCCACTACAGTACTGGATACCAGCGCAACTGGTACCTACACCCTCTAAGACCAATATAGTTTTAATACTACCAAAAAAAGATTTTAACTGCAGAAGCTTATAGTCTATTTATATTACCTTAAATTTCTATAATTAATGCCTCTCCTAACTTAACTGAAAAAGCAATTTGTTATTTTTCAATTTTTTTTAATGTTTAGAAAAAACTTGTTTAAAGCAACAGTGAGTAGCTCTGCTGGAAGTTCTTCTCAAAACAGGAAGTCCCCATGGCAATTTTTGAAGCATTAAAACTTCATTTTCCCTGTGAAAAGCCTATTTTAGTATTTTTTAATGCTATAATAAGTTTTCCCAACAGAAAATGAAGCTTTTAAGCCTTACTAAAATATTAATGGGGGCTTTCTACTCAGGGATATGGAGTCCAAACTTTAGATGGAAGAGTTTGATTCTCCATGGTCTTGTATGTTAAGCCTCACTTACAGTTCCAGTGTAATACCTTTACACTTTTCAGGTAGTGCAATTATGTTTCATATATTCTTCAGGGCCACTTCCTGAAGACACAGAATAGAAAACAATGAGGTTCTAAGCCAGTAAATTTGAATCTTATTTCACTTGTATCTCTGGTCTCAGCAGAAATACTCTTTCCTTGCATAAGTGTAATTGAGAGGAAATTCACACCTTTTAATGCCAACTAGAAAAGCACCAGATCTATGAAAGTGTTGACTGCTGCAAACAGCCTTCTAATTATGCCAGATTAGCTAAAGAATTGCACCAGGAAGATGAAAAAAATGATTTCATTAGTCATCCCATTCTCATTGCTGCCCTAAACTAGAATCTGTGTGGGAGGAAGTCACGTTTTCAACTGTGTGTATCAGTGTTTTCTATTTGTGGTCCATTATCTACAGTGGTCCTGGAGATGCTTCTAAGGAAACTAGGATAAATGGCTGGGAAGACAAATTCCACATATTCTCTACAGCAAATAAAATATATTTCTGAAGAGATCTATGTCACCCAGAAATCACAAAAGGTTGAAAACTGACATATAATCTTGTTCAGCATGGTTATGACCAGTGGTGCTGCTCTGTGCATGCCTACATGCCTACAGTTTATGTGGTATGCTCTCTCCTTAATCTAAGTCCAAATCAGTCACAATGCCTAATGTTGATACATCCTCAGGCTCTATTTTGACACTTGCATACTGTGTCTATTAATAAAGCAAAATTAAGTGTAAAGGGCATGCTATGTAGCACATGCCATGTCCCTAGGAGGTATAGCTCCAGCTGCAGTGCCCCAAAAGGTCCTCATACTGCAACACTCAGGTTGCAAAGGGTGCACAGTAATTGGTTTAGGAACTCAAGTGTTCATAGTGGTGCTGTATAGCATCAGCAACAAGTGTGATTCAATGCACAAACCTAAAACTGGACTAACACAATGTTGGAAAAGACTTGAGCTTGTTGGATGTGGATGCCCTTTTTGTTCTGAATTATTTATGCAGCTAGTACTGCTATAACCAGCTAGGTTTTCTAGATAGAAGTCAGAAGGTATAAGCTTAGTGTCTAGTTAAATCATTATTTGTCTGGTGCACCATCTAGGTTTCAAAACACTGAGTAACAGACTAATATTGCCTTCAAAATTATATTTATCACATTGTACAACCAGAATGACAGGCTAACATCATTAAAGGGGAAAAGAAAACCAGCAAGACTGTAGTCTGCCACTAGGTCAAGTAGCTCTTTTTTTGAACACTTCCCATCTAAGAAATTTATCTTTCTGACCCAAAGATGTGAAGCTCCTTATGAAGACTGAGAAAAGCCAGTAGGGAGTAAGATATTGATCAGTAAAATTAAATAAATCCCTTTAAAAAAAAAAAAAGGACTTTTGTGTTGCTTTTCATATTAGGAAACTATGCAAACTACTTTAGAGCCCATTTTTCTCTCACTGTAGTAAACAGGAGAATTCACATTTATTTTGGAAAGCATAACTTTGTCTCAGCTCTTTCTTTTTTTTACAAATAAAAGAATTCATTTATTTGCATATCTGTTATTTTCCAGTGGGATAAGACTTTATTATGGAAAGTTTTGAAATTAGCGTCTTTCCATGAGACTGGTGATGAATATACATATCTGTATGCCTAACGGCTAACTCTAAGAAGATGCACTTGATTCTTCATTCCTTTACACCAAATGGTAGGAATAAGAAAATTTATTGAAATAAACATCATTGTGCCAGCATAAAACTGACATAGTAGAGAATCATAATCTCTGGGACTTTAATGGATAGCCACTTACTTTGCTAAGGAACTGTAAAATGTTGCAATTACAATTTATGAGCCTTTTCCACCTTGTTTTGTACTGGTGCAAATGGCAAAAGAGAGTGAAGGGCAAAGCTGAACGAAGACGTGGTTTAATGAGCCGCTCTCCTGTGTTCATCCATTTCTTGCTGTTTAAAACTTCCCACAGTTTGCACACAGTGCACATGCCAGAGATTGTTCATCACTATTCCTCATACAATGGGAAGTTCAGTGATTCTTGCCAGTAAGTGGACAGTGCATACCACTTCCTGATTAATATCTAGTAAGCATTGTATCTTAAAATTACTATATAGTAAAACTGTTCAACTTTAAGTAGTCTGGGGGACAAAATTTTCATCACCTCTGGAGGTCACTGGAGCAGGTCAACCTCCTGCTTAAAGCAACTTCAACATCAAAGTTAGGTCAGGTTTCTCTGGGTCTTGTCCAGCTGAGTGTTGAAAGGGGAGAAGATGCCACAGCCTTTGTGGGCAACCTGTTCCAGTGCTGAATCACCTTCACTGTGATAATTATATCCATTATATTCAATCAAAATCTCCCTTGCAGCAACTTCTGTTACCTTTTTTCTGTGTACCTTCAAAAAAGTCTTTCACTTTCTCTGCTCTATAGCCATCCTTTAGGTTGTTGAAGAGAACAAGTTAAATCCCCTTCTTTCTCCTCCCCCTTCACCAAGTTTTCTGCTTCACACTTCCTCATCTTCAAGTTATATTCCATGTGCTCCAGCTCCCTGGCCACCTTAGTACCCTCATCTGGACTCTATTTTGTCACTCTCACTCTGGTGAGTCCAAAACTGGACACAATATTCCAGATATGGTCTCAAAAGGGTTTAGAAGAGAAGAATAATCAATTCCTTCAACCTGTTTCCTGCACTAACCAGAGTGTAGTTAGCCTTCATCACTACATGAAAACATTGCTGCTTGCTGTCCACTGGACATTTTTCAGGCTGCTGTCCATCAGATCTCCAGATTCTCATCTTTTACTCCAAAGATGCTTTCTAGCTAATTAACCCCAGCTTATTCAGTTGCAAGGTGTTATTCTGTCACAAATGCAGGAATTTGCATTTGCTTTTGCTGAACTTCGTGAGGTTTCTGTCAGCCCATTTCTACAGCCTGTCAAGATCCTTTTGAATGTTGGACCCTGACCTCTAGCTCTCTGTCTGGTCCCTCCAGTTTGGAGTCTTTGGAGAATTCACTGAGGTGCCTGGTTTTCTGTGGCAGAGGTCCCCAGTGAAGATGTTAGACAGTACCAGGCCCACAACTGACCCCAGGAAACACCACTCACAACTGGCTGCCAGTTAGACTTGGAAGAGTTAACTGCTACACTTTGAGAACAGTTAGTTTTTCACTGACTTTGGGTGCAAGTCCATATTGCTTCATCTTGGCTACCAAAATGCAACAGCAAGATGTCAAATGTGTCACTAAAGTCAAGGTAAACAACAACAATTCTCTCCTTTTCCAGCCATTTCATCACCATTCAGGCTGTTCAGGTATGATTTTTCCTTTGATAAATACATGCTGGTTGTTCCAAGCCATCTTCTTGCACTTCATGTACCTGGAATGGCTTCCAGAAGTATTTGGTCCTTAAATATATTAGGCTGACCAGCCTGTAGTCCTCTAAATCCTCCTAGTGCCCTTTTTGAAGATGATTATAATGTGCATTTTTGCAGACATCAAGGCCTCTCCTCAATTACCACACTGATGTCTGTAAGCTTCCTCAGCATCCTTGAATATATCCCATCCATCCCCATGGACGTGTGCATTTCCAGTTTGCTTAAGAATCCATCACCTGATATTCTTCTTCTATTGATGCTACTACTTCTCTTCCCTAAACTGCCCAGCTGAGCACAAGAACCTGGGATGCCTGAGAACAGCCCTTGCCAGCAAAAACTGAGGCAAAGAAAATACCTCAACTTTTTCAATGACCCTCATTATTAAGTTGTCCCATCCATTCAGCAAAAGGCCCACAGTATACCTAGTCTTCCTTTTCCTGATGGTGTACTTAGTGAAGACCTTGTCATCTTTCACATACCCTTCCCAGCTTCAGCTGCAGCTGAAATTTGGCTTTTCCTAATTCCATCACTGCCTGCATAGACAATGTTTCCATATTCCTCTGAGATATCCTGTCACCATTTTGACCTTTCATAAGCTTCCTTTCTTGTGTCTGAGCCTAGCCTGGAGTTCCCTGTTCAGCAAAGCTGGCCTTCTGTCTTACCTGCTTAATTTCATACACACTGAGATGAACCATTCTTGTGCTTTGAGGAGGTTATCTGTTCCAAAGACCCTTACAATTCTGAAAAATGAGAATTTGAACTTCTGGAAGAGCCATTCAGAAAGGACAAGTTATAGAGTTGGAGACAGTTGACACTATCACTTCTCTACATTGAGGATTATAAGCTATTCTCATTTAAAAGCTAAAGTAGGAAAAAAAAAAAAAACACACAAGCCACAAGGTATTCATAAAACACAGAAGACAAAATTGAGTGTAACTTAGTTTGTGACCAAAATCGGGAAAGAATTCTTAGTCAGGCTGTTTCAGGGATCTTTCTGGTATGAGATAATCCCATATAGGAAAACCTAAATCCTGTTCTATTTGTAACTCTTGAGCCATTTGAAATATCAGTGCACTGAATTAATCTTTCTGATCCAGATCTCCAAGTCCTTCCTCTAACCAATCTTTCTTTTTGTTGGACCTTATCTCTGATTCTCTCTCATACCTGCCACCATTGATATCAACCTCAATACCTCACATGCCAACTTCAGCAGAATGGCTGTAGACCTCTTTCAGTGGAGTATGAGTTAAAGATCTCTTTCAAGACCTGGAAATCCCTTTTTTTCTGCAGCACTGTAAGGTATTAGCTATGTAAGGCAGCAATTGCTGCGATTTTTTTTTTTTTAATGATGTTACATCAGAGTTCTATCTCTAGATGAGTAACTAAATTACCTCACTGTGATATCCCACCCCTTCTGTCACAGCCTTTGCCACTCGCCTTGTTTATTACTCAGGAAGTTACATTTCAAATCTCTGTGCAAACTCCTCAGTTCAGGGATCACTTCTATTAATTTTTATGGTGCTTTCCACCAAAAAAAGAGAAGCATTATACCAAAGGAAAAGCTGTGGCAGCACAAGTATATTGACAGATAATCTGTTGATAGAATTGCTGGGAGCCTTCAAATTCCTTATAGGATGGTTAAAGGAATATTCACTAAGGGCGATTTTCTCACACTTTGGACATTTCCTTGCCTGAACAGCAGGCATCTGACCCAAGTGGGATGAGTCAGTGTGACACCATCTTATAGACAATTTGTCTTTTCATAAAAATATCCAAAGGAATCAAAAAGGACTGGCTGGGATAAGTTGTTTGGGCTTGAGGAAAAAAGGCTTCCTCCACCCCCACAGTTTCTAGGACAGAGGCAGAAATAATGAGATACTCCTTTGAAAAAGTTTATATATTAGATTTCAGTTTTAAAAAACCTATTGTGTAAATGGGATTTCAAGGTAAAGGATCTGTGTAAAAATTATATGATGCATGCATCCCACAGAGGGATGCTAAGAAATTAAAAGTAAGATTGCCTTAACGCACTGTCTATCAGCCAGATGCAGCCAATGTACTGATATGCATCACCAACCACAGCAAGGCCAGTGGAGGTATTGTCATCATGATCATTACTGTGATCTTAGGTATTTAATCACTTACAGAGAAGTGAGAATACGTTTATAAATGTTTCCCTGTGTACAGGTAAATGATGGCCTAGTGTATTTGTTCAGAAAATATAAAAAGATATGTGTTTGATTACTGCGATCCAGCTCTCAAAATAGCATTAGTAAGGCAGTTGATTAGTGACTTTGCTATTAGATGCAGCATGTAATAAAAAAAACCAACCCACCTGAAGATTCCCCTTTGCCGAGTAAGACAGGAAATGTAACAAATGGAATACGTGTAGGACTTAAACTCTTAGATATGTTACCAAAACCTTAAGATTTCAAAATGGACTACAGGAGAAGCAGTGATATAGTTTATGTGAAAACTTCGGTTGCATTCTAGGCTCTTTCAGTATTCAAGAGCAGAAAGAGGAATAGGGTACCTTTTCCCTGTAGCTGTTTAAAGAATGCATTGTAGGAACAAGGAATGCCACAGTTCAGCAATCACCAGTTGCAGAGAGTAAGAATCATAGAATCATAGATTCATAGAATCATTTAGGTTGGAAAAGACCTTTAAGATCATCAAGTCCAACTGTTAACTTAACATGACCAAGTCCACCACTAAACCATGTCCCTAAGCACCACATCTACCCGTCTTTTAAACACCTCCAGGGATGGTGACTCAATCACTTCCCTGGGCAGCCTGGTCCAATGCCTGACAGCACTTTTGGTGAAGAAATTTTTCCTCATGTCCAATCTAAACCTCCCCTGGCGCAACTGGAGGCCATTTCCTCTCGTCCTATCGC
>NW_008824716.1:995280-1013996 GCF_000699105.1 Pygoscelis adeliae
CCAGAACATTGATAAAGATATTACACAGAACTGGTCCGAATACTGAGCCCTGGGGAACACCGCTCATGACCAGCCACCAGCTGGATTGAACTCCATTCACCACAACTCTCTGGGCCCAGCCAGCCAGCCAGTTTCTTACCCAATGAAAAGTATGCCTGTCCAAGCCATAAACAGCCATCTTCTCTAGGAGAATGCTGTGGGAGACGGTGTCAAAGGCCTCACTGAAGTCCAGGTAGACCACATCCACAGTCTTTCCCTCATCCACTAGGCAGGTCACCTTGTCCTAGAAGGAGACCAGGTTGGTCAAGCAGCACCTGCCTTTCATGAAGCCGTGCTGGCTGGGCCTGATCACCTGGTTGTCCTGTACAAGCCACGTGATGGCACTCAAGATGATCTGCTCCATAACCTTCCCCGGCACCAAGGTCAGGCTGACAGGCCTGTAGTTCCCCAGATCCTCCTTCCAGCCCTTCTTGTAGATGGGCATCATATTTGCTAACCTCCAGTCAACTGGGACCTCCCCAGTTAGCCAGGACTGCTGATAAATGATGGAAAGCGGCTTGGTGAGCACTTCTGCCAGCTCCCTCAGTACCCTTGGGTGGATCTCGTCTGGCCCCATAGACCTCCGTGTCTCTAAAAGGCGTAGCAGGTCGCTAACCAATTCCCCTTGGATGATGGGGACTTCATTCTGCTCTCCTTCCTTGTCTTTCAGCTCAGAGGGCTGGGTACCCAGACACCAACTGGTCTTACTATTAAAGACTGAGGCAAAGAAGACATTAAGCACCTCAGCTTTTTCCTCACCCTTTGTCTCTACGTTTCCCCCCGCATCCAGTAAAGGATGGAGATTCTCCTTAGCCCTCCTTTTGTTGCTAATGTATTTATAGAAACTTTTTTTATTGTCTTTTACATGGGTAGCCAGATTAATTTCTAGTTGGGTTTTGGCCCTTCTAATTTTCTCCTTGCATAACCTCATGACATTCTTGAAGTCCACCTGAGTTGCCTGTCCCTTCTTCCAAAGGTCATAAACTCTCCTTCTTTTCCTGAGTTCCAACCAAAGCTCTCTGTTCAACCAGGCCGGTCTTCTTCCCTGCCAGTTCATCTTTTAGCTCATGGGGACGGCCTGCTCCTGTGCCTTTAAGATTTCCTTCCTGAAGAATGTCCAGCCTTCCTGGACTCCTTTGCCCTTCAGGACAGCCTCCCAAGGGAGTCTCTCAACCAGTCTCCTAAACAGGCCAAAGTCTGCCCTCCACAACTCCAAGGTAGCAGTTCTGCTGACCCCCCTCCTTACTTCTCCGAGAATCAAAAACTCTTATCATTTTGTGATTGCTATGCCCAAGACAGCCTCCAATTGTCACATCACCCACAAGTCCTTCTCTGTTCATAAACAACAGGTCCAGCAGGGCACCTTCCCTAGTTGGCTCACTCACCAACTGTGTCAGGAAGTTGCCTTCCACACACTCCAGGAACCTCCTAGACTGTTTCCTCTCTACTGTATTGCATTTCCAGCAGACATCTGGTAAGTTGAAGTCCCCCCACGAGAACAAGGGCTAGCGGTTGTGAGACTTCTCCCAGCTGCTTGTAGAACATTTCATCCGCCTCTTCATCCTGGTTGGGTGGTCTATAACAGACTCCCACCATGATATCTGCCTTGTTGGCCTTCCCCCTGATTCTTACCTATAAACATTCAACCGTTTCATCACCATTGTCAGCGCTAGGCAGTCAAAATATTGCCTAACATACAGGGCTACCCCACCACCTCTCCTTCCTTGCCTACCCCTTCTGAAGAGTTTATAGCCATCCATTGCAACACTCCAGTTGTGCAAGTCATCTCACCGTGTTTCCACGATGGCAACTATATCATAGTTTTCCTGCTGCACAATGGCTTCCAGATCCTCCTAGTTTTTGCCCATGCTGTGGGCATTGGTGTAGATGGACTTCAGTTGGGCTATTGAACCCACTACTTTTTTGGGGGGAGAAGCCCTAATTCTTACATGACCATTCTCAGGCACTTCTGTGGTTTCTAATACATCCATAACCCTTTCATCTTTGCTGCCACATGGATTTCCATCCCCTACCTCCACTGAGACAGCAGGCCGAAGGACCTTGCTAGCACACGGTCCTTCAAACATTGGCATGTCGCCCCCAGGCTTATCTCTAGACAAATGAAGAACATAGTAATAGTGACCACTTCATTAGAAATTCTTGACAGAAGTACTAAGATTTAAAGAGTGTTGCTTCTATTATGCATTGTTCAGTGCATTAAAAATTACTAAAAAGTCTGAACTACACATTTCCTAAATTTGACTGCTTATTATCAGTCTGGTCTTATTACATCTCATTTATGGTTGCTTTTTTTTTCATCCTAAAATAACTCAGTGGGAATGTCTTGCACAAAATGTCCTTGCAGGTTTCCTCTTTTTTATTTTTACTTCTCTAGAGTTTTTGAGTTTGCTAAAAAACTAAAAAACTTTTTGTTTGTTCCCTAGGTTGATGACACATCTTCAATTATTGCTACATTTACTTTTTAAAGAAGAAATACTTTGACTTCTCAATCTTTTAGGAAAATTTAAGTGATAACACAGGACAACATACCTCTATTCCAATGGTTTCTAAGACATAATCACTGATGATAAGTTAGTTTAGCTGTACATCCTAATAATAGATCAGGTTTTTTTTTCACAAAACAGTAGAGGACCCAAAGTGTATGAAGAAAAAGACCCATTTAAAAATCACCATTCTACTTAAAGTAGGGCAGCAATTGTATAGCATAATAGTTATTTTATAGTGCACCTTGTCTTCAAGACCACTTCCTTTGAGAACTTGTAGCCACAGAGACCAAATTTTGCCTTCAGACACCCACATGCTTTTCCCACTAAACTGTGAAAAATCATGTGCATTTTTGAGGGCTCTTTTGGCCCAAATAGATTAATCTTTACAATTTCTTTTTGATAATGTTTCAACATGGACCCAAAATATGATATTTTTGAGGGCTATAAATAAATAGTATTGAAGTCTTTCCTGTTGTTACTTTTGGAAAGTCTTCAGAGCTTATTCCTAAATCTGCTCATTGAAAAGAGAAGTACCGATGACCAGAAAAAAGATTAGGGAAACGACCTCAAGAATAAACTATATCAAATTACTATGCCTTTTTTTGCAATATGATGGAAAAAAAAATCCTATATATTTGTGTGATCATGTAACTTATTTTCCTTTTCCTCCTCCTTTTTTCTACTTTACTAAAATATTCTGAAAAGAATTATCATGAGAGGAGTCTCGAAGTTACATTATAATCTTCCATGAGACCAATAATAGACAAGTATCGGTTTAAATGAGTGATAGAATCTACAGAACCTATTTTTTTTATAAAACAAACCTTTTAGCATACCAATATAAGTGAAGCTTATATTTAGAACCAGACAAGACATTTAACAAAAGAAAGATAAAAATAGGATTCTAAGTGGTCTGATAAAAAAAAAAACCAACAACAAAAAAAAACAGACACCTTTTACTTCTATCTGTACTTAAGCTTCTGTATTTTTCAAGTGTATTGATCAATTCTCCTTATCTTATATCGGTTATCATCATTGATATGGGAATCTCAGCTTCAGAGGTTTTTTTCCCCTTCCCTTTGCTCTGCTGTTTGCTGTTGGTACACAGTATTCCTTATGAACCATCACTTTGCTCCATCTTTTCTCAAGGTAAGACAATTTTAAGGCATGACATATTCTACTGCAATACACGCTCTTACTTTCTGCCATGACATTGTATGATTAGCTGATGACTGGATTATTTGGTGGTTTGATGTTTCTAATCACCTCTATATGTGGCTCCGCAATAGCTCGACTTGATGATTTCTGCTTATCATTCATTTTTTCTGTTAAGTACGACATGATATTTCTGTATGTTAACTGTTATAAATTTGATGCAATATTTCTTCTTTCTTACCTGTTGGCTACATTTCCTTATATTGCCCTCACAATGGTTTTATTGTACATCATTAATGCTTATTCACATTCCTCCAATCTAATATTGTTGCTCAGCAGCATGGCTGGATTTACGATAAAATTGGCTCCACAATTTAGTTACAATCAAACTATTTCTCTGAAAGCATAGCTGCAAACATGGTTGTTGAATGGCTGGAAGTGTTCTGTAGTTAAGTGGTTTTGGATCTGCTGAAGTCGTGCTGCAGATGCCCTCTTCACTGGAAGTTTCTCAGTCTCCAAAGGTATTTCTGCTTTTCAGATTAGTTTCTTCAAAGGTTTATGTGAAAATATTGTCTTTTTTTTTTTTTCCCCTCCATTTGCTTGCCTACCCTTAACAAGTTCAAGAAAATCTAACAGATGACAACATATTCTCAAAGGTATGGTTTTCCCTATAAATACCTTAAAGATGGGCTTCCAAAACAGAGTAGAAGTACCCACTGAGGGACAGGCTACAGCACTAATTTTATACCAAACTTGTTTGATCTATCCAATTCACACATTTGCACCTCTGGACCAGAAAGCACATATTAACAGTTAGAGACATGCGAGGAAGCTAAGGAAACTGCTTTAGACACTGCTTCTGGAACATTTGGAGAAAACATAGACTGAGAAAAGGAGGGTACTTTGAAACATGAGGAATATATGAAATTATTGTGCTGTTGACTACAGAATTACAGAGGAGGAAAGAAGAAACAAAACAAATAGTGATGAATACACAGGAGAAACCTGGGTGGGATATGGTCTATTACACAGAGAATGTGTGAGGTACATAGGATTGAAAACCAGATTTCATCAGTTCAATGCCTCGCTGAATTAATTCCACTGGTCACTGTGTACTTGTAGTATTTGAACACATAGTAGCTTTATTTCTCACTGTTCTAATGAAAAAAAAAATCCGTATTTCTGTCTACAACTTCATTTTTTTCTTAATTCATGCCTAATTCACAGTAAACTCTGGATCAAGTTTTCTGCTTTCTTGTGTTTTCTACCTTTTTGGTCCTGAATTTCATGTTATCAGTCTGTGTGTTTGTCTGCATTACTGTTCTTGTGTTGTTGTTCTACCTTTTTGGTTTAGACGTCCTTGCTATATGTATGCTTTATTTAGTATTAGAATGTTGTGAGAAACAGATATCTACTGTCACAGTGGCATCAGATGTCCCACCATTAATTCTTTCTTCAGAATATAGCTAAATTCTAGAACTCTAAATCAGAAATTTGAGTATCTAATTCTGGTTTGCTTCTTCATTTGAATTAAAACAAAACAAAACAAAACAACACGTGAAACTGAGGGAGAGAAAATCTCTTTAAATGCCTTAATCATCTGCTTGAATGCTTCAGAACTTTAGTCTCACTCAATTCTTCTCTTCCTTATTCTCTTCCCATTGGCAGTTCTATGAAGAGATTGAATTCTTAAATTCATTGCTTCCAGGCATAGGTATGGTTTCTTGTCTGGAAAGTCAACATTGTTATTGGTATGGGTCCCTTGGTCTGGTTTTGTCTGCTGGTTTTTTTTTTCATCTGCTGGGTCATGGAGGATCTCACCAGTTTGACTACTGTCACCATGTTTCATCTACCAACTGCTGTGCTACAAAATTAAAAGCATCCATGCTTGTAAAAATAAACTGTTTCCTTATTAAGGGATGTTGTGTATCGTATTCTGCTATTACAGTCTAGCCAATTCCATGAGCCATTTTAGAGTTCCCATGAGCTGGAGACTTCGATATTTGAGAAGTGTCTATGTATAAACAGTTCCAGCCAAGAGTCCTTATGAAATATAATTACCCTAATAAATTGATACAGACATTTCTCTGTCCATCCTCAAGTTCTGATTTTTGTACCCTTTTCCAAAAATTATCCTCTGTGCTTGCTGAGAAACCAGTTTATAAATGCTTCTAGAGACAAGCAATTTCTTACCAATTTTTTTCATATGCTTCTGAATATCTCAGTTTGACTATTTTTTTGTTTCTCTTATAAGGGAAGAAATGATTTTTTTTTTTCTTTCTTCCAGTATCTTCCATTTTTTCCACACCCTAAGATTGAGATCAGAAGTTTTTAAATTAATCAGACTGGAACATGTACCTCCACTGTGGATGACCCTATCTCAGAATGTGTTCCGGTTCGTATATGCTAAAATATAAACAGAAAAAACACATCACCACAGATGGGGAAAATAAAGAAAAAATCTTTCAGAAAAATGGCTGTGTGCTTTTGAACTGAAATAATAATGTAACGGTTTAGTTCATACAACCTATATATGCATTGTATGGATGAATTTGAATTTTCTCAGCTCTGCTTCGTAATGCAGAAACTTCTCTGAAAAAAAACCCCACCCCAAAAACCCCAAAACATTAAACAAAAAAAATAGCATCTTCTTGTTCATTTTGAACAAGTCAAGTTTATAAGATTTATGTTTGTGAAGACAAACAGTATATTTTCCCTTCAGTAAAGGTTAAGAGATGTGAAATGTAAAAAAAAAAAAAAAAAAAAAAAATTATAGGAACATATAAAATCACAAACTTTCATTACTAAGAGATCTTTTTTATTTTATGCAGCAAACACCAGACAGTTTTCAATATGACCTATTTTCAAATCTCCAGTTTTCTGCTCCAAACTAATACAAGAATTTTACAAAGTAGGATGTCTTTTAAATTTCACCTGCAATGCGAGCAGCTTCATCTTTTTCTGTTCTGCAGTAAGAAAATATGGTAATTATCTTTCTTTACCTTGTAATTCCTTGCCATAATTATGAAACAGAACTATTAACCCATCTTTGGAGAGGTTAGCTGTTCCTCAAAACGAAAGGTAAGAAAAATGAAATTAACATAGGGGTATTAGGTATACAATGAGTAATACATATTTTTGTGTCTCCCCTTGCAGCTTCATGGTAAAAGGTTTCTAAGGATTAGTGGTGGATTAGCCATGCTGAAAGTTAGAACATTTTTCAGCTGAAAAATCCAAATAGCCATAAAAAGAATGGATTATCCCCCCAGTCTAGACGGGGGAATCTGGTTGATGACAGTTTTCCTTAGAAGTCTAAGCATTTTCCATGAGGAAAATAAACATTGTGATGCAGTATATTAAAAAAAAAGTCAATAGAAACATTTAACCATGAAGATGTTTCTAGATGTTATCCCAGAAATACAGAAGAAAATATCAGTAGTTCAATGTCAGGGAAGTCAACAGTGTAAAAAATAACTACTTTTTTTTTAAACCTATGAACAATTGTCTTTATTTTCTAACCCTGTGAGATAAAATTGATAAAATCTGAGCATATTACGCTCCATTGTGTAGCAGTAAGTAACCAAACAGAAGTACTCATCCCCTATTCTTTAAAAACTAAATTGAGTGCAGCTTGTTCCAGGATGTCATTGACATTACCAAGATTCCTACTGACTTCCATGGGGATAGGACAAACCCTTTTCTCCGTTCATGTATATGCTCCAGAAAGATGCCAAGTTCTCCTACAGGATCAGCAACTAGATTGTTGATCTCTGTCATATTCTTACACCAAGTTCAACTGTAGAGATAACAAACAAAATTTTGTCTCATTATGACTTGCCACATTCCTATCATTACTGAGTATGAGTGTTGTACAATGACTAGTTGTCTGACTCTTCTCTTTGGAAGGGAAATGTTCTTTTGAATTTCACATCTACAGGTATAAGCCTTACACATAGAAAAGAATTTGCCCTGTAGCACTGCGAAAAGCAGTCCTCTGTTACCCTAGCTGTAGGTCAGTGTTTTAACAGTCTTTTATTCCACTGTATCTGACAGGCTAGGATGCAAGCTCTAGGCAGTCAGAGGGGCAACGTAAAGATTGGCCAAGGAGCTTATCACTGACATAAGAATAAAAAGCCTTCTGATTTGTGTATCACTGTCATGGTTTAACCTCAGTTGGCAACTGAGCACCACGCAGCCGCTCGCTCACTCCCCGCCCCGTGGGATGGGGGAAAGAATCAGAAGGGTAAAAGTGAGAAAACACGTGGGTTGAGATAAAGACAGTTTAATAGGTAAAGCAAAAGCCGCGCACACAAGCAAAGCAAAACAAAGGAATTATTTCACTACTTCCCATGGGCAGGCAGGTGTTCAGCCATCTCCAGGAAAGCAGGGCTCCCTCATGCGTAACGGTTACTTGGGAAGACAAACGCCACCACTTTAAACGTCCCCCCCTTCCTTCTTCTTCCCCCAGCTGTATATACTGAGCATGATGTCACGTCGTATGGAATGTCCCTTTGGCCAGTTTGGGTCAGCTGTCCTCACTGTGCCCCCTCCCAGCTTCTTGTGTACCTCCAGCCTTCTCAGTCGGTAGAGCATGGGAAGCTGAAAAGTCCTTGACTAGTATAAACACTACCTAGCAACAACTAAAACATCGGTGTGTTATCAACATTGTTCTCACCCTAAATCCAAAACACAGCACTGTACCAGTTACTAGGAAGGAAACTCTATCCCTGCTGAAAGGACACACTTTGCCGTTCAAATGAGACAGAAGATTATAAAAAGTCTTTAGTCATAGAGCTGTATTTTAGTTTACATAGACCTCAATGCTGAGTACAATCAAAAATGCAAAACTAACTCTGATAATCATTGACCTTTGAAAAGCAGTTTATGCAAACAACATCTTCCAAAACTTCCGAAAATCTGCATTATTCCACCTTTTCCTGTAATGCCTGTAATGCCCTGGGGGACTAGAAAGAACCACATTTCAGCTGGTCTTTTACTAGAAACCTGTCTGATCTAAGGAGAAAGAGAAGAAAATGTCTTAAATAGGTCTGTATTGTAAAGAACACTTTTTTTCCCCCCTGTCCTGGTTTGCATTTTTGATTGTACTCAGCATTGAGGCCTATAAGAGATGTACACAGGAGAGAGGCAGAGATGACATCCTGCCTTCCCTTGTGTCCTGGTTTCGGCAGGAACAGAGTTAATTTCCTTCCTAGTAGCTGGTACAGTGCTGTGTTTTGGATTTAGGATGAGAATAATGTTGATAACACACCAATGATTTAGTTGTTGCTAGGTAATGTTTACACTAGCCAAGGACTTTTCAGCTTCCCATGCTCTACCGACTGAGAAGGCTGGAGGTGCACAAGCAGCTGGGAGGGGGCACAGTGAGGACAGCTGACCCAAACTAGCCAAAGGGATATTCCATACCATATGATGTCATGCTTAGTACATAAACTGGGGGGGAGTTAGCCAGGGTGGTGGTGACCGCTGCTTGGGAACTGTCTGGGCATCAGTTGGTGGGTGGTGAGCAATTGTATTGTGCATCACTTATTTTGTGTATTCTTTTATCATTATTATTATTTTCCCTTCCTTTTTTGTCCTATTAAACTGCCTTTATCTCAACCCGCAAATTTTACTTTTTTTTTTTCCAATTCTCTCCCCCATCCCACTGGGGTGTGGGGGAGTGAGAAAATGGCTGTGTGGTGTTTAGCTGCCTTCTGGGTTAAACCACACCACCTCCCGAATATACAATAATTTTTGTGACAACTGTGTTTATGTATTTGAAAAGAGACCAGTGTATGGAACAATTAAATTAAATAAAAAGTACCCATTTTATTCAAGAAATAATGCAAAGTATCCCTGTCTTTCCTTTGAGTAATGAGATTTAGTGAGATAACCAGTTAAAAAACACAGTCAGCGCTGATAAATGATTCTAGCTGTCTCTACTTTAGGAACTCAATCCACAGGCAATAACTGTTTTGTAAAATAGATGACTAGCTATCTAGTTTGGGTACATGGCCAGGCTCTTAACGTGGATTTAAGATGCAGCCAGATCATATTCTGCCCTTCTGTTTCCAGGAAAAGGAAATCGTGTGGACTGAAAGAGAAAAGGCAGCTGCACAATTCTCTGAACCAGGACTGCAGGATGCACAATGTAGTATCTCTATAGTGTAGTCAGGACATAACTCCTCAGGTGCGATGGGAATATTAAGTCAGCTTTAAAAGATAAAGATTTTTAGTGCATCTGATAAATAATTTTAACTTATGATTATTGCCAAAAATGGGCAAAAGCCAACATCTTTCTTTTTTCAGTAAGAGAGATAAAACATAACCCAAACTGCCAAAGTTAGTCACAGGAAGGTCTGAAAAATAGGATGCTAGTTGAAGAGGGAAAATTGAGAACATCTTGTTTAGGTGCCTACACGTAATAGAAAAATGAATATTTATGGTGAACTAGGAAGTCTAATTTCAGCCATAGTATAAATAAGAAAAATCTTCCCTGAAAAATTCATCCTGAACTAGAAAAAAAATTTATTGAGCAAGAAAGTTTTTCCCTAATAAACCTGAAACTCAACAGTACGTTCTGTCCCTTTAGACTGAAAAGATTTCAATTACTATATTCATTACTTATTATTATATAATAATCTTTCCTTCTTTAAAGTTTTCTACTGTAAAAGTTTCCTTGACTTTTGTACATGTTCTCTAGACTTTGTTTATCATTTTACCCAGGCACTGGCACTGTCTCAGAAATCAAGAGAAAGAAACAAAACAAACTAAAAAAAAATTAAAACAAAATAAAAGCAGAACTATAAAGATGCAAAGCCAGCAAACACACAAAATTGTAGCTTTCTAACTTTAAAAACATGAGAAAGAAAAGGCTGAAAGAATTATAATAACGCTGAAAGTTAAAAAGAGCAAAGATGTAGGAGTGGAATCTCGAAATGAGACAAAAGAAAGAAAAGAAAGGTCAAACAAGAAAAGTAAATTATCATAATGAAAACTAAAAGCCTCCCTTCATCTGTCTTAAAAATAGATACTAATGTTTTGCAGATTAACTTTGGTTTTGTAATTATGGACTTATGGAGAAATGAATGTTGGTGAACTAAACTGCTCACTTAGGGAGTGTAGCTAAATCCATGGCAAAGAAGAAACAGCTGTTGCCCATTATGGTTTGCTTTTTGATGATAAGTGGTAAGAAAGGTTGGGAAAAGGTGACCATTCAGCACTTTTTATTATGAGGTAATGGCTCCAATGATGTTAGCAAAATAATTAAAACCACCATCAGTCCTATTCTCTGTGAAGACACTTAATGTTGTTTCCATCTCTCCCTGCTGTCCTAAAATGTATTCACATATGGAGTAATATTGGAGGTTAGGGTAAAAATGGAGCAAATCAGAATTAAAGAAGATTTTGTGCATTACACAGCCTTAATCCAAACTGGGTAATTCACTGTTCCAACACTATAAATTTAAACCAAAACTATTACTCTTGTTCTCATAAAAGGAACAGTAAACCTTGCTCTCTGTAACGTCTTTGACTGGAAAGCTTTTTCCATATGTTATTCACAAAAAACATATGAATTTTCACATGAATGTCTCCAACTTTATTTGTCTTTTTAGACATCCCATATGCAAGGAGAACCTAATATGTCACCCTAATAACAAATATCCTAATGTATTTGTGCTGGGTTACCCTTGGCAGACAAACTTTCACCCAGCCGCTCACTCACTCTCCTACCCCCCATGCAGGACAAGGAGAGAAAATAAGAACAAGAATGAGAAAACTCGTGGGTCAAGATAAAGATAGGGAGATTGTTTGCCAATTACTGTCATGGGCAAAAAAGACTTGACTTGGGAAAAATTAATTTAATTTACTGCCAAATAGGATAAATATTTTTGGATAGTGGGAAACAAAAAGGCAAACATTAAAACATCACCATTCCTCCCCCTTTCTCAGGCTCAACATCAGTCCTTCACTCCCGACTCCTCTCTCTCTTCCTTCCCAAGCAGCACAGGGGGATGGGGAATGGGAGTTGCAGTCAGTCCATAACAGTTCCTCTCTGCCACTCCGTCCTCTGCACAATTTTCTTCTCTTTCAGCATGGGTCCTTCAGGAAAATCTACTCTGGTGTGGGCTTTCCACGGGCTGCAGGGATTATCTCTTCCTCCATGGAGTACCTCCTCCTCCTCCTTCTCTGACCTTGGTGTTCCCTCTGCTGTTTCTTGCTCTTTTTTTCCCCCTCCTCCTTCTCTTCCTGTCCAGCATTTTCTGCCCTTTCTTAAATACACTGCCCATCTTAAATATGCCACCATCTTGGATGATGGGTTCAGCTGTATCCTGTGGTGGGTCCTTTGGAGCCAGCTGGAACCAGTCATGTCCAGCACGGCCTCCCCTCACAGAGGTCATCCCTGCACCCGATACAAACTTGTACTAGGCCCTACCGGATGTTTGAGATAGTGGAAACCTTAAAAGGGAAAGCCTCCATGTAAAGAGCTGATTTACTTAAGGTTTTCAGTACCACAGCCATTGATAAAATGACTTGAAGAATGGCATGGAGCTCTATCCAGAATCAACAGATAGTCTGGGTTCAACAAAGGGCCGGTTGTTTGCATTAAATTAACTGAACTAGTTCAGGAAAACTTATTTTTTTCACACAGCTAGCTGAGGTGCCTCATTAAATTTTATAACCTAGGTGTTAATGTTTATTTTTCTCACTTGGAATCAGCCATTTCCAAAGACCCCAATGATTTATGCTGGCTTCCAAGAAACGATTAGAAGTGTCAAAGCTTATTTCTAGGGCTAGTTGTTCAGATATGTCCCCATGTTTGATGTTTTTCACATGGCACACATAGGTGCTGAACTCATGAGAGGAATGGGAGAATCAGACCTTTCCAAACCTACAAGGTGTTCTGGAAAACAAGTGAGGCATCTTGTAGCAATACTTTCCTTTAGATTCCTTTCTGTGGGTGGCACATTAGCAAAGAGGCATTATGGCCAGAGAGGAAATTTCCTGCTTCTCAATTGCACTCCAGAATAAGATAAATAAGCACCTTATGGCCTTCACTCATACTTCAGAAAAGAATGTACCTTTTGCACCTAAAAGCAGACTGATGTTCTCATCTCATCAAACAAGCTTTAATTGGAACACACAGTACGATACATGGCATAAGATAGAAGATAGAAGAATTTCCACCCCTGGGCCAGAAGGCTTGAGAAATCCTAAATGCAGATTTTAGAACTGAGCTTTTGGTGATGATAAAAAGTTTTTTGCTTTTATTCGAGATTTTGGACTGTCGAATCATGTTATAGATTTTAATGAATAGTAAAAATGTTGCTGCTTGCTTGGGCGGATGGAAAAGAGGAAAACAAGGCATATGTTCATTCAGCCATCTATCTTTAAAAATCCTTTAAAACTGAAATTGCGGTTTGCTGTAACTCCTTTCTCTGATGGGTGGTTAGCATAAATGGCCCTTCTTTGTATTGAATAGATCCTAGGTCTAGGACAAAAAAAACCAAAACAACCAAAACACAGCACTTACTAAATAAATAAATATATGTACAGTATGAAATAAGAAAACTAGATGAAGTATTGTCAAAATTGTTGGGTGGAAATGCAGCTTTGTGTACATAGGCTAAAATGAAGATTTAAACATACTGAGCAGATAGTATCCCAGCTCCCTAAACTGCAATAAAAATGACCCAAACAACCTAGAAATGTCAGTAAGAGAGAAATGGAATATTTACCTCTCAGAATTGATCAAGTTTTTGTCACTAGCATATGTGGACTAATTTACCAGTTAGAAACAAAGAAGATCTTTAGATGATCAATATGAACAGGGAGGCAAATAATTGGGGTATACTGGATATACTGGAAGACTCCCTCTTCAGGTCCTCAAAGATTTCTATGGATATTGAGCATACAGGGAATACAGGCAGTTATTTTAGACCTACTGGATTGCATTGTCTCCTTATCATGATGCCAGAGTCATAAGCCTCAGGTATCAGTGAAGTGATTCCTGAAATCAATAGATTATATTCCAGCCAGCACTGCAATGCAAACCGACAAATCTTAACTCACTTGTCGCATTAAAATGTATGCATGATAAATCAATAAATATAAATGTGCTTAGTGAGAAATAGTTGTTCTAGACTCATTTTACAACTTATAACAGTATTATATTGCTTATTCCCCATGGGGAAGGAATTCTATTATCTTGCTGTAGCCTGAAAGAAGATAGGTAGAATTTTCAAGTAAACAATTTGGATGGGAAATAGCTATTTCTCATATATTAAATTTATAACTTAAAAATGTTTGAAGCAATGAAGAAACTAGTCTTCTCTAAGTAATAAAAAGTAATAATGAAAAACTAGACTGTGAGAGTGTAGCTAGACCGAAATGCTTTATACTTTAACAACCAAGTAACTACTGTTTGAAAGGTCACTACGAAAGCATTAACATTTAATCAAAAGTAAGAACATAGTTTTATTTCTCATCAAATTAAAACTAACCAGGGAAATCAGATGTTCTTCCTCAAATCCTTGTTATGGGTAAAAGGGAAAACACCGTATATGTGTAGCCAAGTATTTACATTTAGTATAGTTGAGGTCTTAACCTTGCAACCGAAATACAAGTGGTAATTATTAATCCAATTACAATGAATGCTAACAATTCTAGACAAAATTATCTAGTCATTTCCTCAGGAATGGTCCAGTGAAAGTGTTATACATGAAATCCCTGTTATTTGCCTGCCTTCTCTGAAACCCTTCCCAGTGTTTCTCGGCGTCAACAGTGTTATGTTTCACCAATAAAATATAAGGGAGCATTATGAGAAGTCACCACCACAGTGTCCAGGATGCATTAACACTGACAGTTGGGAACCCTTTTTTCTCAGTCTTGGGGTCTGCTTAAGTCTGATTTTTATATGTTTTCTTAATGTTTTCTTATGTTCTCTTATGTTTTCTTTTTTATATGTTTTCATTTATATTCATACATAATAAGACAGAATTATTAAATAGCTTGTTAGAATTTGAAATATGTATAGAGAGAAACATAATTGAGGTGGGTTTTTTTTTTCCCCTGTCTGCCAACTAATGGCCTCAGTTAATGATAAAGGACTAAAATAAAGAGTCATTGCTTGTTATAAAGAGATGGTCTGGGTTTGTCAGATCTCTACAATATGTAACATTTCAAGAGTTAAGTAAAAATATGTTAGCCAGTAGTCAAGTTGTCACTTGACCGTTAGACAATTGCTATAACAGCTAAAACCAGCTTAGGCCAAGACAAGCCCAGATAACTACTGAGACCCTGCAGTGTCAGGTCAATACAGCTCCTGTGGCCTTTTAGTAGCAATTGCACAAGTTATATTTACTGGGCTACAAGTATATCCACAAAAAGAAGAGACAATGCTATCCTTTTTCTTGAAATAATTCTTATGCAGCCAAGAAAATTTATTACTCGTGAAAGTTTCTGTATTTTCCATCCATATGTAAACCTTTTATCCCACCACCTGTTCACAAAAATCAAAGATTCAGCTGCCTCTGCAATTCATGGAATACTGCATAGAGCGCCATCTCATTCTAAACTGTGTATCCTCCTCCATTCCCACTGTTAAGTTCAGCAAGGCAAGAATCAGAGAAAGTTTTGAATGTTCAGTCAAAATACATGAGGAAATAAAAAATGACCAACATGACTATTTTTACAATATGGTATCCATAAAATCATGGTTGATGTAGACAGAATGGGAAATTTGATTAAGCCCTAGATACTGCAGATGCTCAGTAAGCAAATACCAAAATATTACTCAAACAATAAAAAGTAAAAAATACTTAATGATTTATTTGTGCAGTATCCGTATTCTAGGATGACAGCCACAAAAAATCTCAGAAAAGACAAAATCATATTAAAACTATAGGGAATATTTCCCCATAGAGATCACGGAATTGTTGAGGTTATAAGGGATCTCTGGAGGTCATCTGTTCCAACCCCCCTGCTCAAGCAGGGCTACCTAGAGCCTATTGCCCAGGACTATGCCCAGATGGCTTTTGATGGACACTGAACAACCACCCTGGGCAACCTGTGCCAGTGCTGAGTCACCCTCACAGTGACAAAGTGTTTCCTGATGTTCAGATGGAACCTCCTGTGTTTCAGTTGGCACCCATTGCCTCTGCTCCTGTCACTGGGCACCACTGAAAAGAGCCTGGCTCCGTTCTCTTTGCACCCTCCCTTCAGGTATTTATATACATTAATAAGATCCCCAAGGAACCTTCTCCTCTCTAGGCTAAACAGTCCCAGCTCCCTCAGCCTTTCCTCAGAGGAGAGATGCTCCAGTCCCTTAATCACCTTCATGGCGCTTCGTTGGACTCTCTCCACTATGTCCACGTCTCTCGTGTACAGAGCAGCCCAAAGCTGGACACAAAAATCCAGGTGTGGCCTCACCAGTACTGAGTAGTGGGGAAGGATCACCTCCCTTGGCATGCTGGCATCGCTCCTAATGCAGCCCAGGATACCATTAGTCTTCTTTGTGTCAAAGGCACATTTTTGACTCATGTTCAACTTGGTGTGCAGCAGGAGCCCCAGGTCCTTTTCTGCCAAGCTGCTTTCCAGCTGGCTAGCCCCCATCATGTACCGACGCATGGGGCTGTTCCTCTTCAGGTGCAGGACTTTGCACTTCCCCTTGTTGAACTATATGAGATTCCTGTCGGCCCATTCCTCCAGCATTTCAAGGTCCCCCTGGATGGCAGCATGACCCCCTGCTGTATCAGCCACTCCTCCCGTTTTGGTGTCATCTGAAAACTTGCTGGAGGGTACACCCTGTACCATCATCCGGATTATTAATGAAGATGCTGAACAGGATTAGACCCAATATTGACCTCTGGGGTACACCGCTAGTTACCGGTCTCCAACTAGACTTTGGGCTGCCCATCACCACAGTCTGGGCCCAGCCGTTCAGCCAGTTTTCAGTCGACCTCACTGTCTGCTCATCCAGCCCATACATCAACAGCTTCTCTACGAGAATCTTATGGGAGACAGTGTCAAAGGCCTTCCTGAAGTCCAGGTAGACAACATCCACTGCTCTCCCCTTGTCTACCAGGACAGTCATTTCATCGTAGAAGTTTATCAAGTTGGTCAAGCATGACTTCCCCTTGGTGAAGCCATGCTGACGAATCCTGATGATTTTCTTGTTGTTCACGTGCCTGGGAATGGTTTCCAGGATTAGCTGCTCCATCACCTTCCCAGGGATGAAGGTGACCAGCCTGTAATTCCTTAGGTCCCTTCCTTCTTGCCCTTCTTCAAGACAGGAGTGATGTTTGCTTTCCTTCGGTCCCTGGGAACTTCTCCCAGTTGACATGATCCATCAAAGATTGTCAAGAGTGGCCTCGCAATGACTTTGGCCAGCTCCCTCAGCACTCGTGGGTCCATCCCATCAGGGCCCATGGATTTCTGGATGTCCAGTTGGCTTATGTATTCCCTGACCTGGACCTGACTCTCTTCCACCAAAGGTACGTCTTCCTTATGCCAGCCTTTCCCCCTGGTCTCTGGGACGCGAGATTCCCGAAGGCCAGTCTGGCTAGTGAAGACTGAGGCAAAGGCAGCATTCAGTACCTCAGCCTTTTCCGTGTCCTGTGTAACCTGGTCCCCCGTCGCGTTGAGCAATGGCCCCACATTTTCCCTAGTCTTTCTTTTGTCACCTATGTACTTAAAGAAGTCCTTCTTGTTGCCTTTGACATCCCTGGACAGAGTCTATTCCGTTTGGGCTTTAGCTTTCCTAACTTCATCCCTGGATGCTCGGACAATGTTTCTGTATTCACCCCAGGTTACCCGTCCTTGCTTCCACCCTCTGTAGGCTTCCTTTTTCTGTTTGAGTTTGGCCAGGAGCTCCTTGTTCATCCGCGCAGGCCTCCTGGCATTTTTGCCTGACTTGTTATTCATTGGGATCGAGCTCCCATGGTCTTGGAGAAGGTGACTATTAAGCAGCTTTCTTGGGCCCTTCTTCCCTCCAGGGCCTCGTCCCACGGGACTATGGTAAACAGACCTTTGAAGAGGCCAAAGTCTGCTCTTTTGAAGTCCAGGATCGTGAGCTTGCTTTTGACCCTCCTCCCTCAGGATCCTGAACTCCACCATCTCATGGTCACTGCCGCCAAGGCTGCCTTTGATCTTCACATCCCCAATGAGCCCCTCCTTGTCAGTCAGTATAAGGTCGAGCAGAGCACCTCTCCTCATTGCCTCCTCTATCACTTGGTAGAGGAAGACATCACCAAGGCATTGCAGGAACCTCCTGGATTGCTTGTGTGCTGCTGTGTTGTCCCTCCAGCAGATATCAGGGTGCTTGAAGTCCTTCATGAGGACCAGGGCCTGTGAACGTGAGGCTGTTTCCGTCTTTCTGTAGAGGGCCTCATCCACCTGTTCTTCCTGGTTCGGTGGTCTATAGCAGACACCCACTGTAACGTCACCTTTGTCTGTCCTCTCTTTAATCACAACCCATAAAGTCCAAGCTGGCTCCTCACCCATCCCCAGGCAGAGCTCCATGCACTCCAGCTGCTCTCTCACATAGAGGGCAACTCCCCCCTACATCTTCCCTTCCCGACCTTCCTAAAGAGCCCATATCCCACCACTGCAACACTCCAGTCATGGGAGCCGTCCCACCACGTCTCCATGATCCCAACAAGACCGTAGCCCTGCAGCTGCACACAAGTCTCTGACTCAGCATGTTTATCCCCATTATTGCGTACCTGAGTGTACAGGCACTTTAAAGAGGCACCCCAGCATGCTGAGTTCCTGGAGAGGCTTTGGGGATTTCTCCATAATGGTGCCTTGTAGGCACTTCTCATTCTCAGTTTAGAGCCCTCCTTCTGAGGTCAGCCATCCCATTGGCAAAATTAACTTTGACCTGCTTAGTGAGGTGGATATCGCACCTCTCACAAGCAGACACTGATCTGTGAACAGGGCCCCATGGTCATCGAACCCAAAACCCTGTCACCAACAGCAGTTCTGCAGCTAATTATTGACTTGTCCTATTTG
>NW_008824716.1:1014006-1024434 GCF_000699105.1 Pygoscelis adeliae
TTCCCCTCACTGGCAGGATTGAGGACAACACCACCTGGGCCCACGTGCCCTTGATTACCACCCCCAGGACTCTGTAGTCACTTTTGATACTGTCCAGGTTTTCCCTGGCAGTATCGTTTGTGCCCACATGGAATAAGAGCAGGGTGTGTAGTAGTCGGAGGACCAGGTGAGTTTCGGCAATCCCTCCACAATGTCCCAGATCCTGGTCCCTGGCAGGCAGCAAATCTCTCAAGATGACTAGCTGGGTCAGCAGACGGGTGCCTCTGACTCGCCATGTCTTCCTAGTAGTCTTGCATAGTTTAGGGTTAGGTGGACCAGGTTCTTTGCTTCAAGACATATCTGGCTCCTCTTCAGCTTTGAGGAGGGTGACCTTATTCTGCAGTTGTAAGCAGTTAGGTGGGGCAGGAGCCTTCCTCTTCATGCCAGAACTCACCAGCTTCCATCCTTCCCCTTTTCCAGAGGTTTTGCTTGCCTTCATGGTGGGGGTAGACACTGCCTGATTCTCCACTGCAGGTGGGGACTGAGGCTGGTCAAGCTGCTGATTCTCAGAGAAGATCCTGTCTCCCATGTAGATTGTTGCTTTTCTTCTCTGACGTGTTCTAATGGACAGGAGTAGCTGTATCTTGGAAAACAGGCATCATTCATCCATGCGTACCAATCTGAGAAATTCAGTGGGCAAAGGCTCTTGTTCAGTAGTGGCAGCGAGTAGGTGGTGCTTTGCATGTTTCATAACAGACATGAAGGCACAGGGGAGCTGCAGTGGGCTGGAGTTCTGAGAATACCAAGAACAGTAAAATATCTTTATATACAGTCTGTCTCTTGCCTGTATCAGTGCCACATTCTTCAATAGGTGACAGACAGAAAAATCCCCACCCAATTATATTTCACTTTATATACATTTCTGATTCTAACAGGCTATTTAACTATTCTGTCCTATTATGTGTGAAAGTACCCATTTCCTTTTTGTGTACAGCAGTAGTACTTATTCTTACAACTTAATGAAGTGATGAAGGGCAGATGGCTGAAGGGCTAAGTAAAGTGAAATCACCCTGAATTTGTTCTAAATATATATTAATTTGTTTTATACAGTCTTGCTTTGGTCTGGTACTTCGGGAAGAATGGTATAGGTTATCTTTATCTTGTATCATTCCAAATAAAATTGACTCCTTACTTTATTCATTCTGCATCATCTAGAGGCCCAAATCTCAATATAGTACATCAAATACAGAAAAACAACTGTGATTTTGAATTCCAATTGAAATAATTGTGTAAATTTATTGTTTTGTAAATGTATGGTATGAGGAGGGTAGACTGCAGTCTTATTTGGGTATAGTGCTTCTCAGGAGAAGTATCCCACTACATATTGATTTGGAAACTATGCAAGAACAGCTCTATAAACAACCATTTTAAAAACAAATCTGCTACTACCGCAATTTCTGCTGGAGTAGAGACATGAAGTACTTTTAATGCTTAGATGAAGCTTGTAAGATAGCAGACAGCCTCATTTCCACAGCAGCCAAATTTTATGAAGCCCTAAGCCAATTATTTAATTAGCTAATTTGCTCAGTCACAAATAATTTGCACGTAGCTCTAAATGTCAGATTTGAAAACACTGGGGAGAGTTAGTCCTAGTGGAAAGTATATTATTGAGACTAGAATTCCCTTACAAGGTTTTTCCAGGAAGTTTCAACAGGTTTGAAAGATGAAGATCAGTTTGTATTGGTGATTGTGTTGAGGAGTGAATATGAAAGAGGAGAAAACAGTAGTATGAATCTTAATAGATGACAGAAGATGAGCTTGGTTGCCTAAATAATTCTTATAGAGATATTATATCTCTCTAGTATCTAATCTTAACTCTGAATAATTTCTGGGCATGTGCATGTTCATGAGATAAATAGACTTGTCCACCTTCCCACCGATATTAGGAAAGGGAATTTTAGCCCTTTGGAAGAAAAAGAATGTTTACATTTTCCTTTAGTCCATATTCTTTCTATCAGTTTATTCTGTTGCAGTCTCGAGGTCTATTTTTTTTTTTCCAGAATTCACATCCTTTCTGGTCATTAAACCTTTCTGCCTGCATAGTGCCATTTTTTAAAATAGCTCTGCCTCCCTGTGGTTTCATCTCTGCTTTTTCTATGGTTCTTCCCATTTTCCAGGACAGGAAGAAAACAGAAGCAAAAGAATTCTAATGCTCTTCTCTGTCTTCTGCCCCCTTGCCAATGTACTGTAACAATAAGAGAACTGGCAAATTCATCTGCCTGTTTCTTCAGCAGCCCTTTTACTTACCTGTTGAGTGAGAACAGGTAAGTAAGAAGAACAAGAATTGTTCTTCTAAGACTTCACCCCACCCCTAAAATCAATTTGAAAGAGATTCCTGAGTATTAGCAATACTGGGATCATGGGGACGTGAGCACAGAGCAAGAAGCTTTGGAAGTGGGTTAGCATTATGGTTTTCTCCCCACTAATTGTAATTCCCAAAATATCTTTGCAGCAGTTCCTGTCCCCCATTTAGCACAATCTCTCCTTTGCATGTGTCTAGTTAGATCTCTTGTTTTCCCTAGAATTCCTATCACACCTTTTTTTTCCCCCCTCAGCAGCTGTGATGGTCCTCTCTCCCCACAAATACTTTTGATCTCCTCTATCAAGATTATAGTTGCTGAGTTTTCAACAGAAAAAAAATCCTACTCACAAGTAGGAAGACAAAGGTAAATCAAAGTTGTTGGTATTCAGCATTTCTTAAATCTCAGATTTTTAAGCCACCAACATGTTTTTTTGGATGGTCTGAAAACCTGATTTCTGAATACTGAGTGATTGCACAGAGATAACGAGAGGGTTTTGTTCCTGATGCTTTTTTCTTTCCTTAATGTGCTTCTCTGTGTGACCTGTCAGCTTAACAGGTACAGTCAATGAAGTATGATTTGAAGTCTTCAGCTATGAAGGATTTCATGTACTAGGGAATATTGTGTTAAAAGTGACGTATAAGCAAACTGTGTTGACTTCGGTTTTGCATTTGAAAATGGTCGATAGAGAAACAGCACTATGGAGAAAGCAAGAAAGATTTTTCTGCTGTTATTTTCTGTATGTTCAAAACAATGTCAATAACCCAGCTACATGGACACATACACATAAACCAGACTACCTCAGCTACTATGTGTCACGTAATGATTTATCTTGCAATTTTCTCTCTCTCTCACACAAGCATACACACTCACATGTACACACACATAAATATTATTCTTCAGCCGTTATCTGAGAAATATTTGGATTCTGCTTCACAAATACAGAAAACAGGCTGCAAAGTTACTGTTTTTAGCTCTATTCTCTGTCTTGTTATGTTTATCTCTTCTAGAGACAAAAGGAGAATTAAAACACCTCTGTTGTATTGTCAAAAAGCTAATTAAAGAAAGTTAAAAATAATATCAACAAATAAAAGTTTATCATAAAAAAACACTCAAGGCTGAACAAGCAGATGCCCAGCAATCCCTAATCTCTCTCGTTTTACACATAATTCAACCCTTATAGAATGCTAAATGTAATATTGGCTCTGAGAACATAGATGTTCATCCCCAGGCCGTCAGCAATAAAGCTGGCTTCATGTAGCATGATAAGTAAATGCAGATACATATTAAAGGTATTATTGGTTTACTACCTTATTTCCTTCACGTTGTAGGCAAAAGCTTCCATCTGTTGTTGTACAATATTAAGCTCCCCTGTTTAATCTCCTTATTGTTTAATTTTCTCTTTTTTCTTTTTGTTTTTCAAAGACCAGTTTTCATTTTTTAATCATTTACTGTAACACTATTTTTCCAACATTACCTACATTGTTTTCCTGCAGTCTCTTCATTTACGTATGTCTGAACCCAGCTGAAATATGGCAGGAAAAGAATGAGTCATAAATAAAACAAACCACAATATTTTCACTGAATACTGCATAGGTGTTCTGTAGTTGAAGGAGGGTAAGACACTGGCCCCAGGGAGACATCAGAAATGTATATATTAGTATTTCATAAGAAATAAAGAATTCTCCTGATATATTACTTTATCCTGATACCATGCAAATGGTCTATATTTGAATTCACCCGTTGAAAATGAAAATAAAACATTTTCTTTTTATATAAGCGTTTGGACAATAGAAATTATTTAATTCGGCTGCTGCTTTATGTGATAGATACAGACCAATTCATTATCTTTTGCTTTGTTTTGTTTTTAATCCTTGGCACTGTTATAAAATAAAAACAGTTTAAGTTCTTGCCATAAAAAAGGGACCAACCATTTGCAATTTAACATCTGGGTACATTTCGTAAAAATATTTTTTTTTACTAATTTATCACCTTGATTGAAAGAATGACAACAATACTACTGTCAACTGCAACCCAAGGTTAAAAATTTTGATTTAAAATGACAGGTAGACTTGAATGATCTTCCAATCCGGATTTGATTAAGAAGTCCATAATGACATGAGTCTCATAGCAAGTTATGGGACACAGTGAAAATTGTCTTTTTTCCAACTATGACAGATCTGTCTGGTGACTCAAGAACTTTTCTCATAATGGTTCCAGAAGGTGGCAGAATTATAATTATGACACTGGCAAGAATACACCCTTATTGGTGTTTTTTCTTATAAATGTGATATTGAACTGTTTTGATAGCTCTAATTAGTGCTGGTGGCAAATTGCATTGTGATATTTTGGAGTTTCTCTCTGTATTTCATTTTTGCAGGAATTTGTGATTCTTTGTTTCTCCTTTCCTTGATTTAACTTTAAACTTATTTTAATGGAAAAACATAAAAAGAATAAGTATGAATATTTTTAAAAGTTCTATAATCTTAATTAACGAGAATCATAAAGTAGGTGGACAAGTACATAAACCCAGTATTGCCTTCATTAAGGAGATTCATAAAATATGGAGAGAAATCCATAGTCAAGCTCTGTTTTCCATTATTTGCTAGTGTAAACAGCAAATTTCCACTGAAATGAGACACTCTGAATGTGTTATAGCTGACCAAGATTTGGTGTAAAAATCACTGCACTTATCATACTTATTTCTAAGCTGCAATAAGAGGACAACAGCTTTGGTTGAAAGAATTTAAATTCTCTACATAGATTATATTTTTCATAACACATTCTGATTAGTATAAGATAATCAGTAAGTAAAGACACAGTTGGTACTAGGTCCCTTCAAGGATTATTATTCAGTAATTTAGGTAGTAGGGATGTTTGTTTAAGCAGATGAAGCCTCATAATTTTGGTTGTCATAAATAAAATTGCTTATTAGAACTTACAAAACTCAAGTGCTGAGTCAGAGGAATAATGTTATTTTAGTGTTTGTGATATATTGAAATAAATGTTCCTATCAGAATACCAGGGGAGAAGTTGTTTATATACCTCAGCAGAACATATATCACTAAATTGTGAATTTTCTGAAATGTGCATGGCAGAACTTCATAAATTCTTGCTGTACTATGAAATCACAGACAACAGTCTCTGTTGACTCTGAAGTGAAATGACTTTTAGGGAGCAAAAGGGGAGGGAGCTGCCCATGCAAATTCATTGATCTTCAGTTTGGATTCTCGTCCTGTGCTGTGTAGTCACATTAGAGTATCATAATTGTCACCTCAGGCCTCAGAATCTATCAATTTATAAAATTAATCATTAAAAGAAACCAGTTTGACTAGCAGAGCAGTAATGCATCAGCATGAATACAGCGAGGTTAACTAAGGCCAAAGGACAGAGCCTGAGACTGGCCCCACAGTTAATATGCCAATGCGATAGCTCTCTACTGCCATAAACCAATCACTCCCAGCAAAGGTGTTTTCCTGAAATCTGGTAAATATTCACAGGAGAGATATGAGTGAATTGCCTAGGAAATCTATTTGAATCCCATATTCATACAGATATTTCGAAAGGTGTAATCAAAAGGAAATTGTTTTACTGCAGGGGGTAGTGAATATCAAAATGAAAGGGTAATAATAAAGAGTCTCACAAGCATAAAGAAGCTCTTAGCCCTCTCTGACACAGAAAGGATGGCAAGTTCAGAGATGTGTAAGCACATTAAGGTCAGCCTTTTAGTCTACCTGAAACTGATTTGGACAAGTTTACTTCACAGTGAAATTAGAATGCCTTGTGTTAAGGGTATTCTCCTCTTACTCATGCTGGTTTCCCCGAGGCTATAATAAAAACAACTTTTTGTTTGTTTGCTTGTCTTCTTCTCAGGAGCGAAGACAACCCCTCAGAAGACAGGATGATGAGGAAATGTGTATGAAAACAGCAATTTGACAGCCTCGTATTTTGTAAGGTGTTTTAATTAACTTCATAGAATGGGATTCATCTCACATACCTTCAGACCTCTAAAAAAGTAATTATCTATGTCTATGTTAGTCATCTTGTTTCCCTTTCTCGAAAGAGAAATAGGTGCTTGCATTCCTTTCTAAAGCAAGTATCTAAAGTCACCATCAGAGATGTCAGTATCCCTCCACTGACTGTATATAAGGGCCCTCTGACTACCCGCTTAGATTTATATGACTTAATGATGCTTAAAATTAAATGAAATGAATGGCATCCATTCTTCCTTTGCAACAGTTTATTTTCCCCAAAACCAAGGCAACCCTGAAATATCAGTATAGTGACACCCTATTTGACTGTTTTTTTCTTCTGTTAAATAGCACTACTTTGTAATTATACATACTGTACAATAGATTAGTGTATTACCAGTCTGCAGAGGATGATGCTATGAACTCTGAATTCTTTGGGTTTTTTGTAAATACACAGATGTTCATTACAATAATTTTTCCAAATACTCACAAAGTAGAAAAGTATGCTTTCTTAATTCTGATACCAGTTTTTCTGGATAATTGTGTACTATTCACTGTACAGTAACATCCAGAGAACAATATTAAAATTATGTGTCATTATAATGACATAATGGACACAAGACCTTGTCTCTGCCGAATCATGGTTGTATTGATGTCAGTGAGATTATTGCCATTGACTTCCACAAGACTAGAATTTGGAATCTCATTCTATCAGACTACATCAGATCCGAGCAGGATGTTCTGAATTAAACTTGACACCAATCAACACCTTAGGTGGAAAATCAAGGCTTACCTTGGCTGCATTATCTGTAGCAGGAGGGACTTTTCTGTCACAGTGAGACTAATAAATAGTCCCGTTGATGGTCCTTTTGATTTCAGCTAAATTAGTGGGGTTCAGCATATAAGATATTGCATGATTGAGCCTTAATGTGGCCTGTGTATGCTCCAGATGGGAAAGTCTGGTGAGGATTTCTAACAGATTCATATGTTGCTGGGGAGCACCCTCTTTCTGACAAGGTTTTACAAGCCACAATTTTGTTCAGATAGAATTAACTAGGCCTCTCATTTGATTCAGAACATGTTTCTTTTGAACAGAGCTGATCAGACACAGTATAAATGAAGAAGATGCCAAATCTAGGTCCCACTGATGTCAATATTAGCTTTACTCCCACCAAGTCAATGGGACCAGGATTTGACCCAAAGCCAAAAGATGAGCAATTATGGGAAAGCAAGCAAAACGGTAGGGGAAGAGTTTATCTAAAACAGGCTTCCCACACACAGACAGAATTTTGACAAAGGAAATGACAAAATAAGAGCTAGTATGTAGCTGAAATCCATTAACAAAGGGTATTCGTTTTCATAGTTGATTACCTACAGTGTAATGTTTAGTGTGGCTTTAGGTATTTAAAGATAGGCACCTGAGTTTGGATGTAAGAGTATTAAGTAGTCAAAAGCAAATATTGGAAATTTAGATACATAACATAGAGATAAAACTGTACGCTGGCTTTTCCCATCCAGGTATAACTATTGAGGATCTCATTAATAATAATCATGTCTGGTTTTAAGTTCAGAACAAACTATTTTGCATAGGTAGGTATGTGTAACCTACTTCAGAAAGTTATTAAACTGAGTTATTTTCAAGATAATGAAATCATATGAACATAGATGTTTTTAAACTCCTACTAAATAGACAAAGAATGCACATAATGATCAGTACCTAGAGGCACAGCTATTAAAATGTATCAGAAGTTATGAAATGAAGACAAAGCTAACAGATGCATGAAGATTCTAAAACTGAATCATAAAAACATGAAGAGCAAAAGAGAGATTATGAATTATCTACCAAAAATTCTTGCTAACTTGATAATAAAAATGTTTAATAAATACAGTAAATCTTGAAGAGACAGAAGCTAAAATAAAAAATAAATTTTCTCTCATCAGGTCAGTTTTATCAGTTGTACATCGGCTGCAAGTGATATGTGTGTGTGTGTGACACACACACAAAGATGGTGTCACATAATTCTTCATTTCACATAAATGCAAAACAGCATGGTCACCCTTTGCTAGGATTCAGGAGGAAAAAAAAAAAGAAAAATAAGGATAATTGTTACAGATCTTAACATGGCACTGAAATAAAGATTCAGTTCTGTTATTTTATTTGCTGGTATTTTCTGCAGAGACATCTCTGCAGAGGTGACAGACAGCAGCCTAAGCTGTTATCTGAAGTGCAGCTTCTATTGTTGCTGGCTTTTACACTCAGAAGATGCAAAAAGAGAAGGCCAAATCATGGGAAGCTGACACTACCAGTAGCAGCAGTAGCCACATGCTGAGAGGAGTGTGAAGTTTGTGAGGTCCCCGGGGGAAGGGTGAGGGGGTTTCTGGGCCCCTGGCACCCTTGGGCTGTGTGCGTGGAGGGACCAGCCAGGTCTCACAAGAGGTGCAGGCAAGAGTTTGGCAGTGCTGGCTGTCCCCACAGCCATTTCAAACTGTGGGAAACCACATATAACCAGCCCCAAGGGAGCACAACAAACAGGGCAAACATGGTTTGTACAACCATGCAAGCAGGTTGTACAAACAGGGAACAGCATCGGTTCGGAGTGGTGTCAGCAGTTTGTGAAGCAGTACATTGGAAGGGCATATAGGAAGGGCAGCACATTCTGCCAGTTGTCAGGCTGCTGCCTGCTCTGCTCACCTGCAGGCTTAGGCTGCAGCCCTGAAGGTCACCCCAGGTAGCTGCTGGCTCTGCAAGCCTACCCAGCAGCTTGAGGTCTCCAGGGAATTAGAAGGGCTTATTACGCAGTGCCTTGAAGTTGTCAGAAGCATGGTGGTAGAAACCAGGTAAGGGCTGTGCTCTGCAGCAGACAGGAATCACCCTCCTAGCCAGGCTAGCCTGGGACGAGTCGAGGTAGCCACCCAGACAGAGATTTCTATCATGGAAGCTGCTGTCCAGGTGGAGGGCTGCAAAGAATTCACCCCTGCCTGCTGCATGGAGGAGGGTAGAAACTCGATCTGCACAAGGTGTGCTCTGGTGGAGTCACTCAAGCAGAGGGTGGAGGAGCTGCAGGAGGAAGGTAGCAGGCTACACTGTATTAAGGAGGGTTAACAAGAGAGTATTATTCAAGACTTTGCAAGAAGAAATTCTAAGGCTCCATGGAAGTGGCCTCCAAGGACTACCAGGCAAAGAGCTTCAACAGCAAACAGACAGCACCTTGGAGAAGGAGGCGCCATGGTTTCTGGTGGCCCATGGGAACAAGATACCACTTCACTCCTCTTCCTTGTATGTACCAACCAGCAACAGATATGAAGCCTTGACAAATGAGCAAGATTCACTGGGAGAAACTGCACCAACAGCACACATGTCCTGGTTTCAGCAGGGATAGAGTTAATTTCCTTCCTAGTAGCTGGTACAGTGCTGTGTTTTGGATTTAGGATGGGAACAAAATTGATAAGGCACCTATGTTTTAGTTGTTGCTAGGTAGTGCTTACACTGGCCAAGGACTTTCTAGTTTTTCATGCTCTACCGACTGATGCACAGGGAGCTGGGAGGGGGCACAGCCAGGACAGCTGATCCAAACTGGCCAAAGGGACATTCCATACCATGTGACGTCATGCTCAGTACATAACCTGGGGGAAGCTGGCCGGGGGGGCCGCTGCTCGGGGACTGGCTGGGCATCGGTCGGCGGGTGGTGAGCAATTGTACTGTGCATCACTTGTTTTGTGTATTATTACTATTATCATATTATTATCATTATCATTTTATTTCAATTATTAAACTGTTTTTATCTCAACCCACAAGTTTTCTCACGTGCTTTTCCAATTCTCTCCCCCATCCCATCGGGAGGGGGGGGAGTGAGCGAGCGGCTGCGTGGTGCTTAGTTGCCAACCGAGGTTAAACCACGACAACACACTAAGAGCTGCAAAAGGAAGCGGACAGTGCTAGTAGTGGATGACTCTGCTGAGAGGCACTGTATGTTGGTAAAAACATTTTTTGTTATCTTTAATGACAGCAGACAGATTGTGTTCTAGCTGAGCTTTTGCCTTTCTCATTTCCTCTCTGCACGACCTAACGAGATCCCTGTACTCTTCTTGAGTTGCCTGCCCCTTCTTCCACAAGTGGT